>NC_051268.2:5814049-6127200 GCF_015237465.2 Chelonia mydas | reverse complement strand
GCTCCAGCATCCGCTCGGCAGTGCGCAGGTCCGAGTCCAACCAGCCGGATCCCAGACTTCCTAGTGCCTTCCCGAATTGTGGCGGCTCCAGCCCTTTGTTTGTGGAGCAATGTGGGGGAAACCGTGGCGGTCCTCCCCGCACGTCATGGCAAGTTTTCGCATCCCGTGGACACTCGTCCCGACGAGCTCTCCTTGTGGTCTGTACGCTCCCAGCGACCGGAACCCAGCAAAACGGAGGATTCGCCGTTGGAAGAACTTCTCTTGCTCTTGGGTTTTTGCTCCTGTCTCACAAAATGGGCAGAGCGTGCCACCAAAGGCCTAGGATAAAAATCTCTCTTTTTTGGTGGGGATGCAGCAGGAGCCTGCCCACTTGCGGTGATTAATGAAAGCAGCCACTCAGACAGATCTTTTTGCTACACCCTGCCTTTCTCCCTCAACCCCGGCGTTCCTGTTGCAGGAACTGCGATGCAATTGTTGGGAATCGTTAGGAAAGGGAGAGATAGTAAGACCTAAAATATCATATGGCCTCTGTATAAATCCAGGGTACGCCCACGTCCTGAGTACGGCGTGCAGATGTGGTCGCCCCATCTCAAAAAAGATATATTGAAATTGGAAAAGGTTCAGAAAAGGGCAACAAAAACAAGGAGGGGGATGGAACAGCTTCCGTATGAGGAGAGGTTAATAAGACTGGGAGTTTTCAGCTGGGAAAAGAGACGACTAAAGGGGGATATGATAGAGGTCTATAAAATCATGATCGGTGTGGAGAAAGTAAATAAGGAAGTGTCATTTACTCCTCTCATAACACGAGAACTGGGGGTCACCCAATGAAATGAATTGGGTGGTTTAAAACAAACAAAAGGAAGTATTTCGTCACACAACGCACAGTCAACCTGGGGAACTCCTTGCCAGAGGATGTTGTGAAGGCCAAGACTATAACAGGGTTCAAAAAAGAACTAGATAAGTTCATGGAGAATAGGTCCATCAATGGCTATTAGCCAGGGTGGGCAGGGATGGTGTCTCTAGCCTCTGTTTGCAGAAGCTGGGAATGAGAGAGAGAGGATGGATCACTTGATGATTCCCTGTTCTGTTCATTCCCTCTGAAGCACCTGGCATTGGCCACTGTTGGAAGACAGGACACTGGGCTAGATGGACCTTTGGTGTGACTCGGTGTGGCCGTTCTTATGTTCTTATATCTGCTCCCATGCTGGAAGCCTGTCCTCCGGCTTCCATTTGCCATGAATCCTTCCCTCTTTGATATTGCACAGGGTTGTTGGCCCTCTCCAGGATGTCAACCATAAGTTCATTGTGGACACGCCATCTCTGGGACAGGTCTGTGATGGTGCAGAGACCCAAACTTCTGCTGGAGTGTTCATGGGCTGCTGAGATATGACAGCCAGGACAGGTCGAGGCTGCCTGCAAGCAGACTTAAAGCAAAACGTTATTGTCTGAAACGGCTCAGTGCAAAAGCTCGGGTGGAGGAGGAGGGGGGAAATACTGGTGGAATCCGAAAGAAAAATCGGATCTTTTGTAAAACTGACCTTCGGTCTAGTGTGAGAGGAATGCCGCAGATCCCAGAAGCTCCATGGACACTACTGGGTTAATCGCAGTGAAAAGTCCATACAGAGCATGGTAACTTGAAAATCCCAATTCTGCTTAAAATTACAGAACATCTGGGGCTCTGGGGGAAGCGACATGGCCATGACCTGCTCCGTAGGCCTTCTCTGTCCTTTCAAGCATTCCACATTTTGGAGGACACAACCGTTCTTGTGGTTCCTGGATGGCAAAGAGAGATTTTTATCCCAGGCCTTTGGTGGCAAGCTGGCCATGTATGCCCTAGCCCTAACCCGGAACATCTTAGCAAGCATATGAGTTTCTGGTAAAGCTTTATTTTTAATGCTTGATTCAGTGTTTGTGCTTCCCGGTCTCTGGTTTGAACTGCACGTGGTGGTGGAAGTAAAGGCAGGGTGGGTGCTCCAGGAAATGGGTTTGGGGAGGGGGAAGGAAGGGGCGCTTTTTGGCGGGAGCTTCTGGGAGGCAGGAGCAAGGACTGCTTGGGAGAGTGGGGTGCAAAATGGTTGGGGGCATAGGCGCCGACTGCCTGGATGCTCTGGGGCTCAACTATTGTTCAACTACCTCGAAAGAGGAGGGAGCTCGGCTGTTCTCAGTGGTGGCAGATGACAGAACGAGGAGTGATGGTCTCAAGTTGCAGCGGGGGAGGCCTAGGTTGGATATTAGGAAACACTATTTCGCTAGGAGGGTGGTGAAGCACTGGAATGGGCTCCCTAGGGAGGTGGTGGAATCTCCTTCCTTAGAGGTTTTTAAGGTCAGGCTCGACAAAGCCCTGGCTGGGATGATTTAGCTGGGATTGGTCCTGCTTTGAGCAGGGGGTTGGACTAGATGACCTCCTGAGGTCCCTTCCAACCCTAATCTCCTATGATTCGAATAGGAATTGGGCCATGTGACATCAGGCGGGTCTGACTCAAAGAGCCAAGAGAGATTGGGGCTGCTGCAGATAGGGAGGAGGAAGGACGATCTTCTGCATCCCCAGAGTCACTCCCAACCTAGGACACGGCCAAGATAGCCTGCTTTTCGCAGGGAAGGGGTGATCTTGTGGCTGGGAGGAATGGAAGGCCTGAGAAATGGTGGCTAGTGACCCATTAGGCAGGGAAGAGGCAAGTGTGGTGGGAGGGGGGGTGGCCACTTAGCAAAGGAGGAGGAAGAGTGAAAACGGTAATATTTGAAAATGTCGACAGAATAAAGAGAAACTGGGCAGCAATAAGAACGGGGCATAGCCCCTAAATCGGCCAGGGCTCTGTGGGGACTCTGTGTTAATGGGGGTAGGCTCCCGGCAGCTCCAGCTCCCCCGCAAACCTTCCCTCCACTCCATTTTTTAAAAATCTTGAATTTCACAGATTCAGATGTTGAAGTCCTACGTTTCCCGGCGCTGTAACCGTGGGGGTCCTGACCCAAAAGAGGGTCATGGGGGAGGGAGGGTCGCAAGGCTATTGCAGTGAGCCCACGGTATGGCCACCCTTACTTCTGCGCTGCCTTCAGAGCTGGGCGGCCGGAGGGCAGCAGCTGCTGGCCAGGAACCGAGCTCTGAAGGCAGCACAGAAGTAAGGGTGACCATAGCACAGCCCCCCTGCGATACCCAGATTTCACTGGGGAGACGGGATTTCGCCGTCCGTGACGTATTTTTCATGGCCGTGAATTGGGTAGGGCCCTCCCCTGTAGCTCCAAACCCCTGAGATGGGAGTCGGAGCGGCCCTGTAATATTGTTGAATACTGTATGTTAACCTGGCTGTGGGGATGGATATGTTGGTCCGGTTTAGTAGGGGGGCTGTATGGAAAACAAGCAGGAAGGGAAGAAGAATGGCTCAAAATTAGCCACCCTTTGGCAAACCCTTGACAATTGGTATGAGACAAAGCAGGAACTATCGGCGGTAATTGGCAAGGGGAAAGAGACGGAGACCCGGGGGGGCCCAATGGGGTGTCTGAAGAAGTTAGATCTGCTCTCACCGATCCACAGGGTCTGGTCTGTGGGGCCAGTGCAAGTAGCCAGCGAGGCCGGTTTGAAATCCATTTTAGTCTCTCTGTCAGCCCCAGGAGAGGGCCCAGTTGCCTCTCACCTTTTCCCTTTCTTCTCCAGCTCGGCCCGATGCTCTGCTTCCCGGCTGAGAGGAGAGGGCGGGGGACTCTCTTTCCTCGCCCTTGGTTGTTGCCATGTGGAAATGTCCTGGCCATGGGGGGCGACTTTGTCTCTTTGGATTCTGCATTGATCTGCTTCAGCGTGTCCTTTAACGATCCATTCGATCCACCCCAGCTGCCTACCTGACACAAACACCTCAAATCTCCGGCCCTGCCCCAAGAGCGGAGCAACCCGCTTTTCACCCTGGGGAGCAATGCAAAGTACAGAGGGAAACCGAGGCAGACATCGGCACCAGAAAACTATCACCACAATTCCCCGTGGGTCACACCTGCCTAGCTGACCATTGAGGTAAGACAAGCAGGCATGAAGATTATTTGAAAATCCTTTTTTTTTTCTTACCCTTGAGTCCTGCTGCAAAATAGACCCGACTTTGGCATGAAGGAGGCTGTTTTGCGAGCGTACACAAATGATCGCAGGCTGACGAAGGTGTCTGCATTCAGCCTGGCCTCCTGGGTAAGCATGGTTCATCTGTCGGGTATTGTAGCCCCGGGCCTGGCCTAGGAGAATTGCAGAAGTCCACTCCAGGAGAGAGAAAGGCACAAGGCCTGATTGGGGTGAGGGACTCAAAGAGCTGAGGAAGGGGATGGAGACTCAGCTGTCCTGTCCCTCACTAATACACCCACACCCCTTCCTCCCACCCCTCTGCACCTCCTGGGACCCCGGAAACGCTCACTCCTTATACTGGCTTATCCTTTCCCACGTCTTCCAGCCCTGCTCGCTCCCAGTTATCCCGAATTTCCTGCTCCCCAACCATAGGCACTGACTTGTATTTTTCCCGGGGGGTGCTCCACCCCGAAGCCCCCCCCCAACACAGTTCTCCTGAGGCCCCACCCATGCCCCACCTCTTCCCACCTTGCTCCACTCCCTCCTCCCAGCCCCCCACCACGCCCGCCCTTCACTTGCTCCTCTCAGCCCCCTCCCCCAAAGTCCCCCTGCCCCCCACTGGCTCCTCTCCGCCCTCCCCGGAGCACCTCCCGCCAGCTGCCGAACAGCTGATCAGGGGCCAGCCCTGGGGCCGCCCCACAGCTGTGGCTGGCATGTGCTGAGCGCTCCTCCACCCCCCCGCTATTTTTTTTCCCGTGGGTGCTCGAGTCCCAGAGCATCCAGGCAGTTGAAGGCTTCAGGTAGTTGAAAGCAGCTATCAAATCCCCCCTCATTCTTCTCTTCTGCAGAATAAACAACCCCAGTTCCCTCAGCCTCTCCTCGTAAGTCATGTGCCCCAGCCCCCTAATCATTTTTGTTGCCCTTCGCTGGACTCTCTCCAATTTATCCACATCCTTCTTGTAGTGTGGGGCCCAAAACTGGACACAGTACTCCAGATGAGGCCTCACCAATGTCGAATAGAGGGGAACGATCACGCCCCTCGATCTGCTGGCAATGCCCCTACTTATACACCCCAAAATGCCATTGGCCTTCTTGGCAACAAGGGCACACTGCTGACTCATATCCAGCTTCTCGTCCACTGTCACCCCTAGGTCCTTTTCCGCAGAACTGCTGCCGAGCCATTCGGTCCCTAGTCTGTAGCAGTGCATGGGATTCTTCCATCCTAAGTGCAGGACCCTGCACTTATCCTTATTGAACCTCATCAGATTTCTTTTGGCCCAATCCTCCAATTTGTCTAGGTCCTTCTGTATCCTATCCCTCCCCTCCAGCGTATCTACCACTCCTCCCAGTTTAGTATCATCCGCAAATTTGCTGAGAGTGCAATCCACACCATCCTCCAGATCATTAATATTTTTTATATTCTCCTTTTCCAGAGGAACTAGAGTCTGTTGCTCCTAAATAATAGCATCTAATTCCCCAGCCTTCTCCAGACCCTGGGGGATTTTCAGACTCCCTCCCATTTCGCCTGACTTGCTAGAGTCCCTAATTCCGTGTGTGGGGCATGAACCGCCGGCTCGGGGAGGCTAGCCCCCCGGCCCAGCCAGCCCCTTCGGCCTGTTCTCCTGCCCCCATCCCTGGGCCACCCAAGCGCCTCCAGCCCCAGAGCACCAGGCGTCGTGAGCACTGGCTCCATCCCCCTGGAGTCCCTGCCTGCAGCCTGGGCCCCCCACCCAGCCCCAGCCCGGGGCCAGGGAAGAGCCCCAGAGCACGGGCAGGCAGCAGCCTGGGGGCAGAGTGTGGGCTCGGCCTGTGACATCTGCTCCCCTTACCTGATTCCTCAAGATGTGCTTCCCTGACATCTAATACACCCTCTGACTTCCACGAGCCCATGCTCGCTGTTCCCAGCTTCCCTGGGACTCTTTCTCAGAAAGAAGCAGGTGGTTTTCTTGCCCGGAGCCATCTTCCCTTTCTAGGCTGTGGAGTTATGGTCTCCGTGTTCTAGGCCTCCCTTTGAGGAGGATTGTCGGGTGGTGTGTTTTCCCAGCAGAGATGGGGTTAGTTAAATCCCTCTTTCGGCCGAGCCTCCGACACGTTTGAGCCTCTGGGGAGCTGGCCCCGGCATATTGCAATTTCCGAATGGGCTGGGGTTAAAATAATAGAATTTTTGTGCGTGACAAGTCTCCCACGAACCCACCGGATTTCCTTTCCCTCTGCAGAGTTCCCGGTTTTCAAACCTGATGCGATCTCCCATCTGAAACAAAGAGGACGAGCCGGGGGTCCCAGAGATCTCAGATTCAGAGGAGACAGAGAGCCTCAGGGGCGCATGCACAGGTAAGGAATCACGAAATCAATTCGAAACCTGTCCGCGTCTGAAGGACACAGCTGGGATTCCAGACAGAGACCTTTTGAGCTCTCCGCGTTCAGGATTGTCCCCAGCAGGTTTGTATCCTCAGGGCGGATGTCGCTCATGATGTCCTGCCCTTTGTGAGTGACACCTGCCAGTAGCTCCCTCCTTGGCCTCCCTTCCCCCTGAGTGCTTGGATGGGATTTACAGGCAGAATTGATCCGCTCCCGTCCCGTGGGAAAGACTTTGGGGAAATTCAGTTCCTGACTAATTCCCATTTCTCCAGCACTTACTTTGGTGTGCTCTCCCCTGTTTCTGAGGCGTCTCTCTCTATCCCAGCAGGTGATGGGATGGTGGGTGAGGAGGAGGAGAAGAAACCTCCTCAGGAAGATGCTGAGCAAGTGGAACCATGCAGGGCATTGCTGCAAATACCTCAGGAGGATGTGTCCCCGAGTCACGAGCAGAGAGAAGGTCGTGAGAGTCAGCACAGGCCAGAGAGGAGGCAGAGAAACAAGCCAAGGGAGAAAACAAAGAGCTCCATTCATTACTGGGGGGCCACACGAGTACCTTGAGGAAACCACAGCCCAGCACAAAATCCAAACGGGAGAGAGAAATAACCCACGCAGTGAGTGTGGGGAGCTTATGAGTGCTGCGAGTGCGGGGAAAATCTTCGCTCGGAGTTCAGACCTCATGAGACATCAGAGGGTCCACGCAGCCTGGAGAGACTACAGATGTTCTGAGCGTGGGAGAGCTTGTCTCAGAACTCAGCCCTTACTTCTCATCAGAGAATTTGCAAAGGAAATAAACACGATGAGGACTTTATCAAAGGTTGACAACAGGTTTTTGGGGTTTTTTGCTCTTTACTAGTTTTTGCTAATTGCGTCTTAAAAGCTCTTCGAACTATTTGTGTCACATGGTCTCTGGGGTCCCCTAGGTGGGTTGCCCGTTTTTCTCTTTTGTACCTCCCCATTCTTTGGGATTCATCCTCTGCTCCATCCTATCAACTCCTTTATTCTGTGCGTCATGGGAACATGTCTTCCTAGCTCAGTGGTTTGAGCATTGGCCTGCTAAACCCCGGGTTGTGAGTTCAATCCTTGAGGGGGCCATTTAGGGATGTGGGGCAAAAATTGGGGATTGGTCCTGCTTTGAGCAGGGGGTTGGACTAGATGACCTCCTGAGGTCCCTTCCAACCCTGATATTCTCTTCTATGATTACCAGGAATGTCATTAGCTCCAGGGGACAGGGGTGACCTACATTAGCTCCATTGAGATAAAATTACCTGGCCCTCATCTCCACTCGGATTTCCCCTGGCCTTAGCTAGCTTGATGTCAAACCACAACTATTCCTGCAGTAAAGACATAGCCTGTGTGTAGTAGCTGGGGGGGGTCTAGCAGGTGTCCTCAGAACCTCACCAGTGCTCCATCAGTTTTCCTTGTCTAAACAACCCTGGAGCGTCTCATTTCTACTGTTGCTCCCACTGCAACGTGATGGTTAGTCACCAACTCCCTTTGGGCCCCGATTCCCTCATTCCCATTTGCTCTCACATTGCCATGGGTTGTGCTGAACGTCACTTATTTATTGTACCGTTTTCTCACTTAAAATATACTTGATTATAGCAAATTCTGTGACACCCAAAGACAATTGGGTGTGTCGGAGGGATTCCCTCCTTTCCCATCATCTCAGCAGTGTTTCTGTCTGTCTCAGCTGTGTAGAGTTTATCTTCTTCCCGTTCTATCCGTCCACTTCCCATAGTTCCCCAAGGCACAGTGTTCTGAGCTCTCCGTGCTTGGGAATCATGGTTCGATTTCTTTGATCCGAAATCAGACTCGTTAGGTTTGGAGGTGAAAGAGTCACAGACCTGGAAAGAGAATGTTTAATGGATCTAAAACTGTGTAATTATTCTTAGTTTAAACCCCCTTTTTCATCTATCGGCAAAGCCACTTCCTGTCTTTTTCCTTCTGAGTTGGGATTGGTTTTGGATGGGAAGGCTGGCTGTTTTTTCCCATTATGATGACACGAAAACGTTCCTAAATTACATGATGCAGTAACTGTGAGACAGCGTGGAGTGAAGCAGGTTTCAAAGGATGAGAGGAGAAGATGGTGGGAGAATCTGTTGTCCTGATTCTGAGTCATCAGGTGTCTCCTGCTCCGGAATTTAACTTTCTGTGAAACCAAAAGGTTCTTACCCCTCGGTGAGAGCTGGGTTTGTCTCTCTCTCCTGAAGGCCATTGGTTACATAACTGGATATTAGTTTTGTTTGACTGAACGTAACAGATTTCCTGGGGACTTTGAGCCAAATGGTAAAATAGACTCTATTCTTTTTCTTTTGCTATTTTCCCACCGTGCCATGATGACCCGGAGAAAGTCCCAGGGCAGTTCAGTCAACAGGGGAGAATACGCCAAGTTATTGGACATGCTAACAAAGCCATAGTAGTGTGTTTCGATCTCTGCTCTGAAATCGTGGTCTATGGTAGACCCCAAACTGTGCAACTAACTGGAGTAAGTGCAGGTGATCAGAGGGGTGTTCGATTGTTTAGGTCAATATTGTCCGACGATCCATGGGGAGAATTCCAAAGTAAGAGGCATGGAACGGTGCAAAATCCCCTTGTATTTGGTTCTCAAACTGGTTGTGTCCCAGGCCCTACAGGAGGTTACTCCTGAAGATCTCGCCTGGCTAATCTTGGGAATTAGGAAATGTTGTCCCGAACTACGCAGATGTGGAGGAAAGAGAAGTGGTGCTTTGCTGAACTCGCCCTTTCCAGTTGCGGCAATTGTGTATACAATGAAGTCGGTGTTGAATGTGAGACTGCTGCATAAAAATAACTATTTTCTCATAGAAACCTCACCTCTGGCAACTCAGTGAGACTCAGATCCAGGCCTGTAATCTGGTTCCTAATTTAGATCCATGACACCATTTTAAAGAAATAAACTGGACCTGTTTGAGAGGCCGTTCTTCACTAAAATTACTCAGATTTTGGGTGGTCTGGTGAAGGATTCTACCACGGAGAAGTGTAAATTTACCCTGAGCAAGGCGAAGGATTTGCAAGAACTCGGGTAGAAATAACAGGCACGCACTTGTTTCATTTTCACAAATTGTTTTTGACCTGGGTCCTAGTGTACCACAGCGGCACCGATTACAGCCCCAAAGGACGCCAAGGTTAGATTGGGAACAATTGTCCTCTGCCGTTGAGATCCAAAGTTCCATGAAGCAAAGTGAGAAACGGTTGATGCCTTCAGAGGAGATTCCTGGCCCATGGATTCCAGTCGGGCTGCCTGGTCGGGCAACAAGGACGTTCGTGCTGTGGAAGGGATGGTAACCAATGAAGGAATGAATGGGTCTGGCCCAGAGTTCAGACTGCAGCATTCACAAATCTTGCGTCCTGATTCTATGCTTTTGTCTCTTAGTTTTGTTCTTGTGTCTTATGCATTTGGACCCCTTCTCCGCCACCTCCTGCTACTTCGGAAGATTGCAAAGTGTGAAAAAAAGTACAGGTGTATTTTTATCATGATGGAAACCTGCCCTCCTAGGAGAACTACCACTTCACCAGTCAGTCCCCAGCCTGTAGCGGTGCATGGGATTCTTCCATCCTAAGTGCAGGACTCTGCACTTTTCCATGCTGGCCCCGCCTGGTTGACTATGCTTGGTCAGGCCCAGCTGATGTTGGGGGTCTTATTTGAAGGGTTGTTAATGGAGGTGAAGAGCCTGTATGGTTCAGCGAATGTGGTGCTGGTAAAGTAAATGAATGTATGTTAACAGGGCATATCAGGGCATTGCTGAAAAAAGGCAGAGTTAAGGTTATGTGGGCAACCTTAACTGTGCATTTCCTGGTTTTCAAAAGTTTGAATTTTGCTAACATTGCAATTCTGAAAGGAATAACATTTCACCAGCAAACTTCAGTGGGCATTAACCAAGTTTTTGCCCTTTAATTAATGAAGCAAGGGAGGTCCGGGCTGCCAGCTAGCTATTAACCAGCTAGCAAGGCCAACTGCAGGGCTAGATAGATGGAAAGAAAACAATGAAAATGCCCATCAGCAAAGACTCCTCTAAAACAAATACATGTCTCCAGCCTGCGCGGCTAATGGTGGAAAGAAGCAAAAGAAAGTGACTGAATGCCATTCTCTAAGGGAAAGGTTTCACACCTCCTTCCTGGGTGTCTTTGTTGTAAAGGTGAAGAGGAAGAAAGGTCAATTGAATTCACAGGAAGACATTAGCAGATTTCTTCCCCTTTCCAGGCCCCAGAGAGCGAACGCTGTTTTCCACGTAACCCTATGCTTTATAGTTAACTCCTCCCCGTTGCTCTGAATTTCTTCTAGTAACAAACTCTAGTTTTGCTGTAGGCTTCGATGAGTAAAGGGCCATTTCATTTCCCATTCAACCTGCCTCACGTACAGATGAGACCTCTTTCCTCTCCATGGGTCCTGCCCATGTGTGTGTCCATTCACACCCCATGCGTTCTTCCACTCTCCATCTGCACAGATTCCCTTCCCAAGGAGGAGGGCTTAGTGCCCAGATCTATGGGTAACATGTTGTCAAGGTGTCACTTAAATTTCAAAAACCCAAGAAGATCCCGGCAGCCCCCAGCTCTTCCGGCTCCCTCTCTCCCTGGGCGGTTCAGGTGGCCTGCAAAACCTTGTTTGACATCACAAAGGGACTGTGGGTTTCCCAGGTCACCAGGTAACTAGGCAATGAAACCCTCTCTGCAGGGGCCTGGCCTGAGCCTGGCATGAGTGGGTCTACTCTGCACACGAAGCGTGGGATCCAACTCAGGTTTGAGCCCAAGCCCCCAGTCTGCGCAGACACAAGTCAGTCCGACTTGGGTCAGCAGGCACTCAGGTCCTAGGACACAGCTCGGGAGGACGGTCAGATCCCGAGCCCAGTCCCTGTCGTTGCACAGCGGGGAGGCAGGTCAAGCGGCCGATCCAAGTCAGAATGGCTGCGTAGTGCAGTGCGGGGGCATGTAGCACGACCCCCACAAGTCCTCAGTGGTGGATCAGGCAGAAGAGGATCGTTGGATCCCAACGGCTGTGAAAGCGGGTGCCGGCTGCAGCGAGGTGGGATCTCCAGACGCCTCGGACTTTCCCTGCCGCTGGGCCCCAGACCGCCTGCTTGTCAGGACCGTGCAGTCACTGCCGGCCTACCAGCTGGCCCACGGTCAAAGAAAACACCCGCAGGCGTCTAGCACGCCCTGAAGGCGTCTGTCAAGAAAACTGCCGTGGCCATCCCAAGTAGGGTGACCAGATGTCCTGGCAGTACAAGGACAGTCCCGATATTTGGGGCTTTGTCTTTTATAGGTGCCTATTACCACCCACCCCCTGTGCCAGTTTTTCACACTTGCTAACGGGTCACCTATTCACAAGTTGAGAGGAGCAAGACACCAACTGACCTCAACGGCCCCACATCCTCCCGCAGGCAAGTGGCCTGCTTGGAGGAGAAGCGCCTTGCCCTGGAAGCTGAAAAGGGAGAGAAAAGGAAGGAAAAAGAAATCTTTCTCCCAACAGGCAGCTGACCTGCCAGGAAAGGTCTGTACCTACCGTGGGCGGCTCTGTGGTTCCAGGCTCGGACTCCTGTGTCCTCTCAGGGCCCACATGTAAATCCATGCTAGAGATGATCCTCGAATGGAGGGATCACCGCCGGTGGCAGACTTGTAACACGACTGTGAGACCTGGTCAAACACATGTAAACCCAGGCTCACAATGCAGCGGGGATGGTTAAAGACGGGCTTGGAAACAACCAAGCACAGAATCCTGCTGGTTTTCCTCCTCTTGTTGGGTTTCTTGGAACCACTAAGAGCTGTAGGTTTGTCACGGGACAAACAGCCCTTGTTTGTCTCTGAGGCAATCTAGTCTGGGGCTGGCTGGATGAGGGAAGAGAAGGGCAGACAGATTGCTGTGGAAGAGAAGCCGAGTGAGAAGCATTTGGGCTCATTGCCCATCCAGCACTGACCGACAGCACTGCCGATTCTTCTCGTGAGACAAAGGCTGCCTTCTCAGACCCAGCAAATTACATCTAGAAAAGGGGATGGACGTTTTTATACGGCATTTCCTCTAGTTTTTTAGAAAGGAAAATTGAGCAATAGAAATTCCATTCTGATCAGCCGTATTGACCAGCCAGTGTGTGATCAGCAAAGCAGGGCCTTTAGGTCCACTGCACAGACGTCTGACACGTTAACTAATAGCGTAGCAGCCCTAGTAGGTTGTTATCCTGTATGTAGACTGGCCATTGGTTTGGAGATGGGGGAATGAGACACACACACACACACACACACTTCCAGGGAATGTCACAGCTATTTGCTATCAGCTGGGGAATGTAGAAAATGCACTATCCAACCCCTGCAGTATCTCTATGCATCTCCAATCATAGGATATCAGGGTTGGAAGGGACCTCAGGAGATCATCTTGTCCAACCCCCTGCTCAAAGCAGGGCCAATCCCCAATTTTTGCTCCAGATCCCTAAATGGCCCCCTCAAGGATTGAACTCACAACTCTGGGTTTAGCAGGCCAATGCGCAAACCACTGAGCTATCCCTCCCCCTGATCATCACCCACACACATGCTCCTCACTCCCTTCCACCCTCAGTGGCTCCTGGCTCTGTCTCCTCCTTGCTCCTCACCTCTTTGCATTGGGATCAGACTGGTTACTCCACCTATTCCACCCTGCTTGGTGCCAGCATGGGGATCACGGAGAGCACCGGAGAGACACGCTCCCTGATCTCCTTGCTGATGCTCTGTACCAAACCCTGGTGTCCTCTCCATGGCTGCAGCGTAGAGGGAGCCCAGTGACATGGGATGAGAGTTAAGGAGGGTGGTGGAAGGGAGACAGCTTGCGGGGGAGGAGTTCCCTCTTTCTCTCCTCCGCTTTCTGTTCTTTCCTTTCCCTGCCAGGATGGCGGCTTCTATTTCAGATGAGACGGTTACTGAGAATGCAGGAGGTTTCAGAGCAGAAAGACCCCGTGAGCTCAGGGGAACCTGCTCCCATCCCAAATTCCATCCCAGCTGGGGTCTGCTAGATGGGAGGGACCCAGAGCTCTGCTTGCAGCCGGAGCTTGAGCATCTACGCTGCAATTAAATAGTCTGAGCCCTGGGAGCCCGAGTCAGCTGGCACAGGCCAGCCCTGGGGTTTTTAATTGCAGTTTAGAGACTGAGCCCCTGTGCAGGGCTGAACCTGCAGCTCCAGCCCTGAAGGGATGGCGCCACCACGTGGCTGGTTTATCCATTCCCCGCTGGGGTGCTTTTACAGGGAAACGCGTTTTCTCTGCAGGGAAAGGAACCTCTGAGCCATAGTTCGGCCTTTGTGCTGGGATAATATAGCGAATTCCAGCACCGGGCATGGGGGTAACAAACCTTCGCCCGTTATTTTGCCTTTAGCCCAGCTCCTGGGCCAAAAATCCACTGTTCTGAATGGGGGTAGGAGTCAGCAATGATTGAATTAAAAAATCTTCAGGGGCGTAGCTGCAAGTGGTCCCCAAAAGTTTCTTTGCGTTCACATCTGCACAGGAATGAGGCATAAATCAGAAATGGGGGGAGGGGCTCTAAATGTAAATCAGTTTTTGGGAGAAATGTGTTCAAACACAGTGAGACTGGACGTATGGAAGAAATAACAAGTGATCCCCAGCTCCTTCCCCCGAGCCTTAGGTGGGGATTAGCCACCAATAGCTGCAGCTGCTGCTCTGAGGGGAGCGGCATAGGCTGTCTGCCCCTGGGGGCAGCACCCCAGCTGGTTCAGGGGGGCAGATGGTGAGTGGTTGGGCAGGGATGCTGCACCGGCTGGGGTCTGGAATATGAACAGGGGTCGAAGGAACCTGCCTCCAGCGGGGGTCGAGGATGCGGAGGAGGTGGAATTGGAGCATCATAGTCATCAAGAGTCCAAGCTGCTTGCGGGGTGAGCATGGGGGGCAATGGCCCTCCTGGATTTTTTGTGCACCCCTTTCGCTACTTGCCCACAACAGCCTGGCAGCCCGCAGCTTGCTCTGTGCTCTGTGGAAAGGGGCTTCTAGGAATCGGCATTTCCGGAGTCATAAAGGAGAAGGAAAAGTGAATGCCTTAGAAAAGTCTCTGGGTGTGTGTTGGATGGATGGGGAGGTGTCTAGAAACCACTCAGCTCTAGTCCCTTTTCCACGATTTCCGTTAGAAAATCTGAAGCAGGGAGCAAGAAGAGTTGCCCTCTCTGAGGCTTGAACTCAGGACCTTCAGATCATGAGACTGACGCGCTGCCCGCTGCACTAAGAAGGCTTGGAGGAGCTTTAGGCTTGGTGCTTATAGGACCCTCCTCCAGCAGTGAGGGAGCCTGGCGTGCGCTGGAAGAAGCGGGGAGCTCTGGTGCCCACAGACCTGTCCTGGCAGCTTTCTCCGCAGCAAAGAAATCAATTCTCCCTGCCCCTCAGCAACCCACCCGGAGCTAGTGCCAGCATGGGTGGGGGTCCCAAGCTTTGCACCAACGTCCCCATTTTAGACCTTCCTCTCATGGCACTTTCCATGGGAATGAGGACAAGCAAGCTGGGGAAGCTACATGGGGTGATAGAAACCAGGGCTGCAGGGAAGGCTTGAACTCACAACCCCAGCAATATTGCCCTTTGCACTAACCACTTGCACCCCTGCGGGGGCTCCTTGGACAGCGTGGGGAAGTCGGCCGTGATCGGTCTCTGTGGTTCACACCTTTGCCTGGCAATTGAAAGGCTGCCGGTTCAAACCTCACTCAAGGTGTGTCTGTCCAGTAATGAAACTCCAGTCCATTTTAACAGGAAGAAAATCTCCTCTATTCTGGTTTAGCCCCATTTGACTCCTTCTGACCGTCTTCTTCCTCCCCCATCAGTCCCTTTCCTTCCCCAGTGGGGCCATGCAGAGGGGAGCCCCAGGCATCTCTGTCCCCGAGAGTCTGTATCCCATAAGGGGAGGGAGGGGTCGCTGTAAAGCATTGATAATGGGTAGGGGAGGGGTGTGCGTGGTTAGGGGGAGAAAGGCTGGAGAGATTGGGGCCCAGTGGGCCCCAGAGAGATTCCCCCACAGGCTGGGGAGATCCCCGGCTGCCCACCATCACCCAGCTGTGGGAAGGACAACTTGGGATTGCTCGGGGAAGCCACCTTTAAAAACACGAGTGTACCATGCTAGTTACATTTTCATAAGACCAAAGCCTCCTCAAACCCAGTGTCACAATCACTGGGACGACTTTGCCCTGATATTTTACCGGCCGCAGCCACAAAGCGAGTCAAATTACGGCTCCCGTTCGGCGTCAAGGCCCACAGACGAACCCGGAGGCTTTTCCCTCCTCAGGCTCTGCCGTCATTTCATGGCTGGCCTGTTCCGAGATTCGTCGCTGTGCAAAGCAACGTCAGGCCCTTGGGAGCGTCCTGCCCCGCCTGGGTCCCACCTGCTGCCCCCGGGGCATTTAAAAGGGCCCGGGGACCCCCACCGCCGTCACCGGCAGCACAAGGGGGCTGAGGCGGCTTCCCGCCCACCCTCGCTCCGCGTGGCGTGCCGGTCTCCGAAGCGGCTGGCGCGTCCCTGCAGCCCCGGGGGTGGGGGGATCTGCACACGCTGCCCCCGCCCCGAGGGCCGACTCGGCCATCTGTGGCAATGGGAGCTGCTGGGGTGGTGTCTGTGGGCAGCGGTGGGCAGAGACCCCCACACACACCTAGGGGCTGCTGCCAGAGGGGGGTGTGGGTCACTTTTGGGAGATGCCCGAGGTAAGCGCCACACCTCTCACCCTCTCCCGCATCCCCAAGCCCCTGCCCGAGCCCAGACCCTGCACCCAAACTCTCTCCCAGAGCCCAGCCCCTCTCCCTCCCACAGCCAAACTCCCTCCCAGAGCCTTAGGCAGGTGTGTGTGTGGGGAGGGGGGGGGGCAGGACTTGGTCCCATTCTGGGCACTACCAAAAATTATACAAGCCTGCCGTTCCTGTCCAGCCCAACCTTCTGCGGGTGCCCCTCAGCCCCCACCCGTGCAGGGTTTGAAGCTTGCATTGCTTAAATTCCAGGACGCTGGGGGATTTCAGCTCCCCTTTGTCCAGCGGGAACCTTCACCCCACTCCCACCCAGATTCTTGTCCACGGGATGACTGTTGGGGGGCTGGGCCCCTCTTTGTCTTTTCTCTCTCTAGGACAGGCCAGGGTGCCCAGACCTGGAGCATCTGAGCACCCAGGACCTTCGGTGGAGCTGCCCTTCGCCTTCCCCTTCTGTGGTCCCATCTGTCATTGACTCCAGCCTGTTTTCTATCCATCGTCAGCACCATCCCAAGCCAGCTGCACCCGCCTCAAAAAGACAGTGTCCCCTGGTGGGTGTAAATCACTGACCTCTCTCCTCTCTGAGCACTGACTGCCCCTCCGTCTCCTTGCCCCTCCGTCTGGGCAGAGGGGACCTTCCCCTCCAGGGCTGGAGGATTCCCCCTTCTCATCCGCCATTGTCCCAAGCCGCCCTTGGGTGGGAATCTTAAAAGTACCAAGGTGACTTCGGAGCAGAAACCCCCACAGACCTTCCCTGCAATGGGCACCTGCCCCACACTGAGCAGGACTGAAACTCCTGCAGGGAGACTGCTGGGCCTGAGCAAAGCAGCAGGGTGAAAAGAGAACTTGGAGATGCTGGGGATCGAACCCAGGGCCTCATACATGCGAAGCATGCGCTCTACCACTGAGCTACATCCCCAGATGGGGGCTGTTTGGGGTGGGTTACACTCACAGCCCTCCTGTTTCCAGAGCCTCCAGGGGCCTAACGGCAGCATGGGGGACACATTCCCTGCTCTGAGGGCCAAACCCTCTGTCCTGGAGGTTGCTGGTTCTTAGGGGTCACTTTGCAGCAGGGCCAGTTTCTCTGTGTGGGGGAGAGAGAGGGCCTGCCCTGGACTCAGGGTGCAGAGATACACTTGGCCCTCTCCCCGGCATTGACTGGCTGGAGCTGCCAGCCCCTGCTGAAAGGGAACGGCGCTGGGGGGCGCTGTGAGTCGCTCAACACCTCACCCCGGTGGAAGAAGTTGGGGGGGGCTCCAGGTGTTTCTCGGATCTGCTATTTCCACCTGCCTGTAAAGTCCAGCTTTCCCCAGCACATTCACTGCAGTGCACTCGGGTCACTGTTTCCATGGCTGACAGCAAAGAATCGCTCCCCGTTTCCCTTCTCTCTGCAGCGTGATTAGCCTGTGTCGGTGGTTAGTGAGGTGGATCGAGTTGTACTCCTTTTCTTTTTGCGAATACAGACTAACACGGCTGCTACTCTGAAACCCATCATTATGCCAGGCTCTGCATTTAGCCGTATGGAGTGGAAATCTATCAACTGCATGAAAAAACTATAACAGATACAGACAGACATCCTCTTCCTTTCCAAATGCAAACAGATGGACCTCGTACCAAAAGGACTGAAGGTAAAAAATCCATTACAATCTACACACCACACAGACTGTGCTGACAGCTTGTGCCACACGCTCTCAAAGAAACTGCGGAATCACCTGATCAACATCCTCTACAGCAAACAGGGAAAGATTAAGAATGAGCTCTCAAAACTGGATACTCTCAGAAAAAAACAACCTTCCACACAAACTTCCTCGTGGCTGGACTTTACTAAAACTAGACAGGCCATTTACAACAGACACTTTGCTTCTCTACAAAAGAAAAAGGTCACTAAACTTTCTAAACTACTGCATGCCACAAGAGGTCACAGCAATGGTTCCCTCAACCCACCCAGCAATATTGTTCACCTATCCAACTATACTCTTAGCCCTGCAGAAGAAGCTGTCCTATCGCGGGGCCTCTCCTTCTGCCCCTCCACCCCCACGAACATGATACAGTTCTGTGGTGACCTAGAATCCTATTTTCCACGTCTCCGACTGAAGGAATATTTCCAACACACCTCTGAACAACATACTAACCCACAGAGAGCTTCCTACCAACGCTACAAAAAGAAGGATTCTAGGTGGACTGCTCCTGAAGGTCGAAACAGCAGACTGGACTTCTACATAGAGTGCTTCCGCCGACATGCATGGGCTGAAATTGTGGAAAATCAGCATCACTTGCCCCATAACCTCAGCCGTGCAGAACACAATGCCATCCACAGCCTCAGAAACAGCTCTGACATCATAATCAAAAAGGCTGACAAAGGAGGTGCTGTCGTCATCATGAATAGGTCGGAATATGAACAAGAGGCTGCTCGGCAGCTCTCCAACACCACTTTCTACAAGCCATTACCCTCTGATCCCACTGAGAGTTACCAAAAGAAACTACAGCATTTGCTCAAGAAACTCCCTGAAAAAGCACAAGATCAAATCCGCACAGACACACCCCTGGAACCCCGACCTGGGATATTCTATCTACTACCCAAGATCCATAAACCCGGAAACCCTGGGCGCCCCATCATCTCAGTCATTGGCACCCTGACAGCAGGATTGTCTGGCTATGTAGACTCCCTCCTCAGGCCCTACACTACCAGCACTCCCAGCTACCTTCGAGACACCACTGACTTCCTGAGGAAACCACAATCCATCGGTGATCTTCCTGATAACACCATCCTGGCCACTATGGATGTAGAAGCCCTCTACACCAACATTCCACACAAAGATGGACTACAAGCCGTCAGAAACAGTATCCCCGATAATGTCACGGCAAACCTGGTGGCTGAACTTTGTGACTTTGTCCTCACCCATAACTATTTCACATTTGGGGACAATGTATACCTTCAAATCAGCGGCACTGCCATGGGTACCCGCATGGCCCCACAGTATGCCAACATTTTTATGGCTGACTTAGAACAACGCTTCCTCAGCTCTCGTCCCCTAACACCCCTACTCTACTTGCGCTATATTGATGACATCTTCATCATCTGGACCCATGGAAAAGAAGCCCTGGAGGAATTCCACCATGATTTCAACAATTTCCATCCCACCATCAACCTCAGCCTGGACCAGTCCACACAAGAGATCCACTTCCTGGACACTACAGTGCTAATAAATGATGGTCACATAAACACCACCCTATACCGGAAACCTACTGACCGCTATTCCTACCTACATGCCTCCAGCTTTCACCCTGACCACAACACACGATCCATCGTCTACAGCCAAGCTCTGCGATACAACCGCATTTGCTCCAACCCCTCAGACAGAGACAAACACCTACAAGATCTCTATCAAGCATTCTTACAATACCCACCTGCTGAAGTGAAGAAACAGATTGACAGAGCCAGAAGAGTTCCCAGAAGTCATCTACTACAGGACAGGCCCAACAAAGACAATAACAGAACGCCACTAGCTGTCACCTTCAGCCCCCAACTAAAACCCCTCCAAAGCATTATTAAGGATCTACAACCAATCCTGAAGGATGACTCATCACTCTCACAAATCTTGGGAGACAGGCCAGTCCTTGCCTACAGACAGCCCCCCAGCCTGAAGCAAATACTCACCAGCAACCACACACCACACAACAGAACCACTAACCCAGGAACCTATCCTTGCAACAAAGCCCGTTGCCAACTGTGTCCACATATCTATTCAGGGGACACCATCACAGGGCCTAATCACATCAGCCACACTATCAGAGGCTCATTCACCTGCACATCCACCAATGTGATATATGCCATCATGTGCCAGCAATGCCCCTCTGCCATGTACATTGGTCAAACTGGACAGTCTCTACGTGAAAGAATAAATGGACACAACTCAGATGTCAAGAATTATAACATTCAAAAGCCAGTCGGAGAACACTTCAATCTCTCTGGTCACTCGATTACAGACCAAAAAGTGGCAATTCTTCAACAAAAAAACGTCAAAAACAGACTCCAACGAGAGACGGCTGAATTGGAATTAATTTGCAAATTGGATACAATTAACTTAGGCTTGAATAGAGACTGGGAGTGGTTGAGTCATTACACAAAGTAAAACTGTTTCCCCTTGTTTATTCCCCCCCCGCCCCCCGTTCCTCAGACGTTCTTGTCAACTGCTGGAAATGTCCCACCTTGATTATCACTACAAAGGGTTCCCCCCCCCCCCCCCCCGGTCTCCTGCTGGTAATAGCTCACCTTACCTGATCACTCTGGTTACAGTGTGTATGGTAACACCCATTGTTTCATGTTCTGTGTGTATATAAATCTCCCCACTGTATTTTCCACTGAATGCATCCGATGAAGTGTGCTGTAGCTCACGAAAGCTTGTGCTCCAATAAATTGGTTAGTCTCTCAGGTGCCACAAGTCCTCCTTTTCTTTTTGCGAATACAGACTAACACGGCTGCTACTCTGAAACCTAGTTGTAAATTGTTATTCATTCCCCACCTGGACAATTCACACAGTCCCTTTCCTGCTCAAATCCCCAGCACATCACTGATCCCGGTAGCAGGGGTTGGGTTTTTCCTGAGGCCCTGAGATTTTCAGGGTCCTTTTTTCCCTCCACCTGGAGTGAACTCAGCTTTTCCCCCATCCCAGACACTCCATGAAATAACAACAGCAGCATAAAGAAAGCGGGGAGGGAACATCTCCCGGCCAGGGCTGGAGGTGCCCAGGGCCCCCTGCTTCTCCATTGTTTCCATCGCAGACGAGGAGGGTTCCTTGGAATTTGACACCCTGCTTTGCACAAGGGACAGACAAAGATCTTGATGTTCCTGCGTCTGTGCAAAGAAAATTGTCCTTCTGTGTGAAAGAGAGGCAGGAAATGGCCCCACGCTGGGACAATATCCTCAGGATTAAGAGCAAAGGACTCAGGCTGAGAACTGATTTAACTCCACTCATCTCATTTAACTCCTCTCATTAAGAAATTGTCTTCCAGGGAGAGATTGCAAACTTGTGACATTAATCCAGACTCGGGGGGTTTGGGCTGCTTTAACTCTTGGAAAAAACATGAACTTGATTCCAAGAAGGGGGAGAGAAGAAGCCTGAAGTTGCCTTTGGTCCAAGGGTGGTGTCTCCTGGACAGTGGGAAACATCCCTCACTGCTGCCAGGGGATAGGTGGCAACTGGTGACGTCCCAGGGCTGGGATGAAAGGGGAATCTTGCGTGGACTTTACCATACAGGCCGCATCCTGCTTCTCAGAGCCCACAGGAGAGAATGTAGAGAAGGGCGAGTCATTTCTCAGAAGAGCTGCTAGGACTCCTTCCTGCCAACAATTTGCACCTCCTGCTCCCCCCACCCCTCAAATTTTTCTGCTCCAAAGGCTCTAAATGCTGAGAATGGGGAAGGGGGGTCACTCCACCATCTGAAATGAAAGGGTGCTTCTGGATGGGAAAGAAAGAACAGAAAGTGGAGAGAGAGAGAGAGAAAGAAACAAGAAAAATACCTCTTCTCTCTCCCTTTCCCCTCCCATTATGATATGTGATGAATGGGGAAACTCCCCTCCCCAGGAACAAGGAAGAAAACAGAAAGAGACTCACCACAAACTGGACAGCAACAGACTTGATTGTATCATGTCGCAGTGAGACAAAGGAGCTGGGATTGTAGGTTCTGCTCCCAGGGATTCAAATCACTTGCAGCATTGAAAGCGAGCTCCAGGCTGATCAGCAGGGACTGAATTAGCATGAAACTTCCAAGTATGTCAGACAGTCAGCCTTCCAGGGGGGCAGGGAAATCAAACTCTGGGCTCCTGTAGCAGGAGCAGGGATACTCACCGCTATCTTACCAAGCAGGTAGCTGCCTTTCAACAGACCCCTAGGAGCCGGAGCGCTGGGGGATCTGCAGTTTTCGCACTGGGGAGGAGGGCCAGACTAGTGGGGCTGTCTCAGGACGCACCAGTGGCTCTAGGTCACATGTTGGGGGGCAGGTGTCAGTAGGGGCTACAGGATGCGGGCTCTGGTTAAAATGAAACTGCACAAAAAGCCTCCTGCTTTGCTTCAGGGAAAGGCCCTACTTTGGCCTCTCCCCATTCCATGAAAATCCCCATCTCTACCCCAGCCCTCAGAAACCCCCTCTCTCCCTTGGGTATTTTCACGGTTTCTTCCTTTTTTCATGGCCGGGTACAAATATGTTTGCCATGGAAATCATCAAGTACATTTTTAAATGAGAAAAACAGTCAACCAACACATCTGTATCTCCTGCACCACGCCTAATGTTGTTAGGGTCCTTCATTTTCAGGTTCTATTTTATTTAATTTTTCCCGGGAATTGATCAGTGTTTATTACCACCACCACAAAAAACAGGTGAAAATCAGTGCAAAAAATGATTCATAATGTTTCTGGGTAAATATTGGGGTTTATTTTCATGGACAGAAAGATGGGGGAAAATATTCAGTCGATGAATGCTTTGAATTCTGTTAATCAGTGTGGTTTGCTGCAGAACTAAAACAGAACTCAAAACAAAATGCGTTTAAGGAAACAATCTCAAATCCCCAAATAAAGCTTTTCATTTGAAGGACCTATCAATACGTGCATTTAATAACTGGGCTGCACCACGGGCCGCACATACACTCAGCTTCATCCTTTTCTCCTGTTTTTTTTAAAAAAACTTTCAAATACTTCCTTGTGCTCTGAAACGCATTCTGAGACAGATTTTCATTTTCTTCCAATTTTAGCGTGTCAGATCTTTAGACCAGGGGTCCCGAACGCGTCCGCAAAAGGTTAGAAAAACACCCCCAACCCTCGATGATTACTGGAGCTGAGCGGCCCCGTGACAGGCTTCTGCTGGCCAGGCTTCCGTCTGTCGGTGGGGACCCGAAGATGTGTCCAGAGGGAGTCTCCCTGAAGAGCCCCTCCTGAGAAGTCCAATTATCTCAAATTTTCCCCCCTTATTAGTTATACAATGACATATCCCATAAAGAAAACTTGCTAAGCAAGCAGGGTTAAAAGGTCAAACACCTTATGATCGTGAATTAACCAGAGATATTTGTTTGTCAGAGTGTCCATGCCTTTGGGCCCTGGCAGACATTTCCGGGGGCACATAGAAACAGACTTCTTGTTTTTCGAAAATACATGCATCAGCAATTAGCAGGAAGGGCGCGGGGTCAAGTTGCCCTGTGGCACCCCAAACCCCCTCCCCTCCTGTCCTGAGGCCTCTGCATGACCAATTTACAACCTGCTGACTTGGCTGCCGTTAGCAATAAGCAAGAATGGTTCCGTGTGGCCCTGATAACTTGACTACGGTCAGCAACACACAATAGGGGTATGGGCACTGTACTGGTTTGCCAAAATCTCCCTGAACAGCACCATGTACATGCACGCTGACATGGGACCCAGGGGTTGGAGGCACGCCTTGGCAGTTGTCATGGGAAACCTCCTGGTCCCCCTGATGAGCTCCCTCAAGGTTTCGAACCTGTCCAGCGGGAGGGAAGCTCTGGCCGCCGTCGCATTGAGAATCACGCCAATGAACTCTGTATGTTGTACTGGTACCAATGTGGATTTGGGGTTGTTTACCAGGAGGAGTGATGTGTGGGCCTGTACCTGTGATCTGGAGCTGCCTTTGACCAGCCAGTCGTTCATGCAGGGGAAGATCTTGACCCCCCGATGCCTGAGGTAGGCGGCCACCACAGACATACACTTTGTGAAGGCTCTGGGTGCTGTGGAGAGGCCAAATGGGAGGACAGTGAACTGGTAGTGTTCCTGTCCTACTGGGAAGCGGAGGAAACGTCTGTGGGCCTCGAATATGTGAATGTGGAAGTACGCATCTTGGAGATCGAGGGCGGCGTACTAGTCTCCAGGATCCAGGGAGGGAATGATGGAGGCCAGGGAGACCATGCGGAACTTGAGTTTTACCATATACTG
This sequence comes from Chelonia mydas, assembly GCF_015237465.2. Lineage (NCBI taxonomy): Eukaryota > Metazoa > Chordata > Testudines > Cheloniidae > Chelonia > Chelonia mydas. Next base: position 6,103,174 of record NC_051268.2, on the reverse strand, counting down.
GTTTAGGCCTCGCAAGTCCAGGATGGGCCTGAAGCCTCCTTTGGCCTTCAGGATAAGGAAATAGCAGGAATAGTATCCTTTGTAGCTGAACTCCGCAGGTGAAGGAGCCGGCTTACCTCCTGCTCGAGTAGGCTCTTGTGAGGGGGTCATAGAATCATAGAATATCAGGGTTGGAAGGGACCTCAGGAGGTGTCTAGTCCAACCCCCTGCTCAAAGCAGGACTGATCACCTACTAAATCATCCCAGCCAGGGCTTTGTCAAGCCTGACCTTAAAAACTTCTAGGGAAGGAGATTCCACCACCTCCCTAGGTAACGCATTCCAGTATTTCACCACCCTCCTAGTGAAAAAGCTTTTCCTAATATCCAACCTAAACCTCCCCCACTGCAACTTGAGACCATTACTCCTCGTTCTGTCATCTGCTACCACTGGGAACAGTCTAGATCCATCCTCTTTGGAACCCCCTTTCAGGTAGTTGAAAGCAGCTATCAAATCCCCCCTCATTCTTCTCTTCCGTAGACTAAACATCCCCAGTTCCCTCAGCCTCTCCTCATAACTCATGTGTTTCAGTCCCCTTATCATTTTTGTTGCCCTCCGCTGGACTCTTTCCAATTTTTCTACATCCTTCCTGTAGTGTGGGGCCCAAAACTGGACAGAGTACTCCAGATGAGGCCTCACCAATGTCGAATAGAGGGGAACGATCACGTCCCTCGATCTGCTGGCAATGCCCCTCCTTATACATCCCAAAATGCCATTGGCCTTCTTGGCAACAAGGGCACACTGCTGACTCATATCCAGCTTCTCGTCCACTGTAACCCCTAGGTCCTTTTCCGCAGAACTGCTGCCGAGCCATTCGGTCCCTAGTCTGTAGCGGTGCATGGGATTCTTCCGTCCTAAGTGCAGGACTCTGCACTTGTCCTTGTTGAACCTCATCAGATTTCTTTTGGCCCAATCCTCCAATTTGTCTAGGTCCCTCTGTATCCTATCCCTGCCCTCCAGCGTATCTACCACTCCTCCCAGTTTAGTATCATCTGCAAACTTGCTGAGAGTGCAATCCACACCATCCTCCAGATCATTTATGAAGATATTGAACAAAACCGGCCCCAGGACCGACCCCTGGGGCACTCCACTTGATACCAGCTGCCAACTAGACATGGAGCCATTGATCACTACCCGTTGAGCCCGACAATCTAGCCAGCTTTCTAGCCACCTCAGACTCCATTCATCCAGCCCATACTTCTTTAACTTGCTGGCAAGAATACTGTGGGAGACCGTGTCAAAAGCTTTGCTAAAGTCAAAGAACAACACGTCCACTGCTTTCCCTTCATTCACGGAGCCAGTTATCTCATCATAGAAGGCAAATAGATTAGTCAGCATGACTTGCCCTTGGTGAATCCATGCTGACTGTTCCTGATCACTTTCCTCTCCTCTAAGTGCTTCAGAATTGATTCCTTGAGGACCTGCTCCACGATTTTTCTAGGGACTGAGGTGAGGCTGACTGGCCTGTAGTTCCCAGGATCCTCCTCCTTCCCTTTTTTAAAGATGGGCACTACATTAGCCTTTTTCCAGTCATCTGGGACCTCCCCCGCTCGTCCATGAAGAGCGATGGGGAGGGAGGGTGGGTACGAAGGGTAGAGAGAAACTGGAGGGTATAGCCCCAGGAGATGGTGTTGAGGACCCATCAGGCCAAGGTCAGTAGCAACCACTCCGGGAGGAAAGTACATAGGCGGTTGGAGAAGTGTAGGTAGGGCACATCCCTGGTGCAGACTGGTAAGTTATCCCAGGGTGTCCCATCAAAACTGGCACTTACCCGCCTGCTTGCCCTTAGAGGGGCCAGGCTGGGGCGCACGCCGAGACTGCTGCTGCGGGCATTTCTTTATAATCCCTGGATTTTTTATAAGGAGGCTCGTATCTGGAGTAGGTGAGTTGGCTGGGGGACTGCTGAGGCTTAAACTTGGTCCTGGCCAGGGCCAGGACATAGAGTCCAAGGTCAAGCGAGAGTCTTTGAGACCGTGTAATTTCACGTCCGTTTGCTCCACAAACAGGGCCTTGCCATCGAAGGGGAGGTCCTGCAGGGAGCTCTGTGCCTCGGTGGACAACCTGGGCAAGAGGAGCCACGACGCCCTCCGCATGGACACCGCAAAGGCCATAGATCTTGCAGCCGTGTCTGCTGCGTCCGAGGCTGCCTGAAAGGCTGATCTGGTGGCAGTTGTTCCCTCCTCCACCAGGGCCTTAAGCTCCTTCCTATCACACTCCTGGAGGGAGTCCGTAAACTTTGGCATTGAGCTCCACAAATTAAAGTCAGATCTGCCCAGCAGGGCTTGATGGTTTGCCACCCTCAGTTGGAAGCGCAAGGAAGCATAAAGCTTTCTACCAAACAGGGCCAGACTCCTTGAGTCCTTATTCTTAGGGGTGGGAGTGGGTTGGCCTCGATGCTCCTTGTGGTTGACCACCTGAACCACTCGGGAGTTGGGGGTGGGGTGGGTGTATAGATATTCATGCCCCTTGGCGGGCACAAAATACTTCCGCTCTGCCCTCTTAGATATGGGGAGCAAGGAAGACAGGGTCTGCCACAGGGCATTGGAGATCTTCTCCACCCCTTCATGGAGCAGGAGGGCCACCCTGGCCGGCACTGTAGCTGAGAGGACATCAACAAGGGAGTCCGAAGGCTCCTCCACCTCTTCAGCCTGTAGATTGAGTCTTGAAGCCACCCTTTTCAAGAGCTCTTGGTGGGCTTTGGTGTCCTCCTGGGGAACAGGAGGAGGAGGTGCCGTGATGGCCTCATCAGGGGAGGGTGAGGATGGGGGCGCGGGTGCTCTGCATCCCCACTGGTGCCGCAGAACCCCCCCAACGCTTGGTCCCCTTTGGACCCCTTCCTGGGGGAGTGGAGAGAGGGAGGCCGACGGTCTTTCAGAGGCCCCAGCCACTGAGTGAGTCACCACCGGGGGCTGCGTTGGGGCTCAAGGGGTCCATTGGTACTTCCCCGCTGGACTTGCCTGGTCCACTGGCTGCCGGCCCTGAGGGGAGGCTGGGCTGGCGTACGAGCGACCGCTATCCGGGGATAGGAACAAGTAAGGGTGTCATGAGAGGTGCCGGGCTCAAGGCCTTGCGTCCGGTGGAGGAGCGGGGGTACCGTCTGCAACGGCTGCTCTGCAAACGGCTTTGTCGGGCAGATCCACAATGGTGCCGTGCCGGGGACCTTCACCGGGATGAAGAGTGTGAGTGGAGTCGACATCGGTACAGCAAGGGGCTACGGTGGCTTCCCGGGGTCAGCCACCTTCGGAGCCGTCAGTCCCGGTCCCGGCAGGGCATGCTCCGACCTCGAGGACTGCGCTCCTTCGTTGTCAGCCGGCACCTCGATTCCCTGCGGCTTGGCACCCAGCCAGACCATCTGGTCGGGGTTGATGGGGACTGGCATGGCCCTCGAGCGGGGTGGCCACTCTGCGGAGAACGGCTTTGGGAACCTTCCCTCGACCGTGAGCGGTACCGTGGTGCGAGCGCCGGCTTGCCTGTGGACCGGGGAGCTGCCAGGGTTGGTGCAGTTGGTACCAGGGGAGACATTACATCTCGAGCTGCCCGCAGGGCCTCCGGCACGGAGGGCACCCGTATGTGGTCACTGTCATCCGTGGAGGCCAGCTCGGAATGAGCCGGGCTGCTCTGCTCGACTTGAGTTGGGGGCCGTGAGGTCGAGGGGGAGCGAGAGCTGCCCAGTGCGGTCCAGTCTCATCCCCAGCCTTGCCCTGGTGCCTTGATGGAGAAGACCACTTCGTCGTCGTCTTAGAGTGTCCCGTGGATGGGGAGCGGTGCCGGCTGGTGGAAGACCCGGCTGGATCACCGTGCACTGATGCCGTGGTGCTCGGTGCCAACCCGGAGAGGTGTCGGGGCCAGGGCCGACTCCATCAATATGACTCGGAGCCGCGTGTCCTGTTGCTTCTTAGTCCGAGGCTTGACGGATCTGCAAATTTTGCAGCGATTCTGTTTCCCCAAGACAGCGTAAGCAGCTAGTGTGCGGATCACTTATGGGCATCGGCCGTTTACAAGTCTCACATGACTTAAAGCCTGGGGTGTGGGGCATGCCCTGACCCGGGTGCGCTTCTCTACTCTATCTATATAGCTTTAACTTTTTTTCTTTTTTTAACTACGGGTACGAACTCTCTATGAACTAAACGACAGTCCAAACCAGGAAAGCTACAGCAGAGATGGCCGCAAGAAGGAACTGAGGGTCGGGGGAGCGCGCCGCTCCCCGCAGACCGCGCTCCAGGGGTGGCTAGGGGCGCTTCTCTACCGAGACTGCGAGGAGAAAAAACTTCCGGCACCGGTGCGTGCGGCGAGCACGCACACCTACTGTGGAATACACCTGAGCAGTCGTTAGAAGAAGAACAACAAATTACAGTGGGTCGCTAAATGAAATATAAGACTGTGAAATTTTCTGTCCAGGCATGAGACGGGGAAGTTCCAGCAGCCGGGGGAGCTCTTTTATGAATCAGGAAAGAGACGCAGCTATTTCTCCCAGTAAGTTATTGCAGAACAGAGAGGAAACACAGACAATCGTCAGGAAAGGAAATAACGCCAGATGGACTGATGTAAAGTTGTATAAAAATTGGAGGAAAGGCATGTCTTGGATCATGGCAGCCCACCCAGGATTGTCTCTTTGGAACTGTGTGGGTAGAAGGCCTAGCAAACAAAGGTCAAGAACCGACGACGCAATGGAATGGATGCCTATGATTTCTGCAAATCGGAGTTATTTATTGATCAAGAGTCCGGTGTGAGCATAAATGTGGTTTTCACTGGCTCCCCACATCTTATGATCTTATCCTGACGGAAGGAACCTTGACTGGCCATCGGGACCATTCTGACCTTTGGACTCTGGTCTAGTGTGTTTGGGGTGTGAATGTGGAGTGAGTAAGGTTAGTTTTGTAATCAATAAAGAGCATTTAGAGTATTATATACCAGCACTGTGTCCGGTATCTGCTTGCTCCCCACCCCGTAGGGAGACTGCTATTGTTGGTCTAACAGGGTTATTAAAGCTCCTTTTACTTTCCTGCCTTCCAGCTACTTGCTGTAAATAAAACATTACAAACAATTCTTCTGGTTTCTTCCAATTTACTGTCCTAGGTCCAGTTGCTGGAGGTAGAGTCATGGGATGTGTCCCCCCCCAGCACCCACAGGGACTATCATGCCTCTAGGAGGAGAGTTTGGGTTTTACTGTGGTATGTCACTATCCAGCCTGTGCTGTCTCTTGTCCTGTACGCATCCATGTCAAGCAGGAACGGCTCAGCTGTGCTCTGCGGAGAGCTCTCTGGTTTACACAGGGCGCAGCAGAAGAGGGGACTTAGGCATTGCAATGCTGAACACCACAGGACCTGACTTTTAGGCAGCTAGAAAATAACAGAGCCACAAAGCTGAGTCAGGGGCCTAAACTCCTGGAAGGAAGAGGTGGGTTTGGTCACGTCACCTGCCTTGTAACTTTTAGCCCCATGGTTAGAGCACTCACCTGAGCTGTGGGAGACCCAGGTTCAGTTCCCCCGTCTGGAATAGCTGACGAACGTGAGTACCAACCTCAGGCCAAACAGTTACAAACCGGGGTACGAACCCTACACAATCTACACTGGTTGTGTGTTCTCTATTTAGATTTCACCTACCAAGTATCAAGTGTGACTATAACAGCCTTAACATGGAGTCACGGACAGTCCCCTGGGGCCTTCCGGTCTATCCTGACGCCTAGGCAAGCCTGCCTTTGTGATCGAGGGTCCCTTACACCAAAAATCACACCAATATTCAGGTTATGCCCAGTCCCAAGCGACAAGTCACTTACCCCAGGTCAGTTGTACCTCAGATCTCTCACCAGAGCCAACGCTCGTAGCCAATTCTATGTTAAACGATCTAAGGATTTATTAACTAAGAAAATAAATATGAAAGTTATTTACAAGGGTAAAGCAGGGAAACACGCACGAATGAATTGTGGGTTCCAAGAAGGTAACAGAAGCTGCTGTAATTATGTAACCCCAGCTGACGTGCTGAAACATGGAAAGCTTTACCAGATCTATTTACTTTCTGCGGGGAAAACAAGGTTTTCCCCCAGGATTTCAAAGAGGCCAAAATAGTTACAATCTACTGGTGTAAAGGGGAGAGACATGGATGCGGCAGTTATCGTGGCATTTCACGTCTCTCCATCGCTAGTAAGTCCCTTGGTAAACGGTTGCTGAAAAGGCTTCCGGTTATTGCAGATGAGGTACTCCCTGAATCCCAGTGTGGTGTTCGTTTATCATACAGCACTGCCAACATGCTATTTACCCTCCGCCAATCACAGGAGAAAGCTTCTGAACAAGCAATGCCTCCGTACCTTGCCTTTGTCGACCTCAGTAAGGTGTTCGACTATGTCAGATGCTTGTCTGTCGGGGGCTTTTTTGCAAAGTTTGGCTGCCCAGACAAACTAATCAACCTTATACGCGGCTTCCATGACAACATGCAGGCCCATGTATCAGTGGATGCCGACTCATCTGATCCCTTTCCTGTAGCCCATGGGGCCCATGACACAGCACACAGGTACACAGGTCTTATTTACAAGTTTAAGTTGCAGATGGAGGTGGCTGCCAGTAGGTGGCAGCGGTAGCCCGAGGGCAAAAAGATACACACACAAGTGGACATAAAATAAATGATAAAAAAAAAAAAACCATACAAAATAAAACACAGCGGGAAAAGCAGCGAACAAAAGCAAAAGCAGCCAAAATGCCAGCCATGTACTCCTCTCACTAAAAAGGATCATTCCCACTATCTCACCATTCACATTTCTCATAGGAACGGCCAGGGCTTGAATTACATTTGTGTATGAAATTGGGGTGAATGTAAAACTATTTAAAATATTTTTAAAATAAAAAAAATATAACCATTTTAATACATTTTATTGACAGCGTCATTATTCATACTAGACTTGCTTGCCCTTCCCCCACGGCAGGGGGGCACACAGAAGAGGATCAGGACCAGCTGTGCCCCCAAAAGACCAGGCCAACCCTCCAAATCAGACCAGACCCGCCTCCCTCCCCAGAATGCCCCTCCCCGAACCAGACCAGACCCGCCTCCCTCCCCAGACCAAAATCCCTAAACTGGACCCTTCCAGTTCAAACCAGATTAGACCTCTCTATGACAACCTGAACTTCCTCTCAACCTGAACTTCCCCACTGCCCAAGCTCCTCCCAAACATCTATTCCCAAACCAGACCCTCCTGAATTCCCAGCTGGACTACTCTCGAGAGAGATGGATTTAAAGTCCCCGGAATTCAAGGTGAAGGCTCCCGTTGACTTCAGTTTGCTTTGAATGAGGCTCTAGGACACCATAAAGCATTGGGACTAAACATAAGAACAGCCCTATTGGGTCAGACCGAAGGTCCATCTAGCCCAGTGTCCTGTCTTCCGACAGTGGCCAGGGCCAGGTGTCCCAGAGGGAATGAACAGAACAGGTCATCATCAAGTGATCCATCCTCTCTCTCCCATTCCCAGCTTCTGGCAAACAGAGGCTAGGGACACCATCCCTGCCCATCCTGGTTAATAGCCATTGATTGACCTATCCTCCATGAATTAGTCTAGTTCTTTTTTAACCCTGTTATAGTCTTGACCTTCACAACATCCTCTGGCAAGGAGTTCCACAGGTTGACTGTGTTGTGTGAAGAAATACTTCCTTTTCTTTGATTTAAACCTGCTGCCTATTAATTTCATTTGGTGACCCCCAGTCCTTGTGTTACGAGAAGGAGTAAATGACACATCCTTATTTACTTTCTCCACACCAGGCATGATTTTATAGACCTCTCTCATCTCCCCCACCCCGCACATCTTGTGAACTGGGCTCTTCCCTTCCTGCTGCTGCAGCCTCCTCCCCACCCTTGGCCAAAGCAGCCACCCATGAGATTGGCACCCATACACCCCTCTGCCCCTGCAGCCACCTCTCCCTCTAGGGTTGCTTGGTTGCCAAGATTGGATGGACATATTCCTGGAGGTTTCATCACGTGATATAATCTTTAATTAAAGATTAATCTTTAATTCCTGGAGACTGCGTGACAATCCTGGGGGGCTGGCAATCCTATCCCCCATCCACTTCTCTGCCCCCTCCCCTTCCCCAGCTCATAGGCCTGATGCTGGGAACTGAAAGGGGAGGGGATGGCAGGAGAAAGGCAGGTAATGCCCTTTACCCCCAGGGGAACAGGCCTGGGGGCTGGTCAGTGCTGGGAGGGGACAGTCTCTGCTGCGGGTGTCAGGGACAGATACTCCCTTTGGCCTGAGCTGGGACTGGGCAGATTATCAGGGGAGACATATTTGTACCCCCTTTATTGTATTCAGGATTGAAATAAGGGCGGAGCGTCCCAGAGATGCTGTCAGGGAAAGTGAAGAGATGGGACTTGTCAGTCACATTGTAAAACGAGACCTCGCCCGCCTCATAGTCCAGGAAAATCCCCACCTGGCTGGGCCTGACACTCACGGGGAGGGGAGTCGGGGGGGAGGTGTTGGCCCTTAATTGATCACCCTGCTGCCATATTGTCCAGTATCCATTCGCAGGCACAAATAAAATATGCCCCTTCCTGCTCACATTTTCCCTACAGACCCCCAGAGTCCAGACATTTTTGTCTCCGACCTCCACCTCCCAGTAACGCCTCCCGCCCGTGAATCCCTCCGCACCCAGGACAACCGCCATAGTGTCAAATCTCTCAGGAGTGTCAGGCAGATCCTGGTGCTCGTCTCTGTGTCGCACCCGTTTCCGATCCTCAGACAGGACCAGGTAGGGATTGGCTGTGTCGGGATCCAGAGTCACATCCACTGGGGAGAAAGTCACAGTCAGTGCTGGGCTGGTCACTGGGATCAAAGGGAAATTAACTTGAGTTCCCGTGACTCAGTGTCGGGGGGTTGCTGCGCATTAAGGGGGGCCAGGGCCTCCTCCGAAGAGAGAACTTGAGGGGAATGATGGGGTAGAGGTCGGGGAGGGCAGGCATTGGGGGCAGCAGAGGAGGGAAGGGGCTAGCACCTGAGGGGCAGGGGAAGGGGGCCACAGTGTGGGAGGAGAAGAGGAGAGGGGTAAATCGGAGGCAGAGGGAAGGTGAGGAGACGTTCAGCTGCAAGGGGGCAGATTGGGGTGAGGAGAGGGGCAGGTGCTAGGCGGACAGAGGGAGGTGAGGGAAGGGCCAAGCTGCAGGAGACAGGGGGTGAAGAGAGGGGCAGGTGCCAAGGGAGGTCAGGAGGAGCATGCTCCAGTGGGGTGGTGGGGTGAGAGACAGCCAGGCCCCAAGGAATCTCCGTTGCTTTAGGCCGTGTGTGGTTGGTTTGTTACTGTGACCAAGTGAAAAGGAAAGGAGGACTTGTGGCACCTGAGAGACGAACCAATTTATTTGAGCATAAGCTTTCGTGGGCTACAGCTCACTTCCTCGGATGCAATGCCGTAGCTCACGAAAGCGTATGCTCAAATAAATTGGTTCGTCTCTCAGGTGCCACAAGTCCTCCTGTTCTTTTTGTGAATACAGACTAACACGGCGGCTACTCTGAAACCTGTAATATTTTTGTAACTCCTATCTGTGCCTCACTTTCCCCTGTATTCTCCATGACTACCCAGTGGGGGAGAAAGGACTGAGTTGCGAGACACAGGAGGTGTGTGTCACCCGGCTGTCTGAGCCTGACTGGGCCATTGGAAAGGACTGGCTGAGGCTCTCCCCGTATCAGTGGAAAATCAGAGACAACAATGGAAAACCAGGACATTGACACCTAACACCCAAGGACCCGGGGCAGATGGATTTTCCCACCTCTCGCAGGGAAGCTGAGCAGACCCCAGCTCGAGAACAAAGGAGTGAAGGTGTGAGGTGGGGGGATAAAGTGTTGGCTTCGGGAGGAAGCTGAGGTTTCTTTGACCTGGGAACGGACTAAGGAGGTCAGACAGAGCCTGAACACGGGGTTCACTCCAGCTTGGTGGGCTCTGGGCTGTGCCGAATGGACACATGCTTTCACTTGCAGGGCTCCCAGATTCTGCAGGGTGGCTCCCTTGTTTTGCAAAGGCTGCCCGTGTCACCACAAATACTCACTGCCAGCACGGAGCCCTGAAAGGGCCCAGTACAAGCCTCCGGCAGCCATCCGGCTGGGCTGGATTCACCGCCGCGAGCAACGGAGGGAGTCAGAGATCGCTGGTGCCGGTGGCCCAGTCTTGGAGCTTTGGAGGCCACGGGCTTGCTCCAATGCAACTGTGTGGGTTCCTGGGGCCTGGCACGCGGAAGGGATCACCGCCAGGTGACTGGTTACAGTCTGAGCACAGACCAGACCGTGTGAGGACGAAGAGCAGGTCGGGGCCCTCTCCACGCACACACTGGTCAGGCAGCCCCGTTCCGGGGGGAAGTGGGACTCTCCATGCCAGCTGGACCTACAGTCACCACAAACGGCCAGGCCCGCCCCTGGGCTGTCACTCGGGGAACTTTCCCACCCAGACTCTGCAGGCAGTTTCATCTAGGCTGCCCAGGGCAGTGAATTTAGCCCACTTTAATTGAATTGTCTCATTGGAATTGGTAAGGCAACTCCCATCTTTTCACGTACTGTGTGTATATCTCTTCCCACTGTATTTTAGACTCCATGCATCTGATGAAGTGGGTTTTACCCACAAAAGCTTGTGCCCAAATAAACTGGTTAGTCTCTAAGGTGCCACAAGGACTCCTCGTGGTTCTCACCTGGGTTGACAGGCTTGGGCTCATCTGTGCAGATGTTTGGGCTCAGGCTGGCTTTCATGTAAGATCTCACTTCGCATGCCTTGGTGAACCCCCTCCCTGAGCTGCAACGCCTGCACCGCTCACATCACCGCCATATCGGGAGCCCAGGTCTGTCGCCCCAGCTCGGAGAGTCACCGCCGCGGGTTGTGGAGATGAACCCTTTGTGTTTAAAACACGAGACTTTGCTCAAAGCCAAACGCTTGATTTTCTCCCTGCACTCAGCCAGATTGGCCTGAAATATCCAGAGAGTTTTCCCCGGGCTGGAGAGCGCTAAGGAGACATTATAGGAGGGAAGGAGCGAGGCGGGATGATCGGGGTTAATATGGGAAGCATCTCCTGGCCTTAGCTCTGGAGTCACAACCAGGCTCCATAATAACAACCTCCCTTGCTGCCCCCCGAGGATCTAGGCACCCCGGCTTTGCCAGCAGAGTGTGCGAGTCCCCTCCGTGCAGATCTCTGGCCTATGGCGCTGACGTGCTTCCCAGTGACTCTTCAGGGCTCGTGCACGCCTCAAACAGCTGCTCCAGGCTGGGGCTGCCCAGACACTCCTCCCAGAGTTTACAGGCCCTGCAGGCCCCGATAGGAAGAAGTTTCTCTGGGTCCCTGAGCTTTGACAGCGTTTCTGCTCCTGGCCCAGCTCTTCCTGCCCCGTGGTGCTGACAGGCTGCACCCGCTGGGAGAACCGGGTCTGCCCCTCACCGCACAGGCAGGGATATTGTCTGTGTCCACGTTCCCTCCCCCCAATTCCTGGGATGGGGAACAGCAGCCCCGGGGTCCCTCCCCTCACCCTGCCCCGGGCAGGGGAGTGAGAGCCCTTGGCCTCCTGGAGATTCCTAGGTCAGCGTGAAAGTGTCTCCACCCGGAGAGCTCTGCACACCCAGCAAATACAAAGATGCCCCTGGGATGAGGTGCTGGATGTGGTACTAACCCCCTCGCCCTACCTCTGGAGGAGAGGGGGCCTCGGGGCAGTGTCAGTGGGGCCCGATGACTCCTGCCTCCCCATGCTGGGGGCCCAGTCTAAAGGGGAGGACACGTGGCCACCCCATGTCTCTTCTCCCCTGAGCTCAGCCCCGGGCTGCCACGCTCTCCCTGCCCCGTGGTACCTGTGCGGGCAGGGGGAGAGCTCGGGCATTCCCGCCACCCCAGCCAGGCTCTCTCAGGAAGCCACCAGGCTCGCATTCGTGAGCAACTGCATCAGAAGCAGCTGGTTCAGCACCTTCTGCTGGCCACCGCCAGGGCCAGGGGCCGGGCATGCTGGGGGGCAGGCACAGCCGGAGAAGGGAACTCCTCCCTCTCCCCGCAGCAGGCCAAGCTGGGGGCACTTGACCCCACATGCCCCCCCGCCCCGCGTGTTGCTTCAAGAGGGGGTGTTTACAACCTGGCAGCTGGAGCTCCATGTATTGAGTGGGCAAGGACGTCACAGCGGCTGTGTGAGCCCCCCATGGGGCTCAGCCCTGACCCCTGCCGGAACCTCTCCCTGGGGAGGAATCGTCCCTGCGGCCCACGCAGGCCTTGGTCTCCCTGTGGAGACGGCCAGTGAGGTTGCCAGTAATGTGAGTTATGATGTCCACCAAGAACCGGACTCAGGCTGGACTGAGATAGGTGGCTGGGAAGGGAAAGGTCTCAGCTCCCATCACTGCCCCCCGCCAAACCCGCCCGTCCTGCTTCCCCCCGCAGTGCGGAAACTGCAGTGCCCACACTTGGTGACACCCCCCCGTGGGAAGGGCGAGGGCCTGCCCAAGGAGCAATGGGCACCATCTTCAGCAAGGGAGGCGGAGGCTGGAGATTAGGAAACACTTTCCCGCTCTCAGGGCAGTGCGGCTCTGGACCCAGCTCCAAGGGAATCACAGAATCTCAGGGGTGGAAGGGCCCTCAGGAGGTCATCTAGTCCAACCCCCTGCTCAAGCCCCAATTTTTGGCCCCGATCCCTAAATGGCCCCCTCAAGGATTGAACTCACAACCCTGGCTTTAGCAGGCCAAAGCTCAAACCACTGAGCGATCCCTCTCCATCACTGATAGATTGTAAGAACAGGTTGGACAAAGGCCTGTCAGGGGTGGTCTAGGTCCTGCCCCAGTACAGGGAGCTGGACTAGACAGGAGCTACGCTTGCCACCTGTCCCGGGTTTCATGGGATCACCCCATTGTTCAGCTCATTGTCCTGGGAAATCTGTGAGCCCGTGCAGGATGTTAAAAGTCCTGGGTTTGTCAGTGGCTATAGTGGGGCGGGGGCCGGGTGGGGGGAAGCTGTGGGGTGGCGTTAACTGCTCCAAGGGAGCTCCAGCTCCAGAGCGTCTCGGGACCAGCAATCGGGAGACGAGGAGCTCAGGGCCGCGAAGGCCCAGTCACCACTGTGGAAGTACCAGCTGTGACGTTTAACTGCCGGACGGCAGTGGGGTGGATCTGGTGCCAGGTCCTGCTTGCCAAGGCTGGTGCCCAGGGCAGCGAGAGGAAGAGAAGCCTGAGAGGGCTGGTGTCCTCTCCCAGGGTGAAGGATGAAGATACAGGGGGTGTATGTGGAGCCGGCAGATGTGCCATTTTTTGCACCTCAGAGGGGGCAACAGGACCCCCCCACACTGTTTGTGTAACTGACCCGAGAGCCCCCCTCCCTTCCGGCTGTGTGCGGTAGGATACCCCAGAGTACATGGAGCCCTGGGCCATGGAGCTGCAATGTGCGTGCACGTCCCTTATGGTCTCTAATCCCTGCTGGAACTGCCTAGACTCTCCCAGCGTGCACCAGGACACGCACACGGTCCGGCGGCCTGGACTCTCCCAGCGTGCACCAGGACACGCACACGGTCCGGCGGCCTGGACTCTCCCGGCACGCACCAGGACACGCACACGGTCCGGCGGCCTGGACTCTCCCGGCACGCACCGGGACGCGCACACGGTCCGGCGGCCTGGACTCTCCCGGCACGCACCGGGACGCGCACATGGTCCGGCGGCCTGGACTCTCCCGGCACGCACCGGGACGCGCACACGGTCCGGCGGCCTGGACTCTCCCGGCACGCACCGGGACGCGCACACGGTCCGGCGGCCTGGACTCTCCCGGCACGCACCGGGACGCGCACACGGTCCGGCGGCCTGGACTCTCCCGGCACGCACCGGGACGCGCACACGGTCCGGCGGCCTGGACTCTCCCGGCACGCACCGGGACGCGCACACGGTCCGGCGGCCTGGACTCTCCCGGCACGCACCGGGACGCGCACACGGTCCGGCGGCCTGGACTCTCCCGGCGTGCACCAGGACACGCACACGGTCTGGCGGCCTGGACTCTCCCAGCGTGCACCAGGACACGCACGTGGTCTGGCGGCCTGGATTCTCCCAGCATGCACCAGGACACACACATGGTCTAGCGGCATGCTGGGTACAAACACACACACACAGCTCAGCCACAGTTGTGTGGCAGAAGAGCTGCTGTGTGGGCACACTTTTTTGTAACTGGACGGGGAGTGTCCTAAACTGGTTATAAAAACATGTCTGCCCTTGGAGTGGGGACAGGTCTTCCTTCTCAACAGCCCTCTGCTGGTCCTGTTACACTAGAAGGAAACTGGGGGCTAAAGCTCAGTCTGAGCATGGAAACCCTGCTGTTGGGAAGAGAGCTGAGCAGTTCAATGCAAAATGCGGGGAGGGTAGGGACAGGGTCCAGAGGGACCTAGACAAATTGGAGGATTGGGCCAAAAGAAATCTGAGGAGGTTCAACAAGGACAAGTGCAGAGTCCTGCACTTAGGACGGAAGAATCCCAGGCACCGCTACAGACTAGGGACCGAATGGCTCGGCAGCAGTTCTGCAGAGAAGGACCTAGGGGTGACAGTGGACGAGAAGCTGGATATGAGTCAGCAGCGTGCCCTTGTTGCCAAGAAGGCCAACGGCATTTTGGGATGTATACGTAGGGGCATTGCCAGCAGATCGAGGGAGGTGATCGTCCCCCTCTATTCGACATTGGTGAGGCCTCGTCTGGAGTAGTGTGTCCAGTTTTGGGCCCCACACTACAAGAAGGATGTGGAAAAATTGGAAAGAGTCCAGCGGAGGGCAACGAAAATGATGAGGGGACTGGAACACATGACTTATGAGGAGAGGCTGAGGGAACTGGGATGTTTAGTCTGCGGAAGAGAAGAGTGAGGGGGGATTTGATAGCTGCTTTCAACTACCTGAGAGGTGGATCCAAAGAGGATGGATCTAGACTGTTCTCAGTGGTAAAAGATGACAGAACAAGGAGTAATGGTCTCAAGTTGCAGTGGGGGAGGTTTAGGTTGGATATTAGGAAACACTTTTTCACAGGAGGGTGGTGAAACACTGGAATGCGTTACCTAGGGAGGTGGTGGAATCTCCTTCCTTAGAGGTTTTTAAGGCTCGGCTTGACAAAGCCCTGGCTGGGATGATTTAGTTGGGGTTGGTCCTGCTTTGAGCAGGGGGTGGGACTAGGTGACCTCCTGAGGGCCCTTCCAACCCTGATCTTCGATGAAATTAAGGGCAGATAAGAATGTCCAGCCTGCAGAACCCAGGTACCACCCTGGAAAAGTGACAGCAGGGAGTATTACCTCCTAATCAGCACTTTCCCAAATGCGGCGTGTCCCTGCCCTGCAAGAAACCTGGGGTGTAATCTGCTCCCAGTGACACTGCTGTTTCTAGCCTATTGACTGTCATAGGGGAATGCTCTGTAGGGAACGGAGCAGAGAGCTCCCAGGGGGAGGTGGGTCTCACCATGGATAAAATATCACCAACATGTACAGTACCTGCGTAGATCTGGGCGCTTCTCCACCCTGGAACCAAACACAGACAGAGGGGTGAGAATGCCCAGACACGCTGGACAGGAAACAACGTCACACAAGGGTGATACTGCGGGGAATGGAACTTACTGATCTCAGCCTCAAGTTTGGCTAAAAATAAAACACAGAGAAACAGGTCAGTGTCGCATTATGTTGAAGAAGGAAAGCGAGCCAAAAAAACTTTAAAGCAGAGAAGTTAAAATCCTTAGAGTGAGCCAGGAGGCTACATCGGCAACCAGAGCCTGGCACCTCCTGGGCAACAAAGGAATCAGCAAGGGGAGAAATACAGTAACCCCATCCTGCCACCTGGCCAGCTGCGAGAGGTTGTTAGCCCCGTGAAGTCAGCAGAAAAAAGAAAAGTACATCAGGTGAAGTGTACGTACAAGAGGGTACTCAAATACACTGAAAGGCAGCAAATCTCAAACTATAAGAGGAAACAGTGTTTTATAGGAATCATAATTAGCCTGTGAAACTCCTTACCACAAGATAGCACTGAGGCTAAGCAGTAAAACAAAAGGACATTTACATGGCTAAAGAGAAGATGAAGATTTACACTGGGTAGGATTAAAAGCAAAACGGGCAAGCAAAGAAAAAAAACCCAAATGGACAAAGGATTCAAAAAGGCCCAGGCATTGATCTGGAAATGCAAATATCCAGAGTTGTGACCGTTCTCAAAAACACAAGCATTCTCTAAGGGAGAGAAACCTCCTCCTGCTTCTGGGCACAAGGCAAGCGCTAACTGATGGGGGTCAGGAAGGAACTTTCCCTGGGGGCAGGTTAGTCCATCGGGCATTAGGGGGGCTTCACGTACCTTCCCCTGAAACAGCAAGTGCTGGCCACTGTAAGAAGCAGGATCCCAGACTAGCTTAGCCTGAGTCCGATTTGCTGCGGCAACAATTCATGTGTTGTGAAAAGCTTCTGTTTTAGAGCCTGATTCAGCAAAACTCTTAAGCACATGCTGAACGGGGATGGACTGACTCATGGCTTAAAAAGCAGCATGTGCTTAATTACCCTGCTGAATTGGGGCACTAGTGAGAACACGTTTAAAGGCCTGTCTAGATAATGATCCCCGGCTCCTACGAAAACAAACGATTATTATTGGCTGAGGGAAGTGAAGCCCCCCACTCAGCTCAGTGGTGTTTCTGTTGGTCTGTAACGTGATAACTTCTGAAAGTTAAAACACATCCCATCAGTGCCAAGGCTTCAGGGTGTGCTCTAGGCATCAGTGGGCAGAAACCTCCTGATTTTTGGTAAAAATTGGAACACTGGTAAAGCCTGATTTCCACTAAAATCACCGTTTGATTCCCTCAGGATCCAGTGTGGGGCAGTGACCTCAGGGTTTAGGGTGAGGGCTTAGGGTGGGCCCTTCATCCCGCTCCAGCCATCCCCGTCCAGCCAGGTATCTTGCCCCCAATCCAGCCAGCCCCCATGCAGCCAGACACTTCACTCCACCACTCCCCTCCTCCCCCAGTCAGAACCCTACTGATTTTGGTGAGAATCAGAAAAATGGAAATGGATCTGCCCGGGGTGTGTGTGTGTGTGTGAAGGACCTGGCCACAGTAGGACTGAGGGCTCGCCTGGGCGTACAGCTCAGCCTACATGAGCAGCAAAGCGCGTGCCCCAGTCCCTGCCCCACAGAGCTCAGTCTAAACAAACAAGACAGACACAGGGTGGGGAAGGGGCAGAGCACACGAGTGGAGTGACCACAGCGATGGCCGAAACGGCCCACCAGTGCCACCATTTAACAATCATGCTGGCTACCCGGACAGCAGAGTGAACCCAAACCTGCTCCCTCCCCGGGCTGTGTGGGAGTGATAAATCCCCTGTGAGTGGGGCTTGGGTCTGGTCAGCCCATGTCCTGACTGCGAGGGACAAGGGGCAGAGCGTCTCTGCGCACGGCACACACTAAACTGACTTTCTGGTCATAGGGAGAGTTCTGAATAGCTCCCCTGGAGGTCTATGAAACTTGGTGCAAAGTCTCAGGTTTCCCGCGGTGAACAAAGGGACCTTACCTTTCTCTGCAAGGTGTGCCTCTGAAAGTCAATAAGACAGATGTATTACACAGTAGAAAATTTAACTTCAGTTATTGCAAACTCATCGGAATAGTTTTTTTTCCTACTGGTAAGGAAGTGGAATACACCCAAGAGTGCTCTGCGTAAGGGGACTGTTGGACCCTTACTGAAACGTAATGGGGGTTTTTGGTTGGCCCTCTCCCAGAACCCCCCCCCCCCCCCCGGCAAAAAAGGGGGGAAAGTCCAATGAGAAATCGAGATCCTGAGACTGACAGTTCCCAGGGACAATGAGGAGGGGCCGGCGCAACAGATCAGCCTGGGGAGGGATAGCTCAGTGGTTTGAGCATTGGCCTGCTAAACCAGGGTTGTGAGTTCAATCCCTGAGGGGGCCATTTAGGGATGTTGGGGATGGGTCCTGCTTTGAGCAGGGGCTTGGACTAGATGACCTCCTGAGGTCCCTTCCAACCCTGATATTCTATGACAGGGCAGGCAGGCCAATGAAGGAGTCACCAGGCCAGCAGGCCCCATCCTTCCTGTGAGCTGGAACTACCTGGGTCAGCGTGGGGCTAAGCTAAGGAGAGGGCAGGAGCCGAAGAAAAACTGGGGAGCAGAGGTGGCCACCGTCAGAGCATGTGTCGACCTGGAGCACAGCCAGGGCCTGGGCAGGAGGCCTGGGACGTGTGAAGAACAGACCGTGAACTGCCCTTGCAACCCAGAGGTGGCTGGTTGTGATGTCCCCGTGCCACAGAGCGGAGTGACAGGTTTTCCTTTAAGCTTTCCCATTTTTCCCTTTTTTTTTTTTATTAGTTGCTGTTTAATAAATTGTATTTGCTTTGAACTGTATGGAATTATCAAGTCCGTGGGTCGGAGAAGTGCCCAGGGCAGAGAGAGCCCCCCGGAGTGGGGACACCCTAGCCCCTGTTCTAAGTGACCACAACAGGGTTGGGGGTCGAGTCTCCCAGGAATCCCAGGCCCAGCCTTGTTGGGGTTACGAGGACTCTGCCAGACAGGAGAGTGGAAGGGGAGTCCTCCAGGGCAGGGAGGCCTCTGGGTAAGGAAGTGGGAGCGAGGACTCAGATCCTTTTAATAGCCCACTTCACCAGGGTCGTGTATAAGCCAGGAAAGTTCCCCACAATAGCAGGACCATTCCCCCTGTCATAAATATAAAGGGAAGGGTAAACCCCTTTAAAATCCCTCCTGGCCAGAGGAAAAACCCTCTCACCTGTAAAGGGTTAAGAAGCTAAA
Organism: Chelonia mydas; assembly: GCF_015237465.2. Classification (NCBI taxonomy): domain Eukaryota; kingdom Metazoa; phylum Chordata; order Testudines; family Cheloniidae; genus Chelonia; species Chelonia mydas. Next base: position 6,084,426 of record NC_051268.2, on the reverse strand, counting down.
GGTAACCTCGCTGGCACCTGACCTAAATGACCAATGAGGAGACAAGATACTTTCAAAGCTGGAGGGTGGGGGGGAAACAAAGGGTCTGGGTCTGTCTGTGTGATGCTTTTGCCGGGGACAGAACAGGAATGGAGTCTTAGAACTTAGTAAGTAATCTAGCTAGGTATGTGTTAGATTATGATTTCTTTAAATGGCTGAGAAAATAAGCTGTGCTGGAGGGAATGGAGATTCCTGTTTTTGTGTCTTTTTGTAACTTAAGGTTTAACCTAGAGGGATTCTCTATGTTTTGAATCTGATTACCCTGTAAGGTATCTACCATCCTGATTTTACAGAGGTGATTCCTTTACTTTTTTTCATCAATTAAAATTCTCCTTTTAAGAACCTGATTGCTTTTTCATTGTTCTTAAGATCCAAGGGTCTGGGTCTGTGTTCACCTATGCAAATTGGTGAGGATTTTTATCAAACCTTCCCCGGGAAAGGGGGTGTAGGGCTTGGGGAGGATTTTGGGTGGAAAGACGTTTCCAAGCGGGCTCTTTCCCTGTTATATATTTGTTAGACGCTTGATGGTGGCAGCAATAAAGTCCAAGGGCAAAAGGTAAAATAGTTTGTACCTTGGGGAAGTTTTAACCTAAGCTGGTAAAAATAAGCTTAGGGGGTTTTCATGCAGATCCCCACATCTGTACCCTAGAGTTCAGAGTGGGGAAGGAACCTTGACACCCCCGCTTACATAAGCCTAGCTATTCCCACTGCCAGCATGATACCGGGGACTCAATGACTAGTGCAGCTGAAATGCTGAGTAAATGGCTGTTTCCTTTCCCTTTTGGCTGAGTGAAGCAAGGCCCCACATTCAACTCGATGGCATTTCTGTCTGTGATAGAATAACTTTTGAAAAAAACATCCCATCAGAGCCAGCATGTCAGGGCATGTTTTAGGAATCAATACGCAGAATCCTCATGGTTTTGGTAAAAACTGGAAATCTGTAGAAGCCTGATTTCCACTAAAATCACTGTTTGTTTGATCCCCCAAGATACAGGATGAGGCAGTGACCTCAGGGTTAAGGTTAGGGTTTAAGGTGAGGGTGAGGTTAGAATTAGGGTTAGCAGGCCCCTCATCCCCACTCCAGTCAGTCGTCCCGTCCCCCCCGCTGGACTTCTTGTCTCCTATTTAGCCAGCCCCTGCCAGCTGGGCTCCTCACCTCTGTATTCCAGCCAGGCCCCTCGTCTCCCCACTCTGGTCAGAACCCTCGTGATTTATTTGGGTGAAAATCAGAAAAGCCTGATTTGAATGGAAATTAGTTTTTCCAGTTTTCTGCTTTTCTCCAAAACCGACGGGATTCTGGCCAGAGTTGGGGCCAGAGGGAGCGGGACCCAGTTGAAGTGGGGGGGCTGAGGAGCCCAGCTGGAGACTCCCCTGGGCCTATGTAAGCAATGAAGTCTGCAACCCTCTAGTTAAAGAATTGCCACATAATTGTGCTCCGGGGTTTAAACTCTTAGGGTGAGATTCTGTGCTTGGAACCTGCAGCCCAGGGGCATGTGAGGGCGAAGGTGACTTTAAGTCACCCCACCCACATCCTCCTGATCCTGGGTGCTCTGGATGCCAAAGCAGCCCCCAGTTTAACTCGAGGCTTCTCTGCAGGGGAAGATTACACCCGTGTAAGGTAAGGTGGGAATTTAAACCACTCTTGTTTTATGGGTACAGAGCACTATGTCAGCGCTTTTATTGGGTATTTTTGTGGCTTAGCAGATGCCTTCAGTTATGGCAGCCTTTCACTGTGTGCTGTGGCCCCGAATACCCCTCCTGTTCCCAGTCCCATCTCCCATACACCCGTACAACCGGGCTTTCGAGTGGGTTCTCTGCAGGGCCTCCCAGAGTTGGATCCAAGCCTTCTGGAGCCCTTTTACACTGCTCTGGTCTTTTTACTGCACATAAAGGATTGAAGCGGGGGTGAAAATCTCACCCGCCATGCTTTAATAAGTGTGCAGCCTTTCTGGGTATCAAGGTACCATTCTGCAAGTGACCTGGGTGTAAGCAGTGCCCCAGCCCAGGGAGATCTCCAAGCAGCATTGTTTGCTGCTCACACTCCTCACAGTGGGGTTGGGAGGCTGACACTAATGAGTGACTTTTCTTATCTTAGAGCTGATCATTTTAGCAGAAACATCCAGGTCATGCGCTTCTCTGTCATAGCGGGATGCAAGGGCAGATACTGGGGTGGGGGACAGTGAATTCAACTCCCTCACACCTCTATCCAAATCTTGAGTAACCTCTCTTCATGCTAAAACGGGAAAGGGAGAGGAAATACATTCCCCCTTCCCTCCCCGCCCCAATACAAAATGCCTCCTGGATACCAAAACAAAGAAACGCAGCCCATGGTCACTTCGGGTGAAATCCTGCCCCTTCCCTCTTCATGTGGCCACAGAAGGGCCAGAATATGGGAGGGATCCTGCAAAACACTGGACAAGTCTCAGTCACCAGCAATGACCCTGGCCTGGCTGGTCCAGGGCTACTCAGGCCCTAGGCTCTGGGTGTTGTTTCTATCATTTCCATGGGGTTTATTAGGACAATTGGCCCCTTCCCCTTAAGAACCTGTCTGTGTCAGCATGAGCAGCCCTGATCTCACCGCTTGGGCCCTGGTGCTGGTACATCACCCATTCAAACACTAGTAGGTTATTTGTAATGTGTGTTTTTGCACTTTCTCCAGATCACACGTGTAGCCCCCTCCCACCCCATCAGACTTGTCTCTGGGCAAATACCTTCCCCCACAACCCCGACTGAAATGCGGGTTTGCTGATTTCCCAACCATCACTGCTTCCCATTGCTCTGCCATGTCCCCACTGCAGTCCACACAGCCCCATAGCCGCAGCCCGAGCCATCACTTCCCATGGGCCCTCCAGGCCCAGCCGTGTCCCAGGGGTGAGTGCCCAATGAAGATCTTTACGCTGAGCCACATTTTTGGGAACCAGTCACATATAACCTTTAACCCACGGCACTGGTCCCACACACCGACCTTTCTGTCTCTCCAGTTCAGATTCCAGGGTCTCTAGAGGGAGAAAAGGGGGAGAGGTGAGATTTCACCCTGTTGTATTTGAGAACAAGCCTCATGTCAGTTAATGTAACGGAACCAGACACTGACCTTTCTCTCTCCCCAGTTCAGATTGCAGGGTCTCTAGGGGGAGAAAAGGGGGAGAGGTTAATTTCATTCCATCACATGGATGAAGACGTTCCTATTACTGTTTAATGCAGCCCTGCTGTAGTTATGAGATAGAGAAACAAGAACACAGAGCCAGACACGTGGGTCATACAGATCTGTCTGTGGAGGTCCCTGAACTCAGCATCCCTGCTGCCTGAGACCGAACTGCCGTAGTGGATGATTCAACCTGTCCCCTGTGCTATGCACTCTTTGGGCCATGGCAGCCATCCTTGCTTCTTGAGCCCCAGATCCACTCACATCAGATCTGGCTGTCACGGGAAGGGAGGAGAGAAGGTCTCTGTTTATCCAGTTCCCTTTCTGCTGCCCTCTGAGCCGATCTCCTGAAAGGCCCTAGCTCCTGACTTTGGGGATGGGGGACCTTTGAGGAGCAGCGGGCACCGTCTGGGATTCTCTGCTTGGTGTCCCCCTCTGCATCCCTGATTTTGAACCTCTGACCCCCATTACTGTCCCTGTTTAATTATTGGTTGTCCCACGGATTAGTTGAACCCTAGGTTTAGTGGCTCCTCCCCTTAGGCTGGAGGAGGGGCCTTCTGATCGGGGTGGGCTCACACTCACCCCTTTCCCACGATTCAATGGGTGGGGATAGGGGAGGGAAGAGAGCGATGGGAACGGGGCATCGACTTGGTTTGAGTCAGAGGCAGGGTCTGGTTGGCTTCATCGTAGGCCAACTCCTGACTTTGAGAGTAGTGCCTGGCCCTGGCCTTTATGACACCTAATGTTGGGGAGGAGGGTTAACATGGAAATGAGACTAATATGTACGCATAAGTGAAGAGAACAAAAAGATAAAAATTGTATAACAAAGGGAGGTTAAAGCTGTACTGTCCGGTGCTGGAGGAGACTGATGAGACCATCCTAAGGAGCAATTACTTATAAGTAATTGATAACCACGTGGTGAGTGTTTTGCCTTACTAAGCAGATGGGTCGAACAAATCTTCATTAAGTGACTCTCACTCCAACCGAGACAAGCAGGGTGATGCGTGCAAGCTCCCTGCAGAGCCTGCTCCACTCATGAGGGCCTCCGGGCTTGTCTACACGAGGAAAGTACACTGGGTTGCCTTAAATTGGTTTGAGCACGGCTGTGTGACTCTCCCATCTCCCTGTGGAAGTAGCTGATTGCATTTAGCTCCAGGTAGGTGAGGAATTGACCTGAACTGAGCTCAGACACGCTCAGCAAAATATGAGTGTAATGCGGGCTGGCTCATTGACCGGTTCCTATAAGGGAGAAGGAGCCGACTCAGACCCACCCTAGGTGGTTGGTTGGCAGCTAATTAGCTAACAAGCCTAATAAAGGATTACTAGGGTTCAGCTGAAGGGATCATAGAATCATAGAATATCAGGGTTGGAAGGGACCTCAGGAGATCATCTAGTCCAACCCCCTTATCAAAGCAGGGCCAATCCCCAACTAAATCATCCCAGCCAGGGCTTTGTCAAGCCTGACCTTAAAAACTTCTAGGGAAGGAGATTCCACCACCTCCCTAGGTAACGCATTCCAGTGTTTCACCACCCTCCTAGTGAAAAAGTTTTTCCTAATATCCAACCTAGACCTCCCCCACTGCAACTTGAGACCATTACTCCTTGTTCTGTCCTCAGCTACCACTGAGAACAGCCTAGAGCCATCCTCTTTGGACCCCCTTTCAGATAGTTGAAAGCAGCTATCAAATCCCCCCTCATTCTTCTCTTCCGCAGACTGAACAATCCCAGTTCCCTCTGCCTCTCCTCGTAAGTCATGTGTTCCAGTCCCCTCATCATTTTTGTTGCCCCCCCCCCGGACTTTTCCAATTTTTCCACCTCCTTCTTGTAGTGTGGGGCCCAAAACTGGACACAGGACTCCAGATGAGGCCTCACCAATGTTGAATAGAGGGGAACGATCACGTCCCTCCATCTGCTGGCAATGCCCCTACTTATACATCCCAAAATGCCATTGGCCTTCTTGGCAACAAGGGCACACATCCTAGAGACACAAAGATGCTACCAGAAGAGCTCCCAGGAGAGCTGATTGGGAGAAGCTCACCAGAGCAAGGGGCTTGGAAGGTGGGCTCCTAGAGAGAGGGGTTCCCCTCAGGGAGAATTAAGAGCTCCTATCAGTGGCAGCCGCGGCAGGACTGAAGGCCGGAGAGCTGCTCCCGGCTGGGGAAAGTGGCTATAGAGAAGGACGGTACAGTCTGAACTGAACCCAGCTCTGCGAAGGCGGGCTGAGGGCTCCTGACTTGAGGAGTTAGAGTGAGAGACAGTGGCTGGAGCACAGAGAAGGAAGAGATTTTATTTTCTGGTTTATCTGGACTCGTATCAAGTAGACCCCAGCAGGGCACTTTTGTGTCCCGCCTTTTGGGGCATGTGGAGTAACTTAAGGAGTGCTCAAGAGGGGAAACTGAGGGAGGGTGCTTGCCAGGCCACCCTGAGCCAGCTGGAGGGGGGGAAAAGGGTACCATACTTATGACGAGTCTGTAAAACTGGCGCCCATTTAACAGAACTGCTGCCTATTCCCCATGCAGACAGAGCCTCGCTCTCTCCAGTCTGTCTGGGTGGGACCCTCACAGCAGGGTCTGACCCAATGGTGACCCACGGGTGAGAATCAGGAGCAATTGAACACTGGGAGAGCAATCCAGCGGGGCACAGACAATCCAGGCGGTTTTTGGAGAGGGTTGGGGACAATTTCCTGGTGCAAGTGCTGGAGGAACCAAGCAGGGGCCGTTCTCCTCTTGACCTGCTGCTCACAAACCGGGAAGAATGGGTAGGGGAAGTTGAAGTGGGAGGCAACCTGGGCAGGAGTGACCATGAGATGGTCGAGTTCAGGCTCCTCACAAAAGGAAGAAAGGAGAGCAGCAGAATATGGACCCTGTGCTTCAGAAAAGCAGACTTTGACTCCCTCAGGGAATGGGCAGGATCCCCTGGGAGAATTTAGTTGGGGTTGGCCCTGCTTTAAGCAGGGGGTTGGACTAGACACCTCCTGAGGGCCCTTCCAACCCTGATAGCCTACGATTCTAAGTGGGCAGACGGTGTTGGGGCTCCTGGCCCTGTATCCAGCCACCCCTGCTCCCCCACAGCCTCCCGCTCCACCTGAGCCTGCTTTCTCCTGACGTCAGGCTGCTCCCTGGGCCTGTCTGGCTGGGTCTGACACAGTATCATAGTGACCCCCCCGACTCGATGCTGAACGGGGAGTGACCACCTCCCCACAGCCCAGCACGAAGCCAGCAGGGTCACTACGATACTCTGTCAGACCCAGACAGACAGACCCAGGGAGCAGCTGGTTCAATCCTGGGACTCTCACTCCCCCTGCCCCCTCACCACCCCGCCCCCCGCAAAGTATTTGCTGCTTTCCTCCTGGGCCTTGTCTGCACTCAGACTGGGAGCCCTTTGGGGCCGGCAGCCCTTTGTTCTGTCTCTGGCAGCTCGGGGGTCCCCGGGATCGGAGCATGGGAGTCGAGTCGGCTGGGGGTGAGGGGGCGGAAGGAAAGGGTTAATCCCAGCGTGGCGGCACTTTGCTGCCCGGCCCTGGCTGGTCTCTGCCCTCTGGGTGCAGCCCAGGGCGTGTGTCTCTGAGCAAATCCCTGCCCCCTTGCCCGTCTGTTTGTCCCAGACACAGAGAATCCGGGGGCCGAGGGGAGGAGCAGCCCCAGCAGTGCCGCATCGGCCCTGGCACGGGCTGAGCCTGCAGGGGAGGCTGGGAGCTGGGCTGGGTCAGAGGCTGGGAGCTCTGGCGGCAAGTGGGGCATCAGCATCAATGGTCCTGCTGGAGACCCTGAGCTGGGCCAGCCTGGAGCAGCCAGCAAGTATCTCAGGGCCTGAGGCCATGCCTGGGGGGACACTGCTGTCTTCTTCCCACCAGCACGCCCTACATCTGCTGTTAAGCGTCAAGCGACCTCCACCTTCCTTCCTCAAAAATCCCTTGCTCTCGGTTGGCTTCCCAGCACCGACTGCCCCTCCCATTACTCCTGCACCAACCGGTCCTTGCACATATGCACCATGTGTCCCATCACAGCACATGAGACCAACTTATGTGACAGTCCCCTGACATTGTGAGACTCAGCTCCCCAAGCCCTCTCCCTGTCCCTGCCCCTCTACATTCACTCCAGCCCAGTGTCCTTCTGGTTATTGGAATAGCGAACAGAGTCTCTTGTGGTTAAAGCACTGATCTACGAACCAGCAGATGTAGCTCCAGTTTGCAGCTCTGTGACAAACTCTCCCTGTGACCTTGGATAAGTCACTGAATCTTTCTGTGTTTCAGTTTCCCACCTGTGAAATGGGAGGAATTGTCCGTCCTCTCCCTCACCCTGTGTCCGCCTGGTATATTTAGATTGGTAGCTCTTTGGGGAAGGGATGGTTCCAAAGAGGATGGATCTAGACTGTTCTCAGTGGTAGCTGATGATAGGACAAGGAGTAATGGTCTCAAGTTGCAGTGGGGGAGGTTTAGGTTGGATATTAGGAAAAACGTTTTCACTAGGAGGGTGGTGAAGCACTGGAATGCGTTACCTAGGGAGGTGGTGGAATCTCCATCCTTAGAAGTTTTTAAGTCAGGCTTGACAAAGCCCTGGCTGGGATGATTTAGTTGGGGACTGGTCCTGCTTTGAGCAGGGGGTTGGACTAGATACCTCCTGAGGGCCCTTCCAACCCTGATCTTCTATGATTCTATGGTCTTCTCTCATGTGTCTTTACAGCTTCCAGCCCTGGGGCCCTTAGCCTAGCTGGAAACTCTAGGCCGAACTCCACGGCTAATAAGTGTATTAGGACCAGATTCTGCCACACTTACTCGAGGCGTGAGACTGCTCAGGGTCCCATTGCTCAAGGATAGCAGAATCTGGCTTTTAATGTTGTATGAAATTCAGGTCATTTTATGCTGCTCTCAGATTTCCCAGGTGCAGCAGCTGTTCATGTTGCAGTCTGCACCTGCAGTGTAGAGCCGTCATGGGGGAGTTTGAGCCTGGACAGCCAAGCAGGGGGTAGTCAGGGCTTGTGGTCCACTGGACAGGATGAGATGCATCTCCTCTTCTCCTTGGAACTAACTTTTGGCTTTTCCCCATGTAGACAAGCCCTTAACGTAGCTAGTGTGGAATAGCTATTCAGCACTAGCTGTCTGTTTGGACACTCTCATTGCATACTAAGCATGCTCTTGTTTGGTTTAGGTTAATCCACTTTGGAAGAACAGAAGTTTGGAATAAGAGTGTCCACAAGGGGCATCAGTACAGAGTAACTATTGTGTATTAAATCCACACCCTAGCTATTTCACACGAACTTCCCTGTGAATTCTCCATGTCAACGAGCCCTAAATTTGGTGGGAGGAAGTTTGATTCCCTCGTTCCTCACCCCAGCAACCCTTTTAGAGCCACCAGCTGCCCTTTCCCTCTTCATCCAGTATCTGCCATCACATTCAGCAGGGTTGGATAAGTTCATTAGCTGGACGTTCTGCCAGAAATGGTTCACAGTGAAATAAACAATTCATTAACTAGGTGCTACAAACTAGAAACAGAGAGCAGTTAAAGAATTGTCACTGACACTCCTCCCGCCCTGGAGGGTGACAGGGAGCGAATACCCCTGGGGAAACAGGGCTAAGTATCACTTAATATCCGCTTTAGTTACCTGTGAATCTTTGGGTTTTGTCACGTGCTGAAAGAAACAGAAATGGGAATTTACACCAAATACACAAACTCAACAAGAGAAAAATCGCGAAAAAATTAAGCTACAAAAACTAAAACCAGAGCTTACTTTGTTCTGCCGGAGGGGTCAATGGGAATGAAAAGGGAGAAAAAGGAATAAAAGCACAAAGAAACCATTAGTAGAGATTATCAATGATAAAATGACCCCAAATTACATTGGCTTCAGTGTGAATTTTGCCTGAGTAAGGACAGCAGGATTGGACCCCTAATTATTAATCAGGGCTTCTGCTTCATTGTACCCAATCTTGCATAACCTACATCCTAGAAATCAATGGGACTGCACCTGTGAGGATCACTCATGTGAGTCAGGGTGGCAGAATTGGGCCTTTAGTGAAAAGGGCCAGGTTCCCTCCCCTGCTCTGGTCACTTCACGCAGGGAACTGGGCCCTAACAGGATATCCGAGAATTCCTCTGGCATAGGGGCATGTCAGGAATCATAGGGTTTGGGCAGAGGGGCAGAACTGGATCACACAGCCGATACTCAGGGCCCACAGACAGCTGGAGTACATTCGAACAGGGGCTGCAGTGATTGATGCTGGGTCGTCTTGAGAATTCAGGGGCCATAACCAACTCCCTAACTGGCCCCCTCCCCCAATACAACACTCCAAGCAGATCTTGGCACAGGAGAGATTCTGGCTTCCAGTTCAAAGACCTCTTCTTTTGTCAGGTTTCAGAGTAGCAGCCGTGTTAGTCTGCATCCGTAAAAAGAAAAGGAGGACTTGTGGCACCTAACTAATAAATTTGGAGGGTTGAGCCTTTTGTGTCAGAGATAATTATTGTTGTTAAGAGGGGCCAGACTGGGTCAGACCAAAGGTCCATCTAGCCCACTATCCTGTCTTCCGACAGTGGCCAGGCCAGGCGCCCCAGAGGGAATGAACAGAACAGGGAATCATCAAGTGATCCATCCCGTCAGCAGGCCCAGCATCTGGGAGTCAAAGGCCCAGAGTATGGGGTTGCATCCCTGACCATCTTGGCTAACAGCCACTGATGGACATAAGCTCATGAATTGATCTAGTTCTTTTTTTAAAACCAGTTAGAGTTTTGGCCTTCACAACATCCCCTGGCAGTGAGTTCCAGAGGTGCTGTGTGAAGAAATACTTCCGTTGGTTTGTTTTAAACCTGCTGCCTGTTAATTTCATTGGGTGAACCCATTTGAATACCATTTATAGGTCTCTATCATATCTCCCCACTTAGTTATCTGTTTTCCAAGATGAACAGTCCTGGTCTTTTTAATCTCCCCTTGTACGGAAGCTGTTCCGTACCCTTATTCATTTTTGTTGCCCTTCTCTGTACCTTTTCCGTTTCTAATGTATCTTTTTCGAAATGGGGTGACCAGAGCTATCTATAGTTGGGATGATGTTTTCCAATTTGCATCACTTTGCATTTATCAACGTTGAATTTCATCTGCCATTTTGTTGCCCAGTCACACAGTTTTGTGAGATCCCTTTTTAACACGGTCTGCTTTGTACTTAACTATCTTGAGTACTTTTGTATCCTCTGCAAACTTTGCCACCTCACTATTTATCTCTGCTTACCATTACAAGAGCTCTCGGAAGACAGAAAGTGAAGTTTGTTTGCGATTTTTCAAGGGTTAATGTGAAAAATAAAACTTAATATTCATATTTCAGTGCCACAAATTTTCCATTTATTATTTCTAGCTAATATCTGTATATTTGTATGTTATCAGTCCTAGGCCTGGATTTCCCCTTGTATTGTGTGTCACTGTAACAAATAACACACATTAGTTTACTTTATACTAAGCGTCTTTGCATACAGCATTTTCAGTGTTCACTTTCCAAGATTGCGCTTTATGGAACCTAGTAAAAACACACTTACCTGCCAGTGCCTCATATTCCGCTGGAAAGTAAGACAATGTGAATTAATCCTGAGTCACAAAAGTTAATGTGCAATAGTCAAGATACAATAATATCCCCCCGCACTGGCAGGGGTGAAAGTAACTTAAAGGACTTACCGGTACTCCGGAGTCCTGCGCAGGGGGGCGTGGCCTCGACCGGAAGAGGCGTGGCCTCAACTGGAAGAGGCGGGGCCTTTAAATACCCAGGCCCTTTCAGTCACCCCCAGAGCTACCAGCTGCAGAGGCAGCTGGGAGCCCTGGGGCTCAGGGGCGATTTAAAGGGCCCGGGGCTCTGGCCACTGCGGGGAGCCCCGGGTCCTTTAAAGTGCCAGCCTGGGGAAGCTGGTCCGGTCCGGCACGGCGTACTGGACCATACCGGCTTACTTTCACCCCTGCTCACTGGTATTATTACTGTCGTTGAGAGATTTTTTTCCTTAAGATGCTAAGCAGAGCACAGCACTTGTGGGGAAAGTCACCCAACTTCTCTTGTCCCAGCTGTTACGTGTAATATTTTACACACACCAGATACTGCACAGAGAAAGCTGGACCAGAGATCGGCCCCCATCACTGGCCACTAGGGGTTTCTCACGTCGTCCTTTGAAGCAGCTGGTAGTGCAGGTCAGAGACAGAATCCCAGGCTAGGTGGGCCCTGGTCTGCTTTGCGCTGGCCACGTCTGTATTCTTAAGAGCACAGGTTTTTAGGGCTTAGTTCAGCAAAGAAATTCAGCAGATTCTTAAGTACTTTGCTTAATTGGGACATTTAGTGAATATTCATTTAAGGGACAGTTCATCACAGATAACTATCCCCAAATAAAAGCTGCTAGCTTGAAGTTAAGGGTTTTTTGAAAACTACCTATAAATTGTTATATATAGCAAATAAAGTTTGAACAAGTAAAAAGGTGTTTTTTTCAAACAGGAATTTGCCAGGCATCCAGATTTCTTAGATAGCTTTTAAAATCTCAGCCTCATTGTCTGACAGGCTGGAAATTCATAACTCCATTCCCAGCACCAGCCTTCTCCCAGCCACTGTCAGTAAAATTTTCAAAACCGCCTAAGTGACTTAGGCAGCCAAGTTCTGCCGAAAATCATTGGGACTTTGGCTCCTAAAGCACTGCACACTTTACTCTGGACATACTGAGTAAGGGGCAAAGATGGAGAACGTCTTTGCACACAGAACAAACCAATCTAAATGTCGGCTCATAGTGAGATCCCTTAATAGCTGCCTGGAAGATCCAAGAAATTCATTGCAAAGTTTGAGATTTTTCCCTCTCCTCCCCATCCCTCCCCCTTAAAATGTAATGAAGAAATGTTACCTTTGTCTGAAAGTTGCTTTTCTAAAAATAAATAACAAGAGAGACATAAAGTGACATAGTTGACTTAAGTGATGGCAAACGTACAGCCGTATTTTTTCCCCTACGGATCACTGTACATGCAGACTTTCTTCCTATCTGTTCCCCTTGTCTATATCATACTGAGGCCATAGGCCTGGATCCACAAGGGGTCTTAGGTGCTGTGAGGCTGAGCATCGCAGAGCCTAACTTCTAGGTGTCCAGAAAAATCATAGGGAAAACAATGAGATCCACAAAGCCTGAGTTAGGGGCCTTGGCTTGTGACAGAGACATGCCCAAGCAGGCGTATTACAAGTGTCTGACAAGGGATAGCTCAGTGGTTTGAGCTTTGGCCTGCTAAAACCCAGGGTTGTGAGTTCAATCCTTGAGGGAGCCATTTAGGGAGCTGGGGCAAAAATTGGGGATTGGTCCTGCTTTGAGCAGGGGGCTAGACTAGATGACCTCCTGAGGTCCCTTCCAACCCTGATATTCTCTGATCTTCTTGATAGTTCATCAAAGAGAGGGTCACATGTGGTCTCTGCCTAAAGCTAACACCTAGATGATTCTCATAGTTATTGTGAGATGTCTGTACAAGGGAAAAAATAGTTCTGTAACATGTAGAATATTATGTTCACCAAAACTTCTGAAAACTCACTCATTCAGCAGGGAGAACAACTAACATCCCAGGCCATCCCTATGTTTACAGTCTGGGGCAGATGCAGGCACGAGCATTTACAAAGACAAATGGACCCCAAGAGAAGACTCTGACTAGGGGACCATCAGAGTTGAGCTGAAGTTAATGAAACTCCCTGATTATGAAAAGACTATAGTTTAGGATTGTATAAGAGAAGAAGAAAGTGCACAAGATCTTATCCATTATGGAAGAGAGACTCTGCTAGCAGGAGTGTCTCATGAAGGGTGGATCCGGGCTTTATGGATTGGATAAGCACTGTTTGGATTGACCACTGAGTGAGAAATACCTTTTTGGACAGGAAAGTATTTTAAGACGTACAGACCATAAGATTGCATTTTATATTTTTCTTTTACCTGTAACCTTATGTTTGCAAATCCTTTTACTTGCTTTTATTTGAATCTTTATCTCAAGATCTGTAAAATAAACTTGTTTGGTTTTAATCTAAGTGCCTTGTGGTAACGAGAGTTGAACTGAGGTGAAGCCAGTTAACTGGGGCGCCCTGATTCCACAGAGGCAGTGGACTGGTGTGCATTACAGGTGTCCAGATGACAAGGGACTGGGCAATTGAGTGTATCAAATTGGGGTGTGTAAATTGCTAGTCCGCAGAGAGAGAGAGAGTGGGGCTTGCAGAGCCCAGAGCACAGTGCTGGTATTCCCAGAACCTGGGGGAGAAGTTTCCTCTGGTGCGCACAGACAAGGCTCACACTGTAAGCCGGTGGTCATCATTGACCCCAGGCTTCCTATACAATGAATGGCAAGAGATGGCCCTTTAGAATGGGATCCACAAAAGCCAGCCCACGAGGTAGGCAGCTGCCAAAGATAGCATCCAAAGGGAGATGCCAATAACAGGGGCGTTTGCCTTTCTCAGGGGTTTGGGGCTGGAGAGAGAGGCCCATCACTGCTAGCGACCCAAAGCTGGGAACCCCTTTCCCGCAGTCAGGTGGCTTAGGTTACTAAGTCGTTCCATGGAAGATAAGTATGGCTCATGCCGATAGGCTTGTCTATACTTCCAGCTAAATCGGCACTGCTGTGATCAATGTATCAATGATCGATGTAGCGGGTCTGGTGATTGAGTGGTGGCAGGTAAGTCAGTGGGGACAGTATCTCCTGTCGACATAGCCCGGGGTAGACACCGCTGGAAGTTGACTTAAGTTACGTCAACTTCCGTTACAATAACTTACGTAACTGAAGTAGCGTAACTTAGGTCGGATTACCGCTGGTCAGTACGGAAGCTGTTACTCCACACAAAATGGTCAGGGGGAAGGAGGATTATAGTGATTCCCCTTTAATATTGAATTAAGTTTAACAACTTCAGCAAAAGGGATAGAGCGAGCCCCATGTCAGAATATCCCATTGCCTAGTGGTTAAGGCACTCATCCGAGAGGTGGCAGATCCCTGTCCAAATCCTTTCTCATCCGGCAGAGGGGTGACTTGACCCAAAGTCTCCCACAACCGGGGTGGGTACCCTAACTGTTGGGTTAAAGGTTATAAGGGAGGTCCTCTTCTGCTCCCACCACTACCATATCAGGCCCCATAGGTGAGAGAGACACTCCTCCACCCGTCTTCCCCTGGTTCGTCGGTCATGCTGTGGCTCAGGTGGGAGATAGTCTAGGCATCTGAGCACCTGAGACAGCAGCATGCATGCCCAGAGACAGAAACTTAGACAACAAACTGGAGAACTTTTATAGCTCCGGTTTATGCCCCGGGTGAGTTTAGATGCCTACAGGATTCGGCGTCAGCCAAGTGGGGTTTTGTGGACCACAGACACTGACCTTTCTGTTTCTGCAGTTCAGATAGCAGTTTCTCTAGGGGGAGAAAAGGGGGAGATGTGAGATTTCACCCTGCCGTGTTAAAGATGGTGACCACCCCCCGGCCCCCAGCGAATGTAACTGGCCCAGACACTCACCTTTCTCACTCTCCATTTCAGTTAGCAGAATCCCTAGAGGGATAAAAGGGCAGAGGTGATATATAGGTTCTAAGGCCAGAAGGGACATTGTGATCATCCAGTCTGACCTCCTATATAACGTAGGCCGGAAACTGCCCCACAGTAATTCCTACGGCAGCTCTTACAGAAGGACATCCAGTCTTGATTTATAAACTGCCAATTATGGAGAATCCGCCACAAACAACCCGTGGTAAATTGTTCGAGTACTTCGTTAATAAAGGTGAGATTTCGCCCTGCTCTGTTTGAGATGACCCTACTCTCAGGTAATGTAGTGGGTCCAGACACTTACCCTTCTGTTTCTTCATATCAGTTTGCAGGGTCTCTAGAGAGAAGGGAGAAAAAGCGGTGAGATTTCACCTTGTTGTGTTCATGGTGCAGTTCCCGCTATTGATGTAATTTATGCAAGCGAGGCAGACAGACAAACAGGACACACAGTCAGATCTGTCTTGATGTTCCTTCACTCGGCATCCCTACTGCCTGGGCCCCACTGACTATCATTTCTAGGGATTGTTCTGCGTGTCTCCCCGAGGAGCCATCCTCACTGCCTGGGCCCCGTCACACTCCTGTCAGAGCTGGCTGTTGTGGGAGTGGGGTAGAGAAGGTCTCTGTTCATCCAGTTCCCTGTCTGCTCCCCTCTGTACCCATCCCCTGAATGGCCACTGCTCCCCCCACCTCCTGACTGTGGGGATGGGGGCAGGAAGTTAGCAATGGTAATGGGGCATTGATCTGGCTGGATAAGGGACAGGATCTAGTTGGCTCCATCCTAGGCCAGCTCCTGACCTTGTGGCTGGTGCCTGCCCCCTGGTCCTAGTGATACCTGGGAAACAGCCCCCCGTAGGGCTGGGGCAGGTGGTGGGTGCCCTAGCTCAGAGAGGGAGTGGAGGTGCCTTTGTCTAGCTGGCTGCTCATGTCATCTTGAGCCCATCAGGGACATGCAGCAGGAACTTGGAGGCTGTCTTTCTGAGGTAGTGGCAGCTAGAAAGGCTAGCCACAGGCTTGTGTCATCTGGCCAATATGAAGGATCTTGACACCTGACAATACTCAGCTGGGGAGTCCAATATGCCTGCCTGCACAGCCCCACTAAGGCTGTTACCCACTTTTCTGTGGTGCTAGGTTGTAGGACCCCTATAATCACCCTGGAAGAACGCTGGTGTAGCTGAGATTACTAAAACATTGTGGTCTTTATTATTTGTAATGTGGTAGCATCCAGAGATGAGGCCCCATGTGCTGGGCACATCACAAACAAAGAGACAGAACATGCCGCAGAGAGCTTTCTCTTTCCCCCCACTTCTGAAATGCAATACAATGAAATTCCCAGGTTGAGTTCTGTCTGGATACTCCCTGCAGACTTGCACGTCTCCTCCGATGCCCATGCTGTTAACTGTAGGTCATCCAAGTCCATATGAAGATGGACTTCCTGCCTCAAGGTGCAGCGGAGATTTCTTGACTGTCTATCGAGTCCAAAGTACCTTCTGAGGCCCTGAAGGACTAGGAGGAGGACTTCAGCTCTTTCTTTACATTATTGCCATTGCCTACAAGAGAATCTTTGCTCTCTGGTTATTCTCCGGTTTCGGAAGGACTACAAACCTTCACGCTTCAGAGCCTCAGCATAACTGATGGCAGGTAGAGGGAAGCTTCCCTTGTGGCAAGTTATTCCATAACTGGCCACTGCAGGACTTCTTGCACTTTCCTTTTGAAGCAGCTGGTGCTTGCCACAGTCAGAGACAGGACACTGGACTGGATGGACCTGTGGTCTGGTTCCATATGGTCGTGCCGTTGTTTTTTGTCCAGACACCACTGACAGAGCTAATGACATGAATTAAATACTCTGAGACTTTGGCCATGTGGAATCAGAGCAGAGTGGCTTCAGCATGCTGCTTGTACTTACCTTTCCACACCTTTCTCTGATGCCGAGGAAGTGGGCTGTAGCTTATGCGCTAAAAAATTCGTTAGTCTCTAAGGTGCCACAAGTCCTCCTGTTCTCTTTCCACAAGGGGCATACAGAGGTGTTCTGGGAATGATGCCTAATTTTGCATTGGACCCAGTGTGTGGTTCCATGTCATCAGAAAGAATTTCTCGAGGCACATTTTCAGAAATCCCTCTCGGGATGACACTGATGCATGCACCAGCAATCCTCGTAGCTGGAGATAGTTGGCTGTGGATGGCAACTGCCCAGTAGTGGCTGATGCAAATCTTTCCCCTAGCACACTGCATTCTCCCTTCTTGTTACTTTACCTTTTGCTCTGTGTTGTGTCCAGATGCAATAGATGGCCAGGGCAACGAGAAGAGCCAGGATCACCCCCAGAGCCACCACCCAGGGAGAGACCCGCGGAAAAAAGAGATCTGCAAGAGATAAGATTGATTTAGGAACAAACGCATGTAGAATAAAGACAGGACATTGAGAAAATGGTGACACTGTGATGGGTTAAAAGAATCTCACAGGGAAATACAACGTGAAATGTGACTCCTTTGAGTTTTATTATTAAGCCGATGAAATTCCAGGTGCTAATCTGGTTACTAAATATGGTTAATTAATGAGAATGGGGATATTAGTGGTAGGGAGGGGGCATGGCAGAGCTCCATTATACCCATCTGCCAGTGGTGTAACTTAGAGCAGCCCCTAGGCTTCTCTAACGGATGTCAGGGCTGCAATCAGTGCAGACTGGCCCTCGAGATCAGAATGCTGTAACCAGTTACTGATGCTCCACACTCTCCTGTGCTCAGGGAAGCTCAACCACACAGGGATTTTAATAACAACAAAGCCTGAGTCTCAGGGTGGGTTTACATTGCAGTGTAGACATACTCGGTGCGTTCCTTGCTCACTGGGGGCAGGGGTTTCCTACAGAATCTAGAATCACTAGGAGGTGATTCATACAATATTCCCCAACAGTGGCTCTGCAAATTCCCCAGTCCTTGAAGCTTGACCTTCTGGGGAATAGGGGGAGGGACTGGTTTTACCTGTTTCCAGGAGGTTGGGGGACAAAGTGAGACTTTTGGAATAAAAGGCAGTTAAAACCGACTCAAGGGACAGGGCTTTCTTCCTGGGTGAGCAAATGGACAGCACCTTCTTTACACTGGTGCTGGAGCCTGACTAGACCTGCCGGGGGAATCACAGTGAGGTGCAGAGGGGACTGCAAGTCCAAGCCCCCAGTCTGGAGGGAGAGAGATGCAGGTATCTGCCTAAAAGAGATGACAGCTGGGAGCTGGAAACCTTAACTGGGTGCCCTCAAGGAAGACCAGGAAGGGAGTCAAAGGTGACTCTGTGAAACTGAGACACTGGGCATGCCGTAGGGTAGCCAGGAAAGGCTGCAGCTGGTTTTCTAAAACGTTACAATGGATTTAGGTAACATTTTGTATTTACACATTATAGGCTTGATTGTTTATGCCTAGCAAATCTCCCATCGATTTCGTTGTACAATGAATGCAGGATCAGGCTCATGAAACGAACCAAAAAACAACGTATGTGCCCAGGGGAGGTCCAGGTTATGCTGGCTGTGGACTTCTGCATTTCCTGACTTTTGTGCAATTCAGTACAAGTTACAGTTTATCCCTCAGCTCTAACGCTTTAAGGCAATGGGAGTTTTGCCAGAGTCTGAAGTCCAGTAGGGGATCCACAGTGCAGCCCTTACACTGTTGCGATATTTTCAGTCTAAGCAGCAATGCTGAGATCCTGACCAGGGCCCTTTTACCCTGCTCAGGGAAAATGACTTTAGTGGCTAGATTTTTTCAAAAATATTCGACACCCAGCAACTCCCGTTGGGAACAAAGGAGAATTCCCCCTCCAGCCCCACAGAGAAGAAAGGAGATTGCTGGCTGCTGACTTTTTCTGGCCAATGGAGTTCAAGCCCACAAGGGGCTAAACACCCTCAGCTACGATTGAAGACAAGGGTTTGTCTACACTAGAGTTTTTTACCTGGAGTAAACTGTCAGTTAACTCGAGGTGGCTTTTACACGTCAGTCTAGATTGTCCACAAACGTTATACAGAACTATTTTTTAGTCACCAGATACATCCAAAGCGAGTTGAGGACGCTCAAGATTTCACTACTAGGAGACACTCTATAAGTACTCCCCACTAACATCTGCAGTGTCTCCGTCTATCCATGCGCGGCGTGGACGGGCACTGACCTGCTACGTAAATTGTTGACTCTCTTTCCTGGTTGACACGCGGGTTCCTGACACAGCAGGACACTTTTTGGTTGGACTCTTCTGTTAGAACAATGGCAATCTCTGTTTGAAACAGGCCATTGGCCTCTTGGGATATTTTTTCAGAGGCTGATGGTAAGAGCTGCCCATGGAGATCCTTCCACTGAGCCTCGGGCTGTGGGTACCATCCGGATGATCGACACACCACCTTGATCCCTCCATCCTGATGTCCCTCTACAGAGATGTCCGGGCCAGAGCCCAAACCTGGAGGGGAATGCAATGAACTGATGTTAATTCTACAATAATGTGTTATAAGCCAAATGTTTCATGACAGTATCTTCAAGAAATTTACTAATAACTGAATGTGAGTCCATGAGTGGGATAGGCCAGTTAAGCAGTGAACCCTTACCGGAGTTGGGGACAGCCTGGGAGAACACCCCTTTGGGAATCGGGGGAGGACATGGATTCTTGTAAACTAGGAAAGTCTGGGACACCTGGAAGATGTAACAGCACTGACCAAGGTAAGGAGGAGATGATGTCTGGCAGGGATGGCCAACCTGGGGCTCCGGAGCCCACAGGCGGCTCTTCAGAAGTTAACGTGCGGCTCCTTGTCTAGGCACCGACTCCGGGGCTGGAGCGACAGGTGCCGACTTTCCAATGTGCCGGTGGGTGGCTCATTGCACAATCCCTGGCTCTGCCACAGGCCCTGCCCCCCCTCCGCCCCTTCCCGCCCCCACCCCTGAGCCTGCCGTGCCCTCGCTCCTCCTTCCTTCCCCCCAGAGCCTCCTGCAGGCCACGAAACAGCTGATCGGGCGGTGCGGGGAGGCACTCATCGGCGGGGCTGCTGGTGGGTGGGAGGCACTGGGAGCGACGGGGATGGGGGGAGCTGATGGGGGGCTGCTGACATATTGGCAAGGTACATTGGTAAATTCTGGCTCCTTCTCAGGCTCACGTTGGCCACCCCGATGGATGGTATTGTTCTATCCACCCTCAAGCCTTGATCCAGAGCCCCTTGAAGACAGCGTAAAGCCTCACGTTGACGCTCTGGGCTTTGGATTAGGCCTAGAAGAGCTCTGTAGCGTCAGGCTAGATTGGTTATAGAGACCATTTCTTTTTGTTTTAATAGGATCGATGCTCTCCCTTCTCAGTAAATCTTGCGTTAATGAGAGTATTGGAGTCTCAGGGCTAGTCGACTCACAGACTGGCACCAGGAAAACTAAACCAATTTCAACTCACACCTTTGGTTCTTTCAGTGCAAGTCAGCGTGTAACACTCTTCGTTTGGATGAAGAGTGTCTAATTTTTATTTAATTTAAATCAGTTGTGAAATGGGACACTGTTAACCTGAAAAGACGCACACACAGACTTGCACTGAAATCACAAAGGTGTTAATTCACACGCTTTGTGTCTTGTTTAGGCTGAGTGCATCGCATGCATGAGGGGCTCCTTGCATACCCCCCACAAGTCACTGTCCCATCCCCCTCTATTTCAGGGACTCCCTGCAACTCCCCCCAAACTCCCACATACCAGGGGTTCTGTCTGCACACTCCCATTCCCACTTCCACCCACGCTGTCCCTTTACTGTCCTATTTCCATGTCCTCCACACTGGGTCCTCGTCCTTCCCATCACGCCATGGTTTCTGGGTGTCTCTTCTCCCCCATAGATTGGAAGGGTAGGGTGGATGGTTGGTGCCCTCTCCCCCATCTGGAGCAGGTGTTGAGGTGGCAGGACATTGGGAAGGAGGAAGGAAGGAAGGAAGGAAGTCTCCACCTCTCTACTCTCCCTCTGGCTGCCCCTGCTGGCTGAGTATCCACCCCATGGAGGGAGAACAATTATTTCTCTTCTATCACTGGAGGTGTCAACATGATAAACTCTGTTGGCAGGATGAGCAGGGCTGTTATGCTTCAAGGTGTTAATGGGTGCCATCAACAGACAGCAGCTCCATATGTCCCCCATTTTTGTTTTCTGATTGTCCCCAAGATCAACAGAATTCTAGCCTTTGATGCCAAGAAAATTCCCGAAAATTTTGGAATCGATCAGAGGTGGCATTCAGAAGTTATTGTGTTACAGACAGACCGATGGACGGAGAAACCCTGTGTTCTGGAGTGTAAAGCCTGCACAAGCTCAGCCAGTTTTAATTATGACAGAGATTAGAGGCCCAAACTGAGATCATGATGCCGGTGTGCTGGGCACGGCTCACAGACGAGAAACCGAGGCAGAGAGATTTTCCCAAGGTCACAAAACGGTTCAGTTGCAAAGCCAGGAACAGTGCCCAGGGCTCCTGACTCCCAGTCCATTTGGCCCCACTGTCTCTTATTGATTGCTGTTTTATCATATGTGCATATCCTTCATTGTCTCTAAGGACCATGGATAAACTGCTACGTATCCCTGGGGACTGATAGTTTGAGCAGGAGTAAGAACCACTAATGGACACACGTGAAAGCTGAACTCTTCCGTAACCTTCACTTGCGAAGCAAAGTTTAGAAGCATTCTCAGAGCACCGAGCATTTCAGCAAGCCCTTCAACGTGTCTGAAGTAAAAACAGCTCTGAGACAAGTTACTAACCTTCCACCTGCAGGAGCACGGAGGCTTCGTGAAAAAAGGTAAGTGATTGAAATAAACAAGTGTACTGCCCCTCGTCAGAAGGTCGGATATCGTATATTCTCAGGGAAACCCCTCCGTGGGTGAGGTCATCTTTCAGCAGCTCTGTCCTTCCTTGATATTCCAACATCTGATTTCCGTACCAGTCCTGCCCATCATGGTACAGGTGCACAACTGCAGAGTGCTGGGATCGGGACCACCTCACCTCCATGCTCTGAGCGTCCATCCTGGGGGAGAGGTGGCAGGGCAGGGCGGCCTCCCCACCGACAGGTGCGGTGATTGGATGGTCAGGTCCGGTCACTGTGAACTGTGCTGCGAAATGTGTAAATTAAATCAAAGAGGGGTTGAGGGGTGCGTTAATTCCGCAGTAAGACACACAGTAAGAGAGTATCTTGTATTAGAACGCATGTCATGGACCCATGCAGTGCCCCCCACGGGTGGATGAGGACAGGGTTCATATGTGAATGTTATGCATTATTTGTATTAGCTCTGAATATGGCTCAACGCTTCTCATGGACGCCCTGGGGGCAGCGGCATGGGGGGCCTGATTCTCTGATACGCCGGCTCAGGGACTGCCCCAGCTGCTGTAGGGATGGTGTAAGGGCTTACAAAGTGTAAAGATATGCAAACAGATCATCACTACGTAGGTGGTCACTCGAAAGGCAAAAACTTAGAGACGATGGAGAGGGAGGACGAGGGCAGGAGGCAGAGAGCTGGTCCTTGTGGGACTGCACAGAATGGGGGGTCTCCGTGCACCCACCTGACGCCAGCCTGTGAACCTGCAGAAGGAGGCAGAGAGCGACGTAGCCAGGCAGAGCGGAGCTCGCTGTGGAGCCGGGGGAGAACGAGGGACTCTTCCCCGTCATCGTAGCTGGGTCTGGGGAACAGGAGAAACAACAAACCAGACGGTGAGTGAGTGTGATGCAGCGATAGTGCCGTGGGGCAGGGGGGAGGAGGTAACCAGCCTTACGGCTGCCTACCATACACCGAAAGGGAAGGGATTTCCTCCGCAGTTCGTGTCTGCCCCGGTTCTGAGCAGGGTTAGAGGTTGCTGTGGCTAAAACCCCAGAGCTGCTGTCTGGTTGTAAGAAACTCTCCAGGGCAGGGATGGTCTCTCACTATTGGAGCGTCCAGGGCCCAGCGCAATGGGGCCCCCATCTCGGCTGGGGCAGTTAGGTGTTACCATACTCCCAGTGAATGGATAAATAAGAATGGCGATATTAAGGAAAACAAGCTGGTGCAGGCAAAGCCCTTGAGTGTGGTAGGCTTAGGCCACTTATTGTTTTGGGGAAAGCAGCTCCCTCTCCCTGTAACATCTGTCCCAGGTGAGGGTTCTCTGGGGATCTTGCTACCTCGGGGCGGGGCGGGGGCATCACAGCATTGCTTGCTGGGCTGCCCTTCGTCTTTCTGAACAAGCTCCTTCTCTGCTTCCTGGTGACACACATCAACGTAACATCATCTGGAGCAGCGGTTGGCAATCTTTGCGGCCTGTCAGGGTAATCCACTGGCGGGCCGTGAGACAGTTCGTTTATGGCAGGCACGGCCGCCCGCAGTTCCCGGGGGCTGCGGTTTACCGTTTCTGGCCAATGGGAGCTGTGGGAAGTGGCGGCCAGCACATCAGGGGTCAGACAGTTCCTTGGTGTACGTGGTTGGCCATCAGTTATTCATAGTTATATGAAAGGCAAAGGCCTCTGGGCGTTTCTCAGACTCACAATACGTTTGAGTTACAAACATACAGCAAAATTTCATAACTCCCTACGCAGCGTTGATACACACGTTATAACAAAATAATAATATGCAGCAGATTACAGCTTACCGTACAAGGTATTCTTTGTACAAGATTTATCACAATTTTGTAAAAGTGGTGACCATATGAGAGCAGATGGTCACCTTCTCCTTTAGACAGCACCCCAGCACCAAAGCTTGATCTGAAGACAACAAGAGCTGGACAATTCGCCACTTCCCTTGGTAGTTTGTTACAATGATTAATCACCCTCACTGGTAAAATTTCATGCTTTATTTCTAATTTCCCATGGCCATGAAATCAGATTAAGTTTTTGAAACATAGAAACACTTGGACTGTCTGGGCTTGAATCAACCTAGATCAACGGGAAGCTTCAGGGCCTGAACGTCAACTCCTAGAGCAAGTTTCTTCCCCTCGTGTCTCTGCAGTGAAGTGGAACAAAAGCATGGAGCTGGAGAGCAAGGAGGAAGGTGTCAGTTGTCTTTGTTAAAGAACTGGGCTCACAGGGACACAGGAACAAAGACAAAAAAGGGACAGGGAGACAGTGAGCAAAGCTGGACTCTCTGGCAGCATGAACCCTCACATAGACTGTAACGCCAGAAGGGGCCATCATGGTCATCCAATCTGACCTGTTGGGCATCGCAGGCCACAGAACCTCACTCACCCACTCCTGTAATAGACCCCGAACCTCTGGCTGAGTAACTGAAGTCCTCAAATCTTGGCGCACAGGGTACGCCTGGACCCAGTAGAGGGAAGCAGAGCACATAGGATGGATGTACATGGCGACGGAGGGGGATGGATGGAGGGAGCATGGCCAGCCTCTTTGAGGAGGATGGGGATGGAGGAGGTGTGGCCGGCTTCTTTGACAGTGATGAGGGACATGACTGCCCCCTTTCGGGGTACCGGAAAGGAGAGACCAAGTGGGCAGGGCCAGGAGAGGCCATGGTGAAATGAGTGTGTCAGCATGACACGTGACACTTTGGGGATGAATGCCCACAGAATCAGCGGCCATGTGTGGGGTAGGAGAATAGATGAAGTGATGGAAGGGAAGCAGCCAGGGGGGCTGTCTGCATTGCCCTGGGTTGTGCATTGTCCAGGGATGGGGTCGGTGAATGGAGGAGAGGGGAGGAGGGAACAGGGCTGGTGGGTGAGCACCTGCAATCAGTGGTGGCCGCTGACAGAGTGCCAGTGAGAGGTAAAGCAACCCTCTCCCCACCAGAAACGCCCTGAGGGCAGTAGCGGCCTCACCTGCCCTCCCGTGGGGCCAGCTCCCTCCCGTCTGGGATGCAAAAGGCATCATGGGCACAGACAGGTGCAATTTACACTCAGAGGGGGAGATTTTCATAAACACAGGGGAGTTAGGATCAACAGGGCTTGTGCTCCTGAATCCCTTAGGAGCTTTAGAAAATCTCCCCCTCCCTGCATCAGTTGCACCGACTCTGGCCTCACGTGTTTGCCTTCCATCTTTCACTCTCTCACTCTGGAGCTACACAGGAGTGAGGTCTGGGTGAAAACACCTGCACACTTGCAAGAACGGCCTAAGGGGAAATTACTCCTGGCTATCGGTTCCTACAGCTGTCAGTAAATAAAGCAGATTGGCAAACGAATCTGAACCTGGCAGTGGAGAAGTGACTGGACAGGTCTTCTGAATCTGTGTGGGTATTTCTACAGCCATAGCTGATTTCCCAGTAGGAACGTTACTCTTTGTCCTCCAAATCCTTGGAGCGGCCCCAGGGGTGGCAAGTTTGTATAATTTTTGGTGGTGCCCAGAACAGGTCCAAGTCTCCCCCCCCACACCCACACACACACCTGCCTTGTAAGCAGATATCTATTTATTTTAAATAATGTAAAAATGTGAGGGCTCTGGGGTGGGGCTGGTAATGAGGGGTTCATGATGCAGGAGGGGGCTCAGGGCTGGGGCAGAAGGTTGGAGTGTGTGGGGGGGGCAAGGGCACTGGCTGGGGCTCAGGGATTTGGGGGGTGGGAGGGGCTCAGGGCTGGGGCAGAGGGTTCGGGTGTGGGGGGGTGAGGGCTCTCGGGTGTGGCGGGGCCAGGGATGAGGAGTTTGGGGTGCAGGCAGGCTGCCCCTGGCTGGATCCAGAGAGGAAGACTCCCTGTAGGAATGTGTTACTGGTATCAGTTATCAATACGTAGTAGATCGTAAGAACCTGCTATCTGCTGTAGCAAATGCCCACAGATAGCAGATTTCCCCCTGTACTCATGGCAGGACAAAGTATTATCTAGACCTTTCCTCCTGACGCATGTGTGTCCAGCTCGCTCTTAAAAATCTCCACTGATGGAGATTCTCTTCCCTAAGCAATTTATTCCAGTGCTTCACCACCCTGACGGTTAGGAAGTTTTTCCTGTTGTCCAACCTAAACCACCCTTGCTGCAATGTAAGCCCATCGCTTCTTGTCCTGTCCTCAGAGGTTAAGGAGAACAATTTTTCTCCCTCCTCCTTGTAACCACCTTTTATGTCCTTGAAAACTGTTGTCATGTTTCAGGCTTCCCTCCACAGGTCGTGTTTCCTAGACCTTTAATCATTTTTGTTGCTCTTCTCTGGACTTTCTCCAAGTTGTCCACCTCTTTCCTGAAATGTGGCACCCAGAAGTGGACACAATATTTTAGTTGAGGCCTAATCAGCACGGAGTAGAGCGGATTAATTATTTCTCGCGTCTTGCTTACAATACTCCTGCTAATACATCCCAGAATGATGTTCGTTTCTTTTGCAACAGCGTTACACTGTTGACCCATATTTAGCTTGTGATCCACTGTGACCCCCAGATCCCTTTCCGCAGTACTCCTTCCTGTGCAGTCATTTCCCATTTTGTATGCATGCAACTGATTGTTCCTTCCTAAATGGAGTGCTTTGCATTTGTCCTTATTGAATTTCATCCTATTAACTCCAGTTTATCCAGATCCTTTTGAATTTTAACCCTATCCTCCAAAGCACTTGTAACCCCTCCTAGCTTGGTTTCATCTGCAAACTTTATAAATGTACTCTCTCTGCCATTATCTCAATCACTGATGAAGATATTGAACAGAAACGTACCCAGAACTGATCTCTGCAGGTCGCCATTCGTTATACCCTTCCAGCGTGACAATGAACCATTGATAATTACTCTCTGGGAATGGTTTTCCAGCCAGTTTTTCACCCACCTTATAGTAGCTCCATCTAGGTTGCATTTCCCTAGTTTGTTTATGAGAAGGTCACGTGACACAGTTTATACCATATACCATATAATAAGATCTACCATGTCGACCAATTCCCCTCCTCCCCTGCCCCATCAACAAGGCTTGTTACCCTGTCAAAGAAAGCTATCAGGTTGATTTGACAGATTTGTTGTTGACAAATCCATGGCGACTGTTACTTATCACCTTATTTTCTTCTAGATGTTTGCAAATTGATTGCTTAATTATTTGATCCATTATCTTTCCGGGTACACCAGTTAAGCGGAATGGTCAGTAATTCCCCGGGTTGTCCTTATTTCCCTTTTTGTACATTGGCACTATAATTGTCCTTTTCTAGTCTTCTGGAATTTAAGAAATGGGTTTTTTACCCACAAAAGCTTATGCCCAAATGAACCCGTTAATCTTTAAGGTGCCACCAGACTCCTTGTTTTTTCTCCATCTTTCATGACTTTTCAAAGATAATCACTAATGGCTCAGATATCTCCTCAGTCAGCTCCTTGAGTATTCTAGGATGCATTTCGTCAGGCTCTGGTGACTTGAAGACATCTAATTTGTCTAAGTAATTTTAACTTGTTCTTTCCCTATTTTAGCCTCTTCTGATCCTACCTCATGTTCACAGGAATTCATTATATTAGACGTCCAATCATCACCAACCTTCTTGGTGAAATCCGAAACAAAGAAGTCATTGAGCACTTCTGTCATTTCCACATTTTCTGTTAGTTCCCCCCCCCCCCCCATTGAGTAATGGGCTTACCCTGTCCTTGGTTTCAGAGTAGCAGCCGTGTTAGTCTGTATCCACAAAAAGAACAGGAGGACTTGTGGCACCTTAGAGACTAACAAATTTATTAGAGCATAAGCATTCGTGGGCTACAGCTCACTTCATCGGATGCATAGAATGGAACATGTAGTAAGAAGATATATATATACATACAGATAAGTTGGAAGTTGCCATACAAACTGTAAGAGGCTAATTAATTAAGATGAGCTATTATCAGCAGGAGAAAAAAAGTTTGTAGTGATAATCAAGATGGCCCATTTAGACAGTTGACAAGAAGCCTCTCACAGTTTGTATGGCAACTTCCACCTTCTCTGTTTGTGTATATATCTATCTTCTTCCTACATGTTCCAGTCTACGCATCCGATGAAGTGAGCTGTAGCCCACGAAAGCTTATGCTCTAATAAATGTGTTTGTCTCTAAGGTGCCACAAGTCCCCCTGTTCTTTTTTTCCTGTCCTTGGTGTTCCTCTTGATTCTAATGTATTTGCAGAATGTTTTCTTGTCACCCTTTATGTCTCTAGTTAGTTTGATCTCGTATTGTGCCTTGGCCTTTCTAATTTTGTCCCTACATATTTGTGTTATTTATTTATGTTCATCCTTTGTCATTTAACCGAGTTTCCACTTTTTGTAGGACTCTTTTTTTTTTTTAAGACCATTGACAATCACCTGGTTAAGTCAAGGTGGTCTCTTCCTATCTTTTCTATGCAGTGTTATAGTTTGCTCGTGCCCTTAATAATGTCTTTTTGAAAAACTGCCAATTGTCTTAAATTGCTTTTCCCCTTAGACTTGCTTCCCATGGGATCTGACCTACCAACTCGCCGAGTTTGCTAACGTCTGCCTCCACTGTCTTTGTTGTGCTGTTCTCCCTCCTACCGTTCCTTAGAATCATGAACTCGACCATGACTTGATCACTTTCCCCCACGCTGCCTTCTACTTTCAAATTCTCCACCAGTTCCTCCCTATTCGTGAAAATCCAAGCTAGACCAGCCTCTCCCCTGGTAGCTGTCTCCACCTTCTGAACTAAAAAATTGTTCCCAGTGCGTCCCAAGAACTTGTTGGATAATCTGGGCCCTGCTGTGTTGTTTTCCCAATGGATGTCTGGGGAGTTGTAGTCCCCCATCACCACCAAGAACATAAGGTTTGTTCTTATTTGCTGACTTGTCCTAAATTGCTAAAAACTGCAATATGATGTAGCTAATTTCTATGGGTAGCAGCGTCTTACACTACAGGTATATCAGTAGGAATTTGCTACAGCGACAGGTCCTACTTTGCTAAAAATTGCTATCTGATGCAGGCTTCAGTGGTAGCCGTGTTAGTCCCTATCAGCAAAAAAAAACAAAAAAACAAAACAAAAAAACAAGGCGTCCTTGTGGCACTTTAGAGACTAACCAATTTATTTGGGCATAAGCTTTCGTGGGCTAGAACCCACTTCATCAGATGCATGTGTATATATATATCTATCTTCCTACTGAATTTTCCACTGCATGCATCTGATGAAGTGGGTTCTAGCGCACGAAAGCTTATGCCCAAATAAATTGGTTAGTCTCTAAGGTGCCACAAGGACGCCTTGTTTTTTTTTTTAATCTGACGTAGCTAATTCCTACAGATAGCAGTTTCTTACACTATTAGGTGTGTGAAACTGCTTTCTGTATAAAGAAAAGGAGGACTTGTGGCACCTTAGAGACTAACCAATTTATTTGAGCATAAGCTTTCGTGAGCTACAGCTCACTTCATCGGATGCATTCAGTGCTGTAGCTCACAAAAGCTTATGCTCAAATAAATTGGTTCGTCTCTAAAGTGCCACAAGTCCTCCTGTTCCTTTTGCGAATACAGACTAACACGGCTGCTCCTCTGAAACCTGCTT
Source organism: Chelonia mydas (assembly GCF_015237465.2). Lineage (NCBI taxonomy): Eukaryota > Metazoa > Chordata > Testudines > Cheloniidae > Chelonia > Chelonia mydas. The sequence continues at coordinate 6,055,423 of NC_051268.2, read as the reverse complement.
TCTGTATGAATTTGCCACCTCCTACTTCGCTAGAAAACTTGAAAGTAGCTATACTTGAACAAAAAATCTTGAGAAACAGACTGCAAAGAGAAACAGCAGAACTAAAATTCATTTGCAAATTTAACACCATTAGTTTGGGCTTGCATAGGGACTGGGAGTGGTTGGCTCATTACAAAAGCAGCTTTGCCTCTCCTGGAATTGACATCTCCTCATCTATTATTGGAGTGGACTACATCCACCCTGATCAAATGGGCCTTGTCAGCACTGGTTCTCCACTTGTCAGGTAACTCCCTTCTCTTCATGTGCCAGTATATTTATATCTGCATCTGTAATTTTCATTCTATGCATCTGAAGAAGTGGGGTTTTTACCCACGAAAGCTTATGCTCAAATAAATCTGATAGTCTTTAAGGTGCCTCCAGATTCCTTGTTGTTTTTGTGGATACAGACTAACATGACTACCCCCCGATCTCTGATGTAGCTAATTCCTACGAGTAGCAGTGTCTTACATAATAGGGTGTGTGAAACTGATATCTGTAGGAATTTGCTACCTGTAGCTGGAAGAGGTAGTGAATTGTTACCCTTAGCAGTTACTGATACATGAGGTTGTTATTTGTTGACTTGTCCTAATTTGCTGAAACTTGCCAGTGGGATAGAAACATAAATTGTTCAGCTTCCAAACGTCCCCGCCTGAATTCATTGTAGTGGGACATGGGACATGTGGAGGATAATTTAAACTCTTAATTTCCTTATGGTTCACCAGAGTGTTGATTCCAGCAAGCTCCTGGGGTAACATCTCATTGGAAATGAAAGGGCTTGTTCAGAAAGAGATTTTGATGTCTGTAGGGTAAAGATGAGCCAGATGGGCTTGTCTCCATGCAGGTATATTTTATTCTTGGGGCAAAGGGTAGAAAAAAAGAGAGAAGTATTTTTAATTTCCTATTTCCCTGACTGAGGGCCATCTACGCTCACCTGACATTTTTCCTGGCAGAAGCAGTTCCGATCTATTTATTACAGGGTCAAAATATAGCTGTCATCACACAGAAGCATTAGTGGTGGTGGAGGTGAGAAGAGGGCCAAAAAGTGTAGAACTGATCAATGAAATTGTTTTTAATTGTTCACTTTATTAATATAACTTTATAAGTAACTTCTGTTCTCTGTTTGCCATTCCTTACACTTGTCCATATTGTAACCCAAACTCCATTTTAACTTGTCCGAAACCCCATTTTGTAAACCCTGCTGCAACCTTCATTTTTGCAAAACCCGGCTGTAATCTGATTCGTGTAGTTTCGATGTGGGAATGAGGTCTGTATGGATGATGAAATCAACCTCCAGCCCCAGCCTGCCCTGATGAAATAAAGTGTAAACACCAAGGGCTGAAGATGCAGACAACAGCCCTGACAAAGCAAGAAGAGTCCACCCTCGAAAGAAAAGAACAAAAGTACAATTGAAGAAACATCAAAGCCAGGTCCCAGGCTGAAAGTCAGGTCTGCAATTGATGGGTCATCAGTCACACTGAACCCAGAGGCAGCCTGACACAGCAAGACCTATAGGCTCTGGATTCAAACTAAAAACCTACAAAAAAGATGGGGGAGATGGAAGACTTTGGGTAACGTTCTGCTTCCAGCATCAAGGGGCATCGGTGCGTGCCCGACAGAGCCCCAGCCCTCCCTTGTGCCTGGCTTTCCTGGCCAGTTAGCCCCCACCAGTTACGATCCTGAGCTGCGAACCCAAGCCACGAACTCAAGCTACAATCAGGACTGGTAACTATCTAGCAGCTGCAGGACATCTGATGTGTGAGTGTGTATACATAGGTATTAGATATTAGTTATTGGTCATAAATCAAATCGTGTTATTATAATAAACGTGACATCTTGTCTTGTCCCCTGAAACGATCCTGTGTAATTTTATCTGTGTAACAAAAGTCCTTTCCCTCCCCCAAACACTCCCATGCATGTGGAAGCCATAAGATTGCTGCAACCTAAATACCCTGATGGCAAACGGGGAGGGGCAGAAGGCACGCCAGCTGTCCTGAGCACCCCAGAGGAGCCAGGCACGGTGTGGCCTGGGTGCTCCTTCATCTCTCCTGAACTGGTGAGGGCAACCCTCACTCCCCAGGGCTCCCGGTGGCCCCAGGGCTTCACCAGCTTCCACCGGCACAAACGCCCCTCCTACCACCACGGCTTGAAGATGTACCACCTTCTCCTCCTCCACCCCATGGCTCAGGCTTCAGAGGCATAACTGAGCCTCCTGTTGGTAAAGGGCTCACGATCTCTATGACACACGACACAGGATGATTATAAATCTTGTTACTAAGGATCTCAAACTCAGACACACTTTAGTGGGGAGACAAAGAGTTCTAGGTTCAGGCTTCTCCCACAAACAAACAAATGAGCCAGAGAAGCAGCCTAGCAAAATAAGCAAACCTACCCTGTTATTTATCTTAGGAGCAAAACTAGTGCTGAAAACTGCAGCTGACCGAAAGTGATATAAACTAGTATCACACAGATCTCTCTCTTGTTCCAAGAGCTTTCTGATAAACTCTGCACAGGCCCAGCCCAATCACACTCCCTACTTTCTTCTGGCTTGTCTCACTCGGCACAAAACGAAATACACACAAGATGACGTTTGGAAAGATGAGAGTTTCAGTTGATGAACCTGCCAGGTAATAGGGGCTGCTGCTGGAAATACAGCGGGGCGGTGGAATATACCAGAGAGATTAAACTGATCAGGCCTTTGGAGAATTTACCAGGGAAACCCAGAAAGTTTGTAATTTAGGATTCTGAAGAAAAGTCCTGATAAACGAGAGCCAGGATTTCCACTGACTTGCTGTGTAACCTTGGGCAAGTCACAGCACCTTGTGTGCCTGCAGCTTCTCCTCGAACTTTCCCCTCCTCTGTTAACCTGAAATTCAGAGTAAATAGGCCAGCTACAATTCTGGTTTCAGCAGCAGGATCTTTTCACCCCGCAGAATCGATCAGCTGGGGTTAGATACAAGGGAGGTGGGAGACACATCAACCTCTGTGGTGTATAACAGTCGCAAAAATGCAATCCCCACCGGTGGACTGAATGGAAACAAAGTTTTGAGACCTGGCCAGAAATTCAGTCAGAGTGGAAGACAGAACTTCTGCTCTAAAACTAAGAAGAAAAATTCTGAATTAAGAATTCAGGGAATCCCAGCAGCAAATAAGACAACCTGGCAAACTGCTATGAGACGTTACGCAGCCCGATCCACTAATAAGGTATTCTTTGTTTCGGGGAGGGAGGGGATATATGTAAAATGTTTCACTGAATGAAGTCTCCTGCAGCCCCCTGGTCGGTGACGGTGACGGCAGAGGCCCGGGCCTTGAAGCACCCGCTCTGGGCAGCCCGGGCTGAGAGGTGCACTCTGGGGGAGGGGAAATAAAAAAGCCCCTCTGCCCTCCCCCAGCCATTATTGCAAACACGGGGGGCTCAGTCCACCGGGGTGACAGTTCCCTCTCTGCCCCTGCCTGGGCCGGGTTTTACCCTCTGTCTGGCAACACCTCACCCTTGTGCTGACCCCTGGCTCTTCCCCCCCATCCCTGATTTTGCCCCTCAGCCCCTATCCTCATAGGTGCTGACTTTTGGTTTTGCAGATGGGTGCCCCATCCCGGCTCCGCCCCCTTCCCCAAGGCCCCCGCCCTCACTCTGCCCCCCTCCACCTCTTCCTGCCCCCGCTCTGCCCCCTCCCCTTAGGTCCTCTCCCTTGAGCATCTCCTGCCCACTGCTCACTCCTTTCCGCCCCCTCCTGCCTTGAAGGCGAGGGGCGTGTGTTTGGGGGGGGCTCAGCCTCCCCCCAAACTGGCAATTTTCAGCGTATTTATACACGTCTTTCATATTCTCTTATTGAATGTGTGTCTATCACGGGCACCGTTTACAGTGTAATCATTATTAAAACCGTAGTGAAATAGATCGTTACGTTCTCGTGAATTACAGTATATTAGACTCATGACACGCAGCGACCAGCTGTCTTCACTGACACCCCCCGTGTAAAGACGTTACCTTCGCTCGGGGCTTCACGCCTGCTTGCGGCCTCTTGCTCTCCCTGCCCCTTCTCTTGTTTCTTCCCTAAGTCCTTGCTCCCCTTCCTGAAGCTTTCCCCTTCTTGCTTCCCACCTACGCCCCTTTTCCCATCTCTCCCTGCTCCCCACCACCTGGCAGGTGCCGGCTCCCACCCACACACTCAAAGTGGCAGAGGGGGTTCCCCCTCCTGGGGTGCGAAGGTTGCCTAGTGGCTAAGGCTCAGGTGTGCTGGGTTCGGTTCTCTGCTCTGCCACAGACTCCCTGCTTAGCCTTGGGAAAGTCACTTCACCTCTGGGTGCCCTAGATCCCACCTGCCAGCTCCCCGGGGGGGATGGGAGAGAGAGGGGTTCAGGCCAGGTCCGCACAGAGTGGGGTCGGGGCTTCAGCCCTGCAGCTTCTGCCATTAGGGTGGCTGGGGCTCCCGAGCAGGGCACTTCAGCCCCATATCTTCTGCCCGGGCTTCTCCTCCCCCCTCCTGCCCCCAGTATGACTCCTGCCGGGGTCCAGGGCTTCTCCTCCCCCCTCCTCCCCCCAGTATGACTCCTGCCGGGGGCCAGGGCTTCTCCTCCCCCCTCCTCCCCCCCAGTATGACTCCTGCCGGGGGCCAGGGCTTCTCCTCCCCCCTCCTGCCCCCAGTATGACTCCTGCCGGGGGCCAGGGCTTCTCCTCCCCCCTCCTGCCCCCAGTATGACTCCTGCCGGGGGCCAGGGCTTCTCCTCCCCCATCCTCCCCCCCAGTATGACTCCTGCCGGGGGCCAGGGCTTCTCCTCCCCCCTCCTCCCCCCAGTATGACTCCTGCCAGGGGCCAGGGCTTCTCCTCCCCCCTCCTCCCCATAGTATGACTCCTGCCGGGGGCCAGGGCTTCTCCTCCCCCCTCCTCCCCCCCAGTATGACTCCTGCCGGGGGCCAGGGCTTCTCCTCCCCCCTCCTCCCCCCAGTATGACTCCTGCCGGGGGCCAGGGCTTCTCCTCCCCCCTCCTCCCCCCAGTATGACTCCTGCCGGGGTCCAGGGCTTCTCCTCCCCCCTCCTCCCCCCAGTATGACTCCTGCCGGGGGCCAGGGCTTCTCCTCCCCCCTCCTCCCCCCCAGTATGACTCCTGCCGGGGTCCAGGGCTTCTCCTCCCCCCTCCTCCCCCCAGTATGACCCCTGCCGGGGGCCAGGGCTTCTCCTCCCCCCTCCTCCCCCCAGTATGACTCCTGCCGGGGTCCAGGGCTTCTCCTCCCCCCTCCTCCCCCCAGTATGACTCCTGCCGGGGGCCAGGGCTTCTCCTCCCCCCTCCTCCCCCCAGTATGACCCCTGCCGGGGGCCAGGGCTTCTCCTCCCCCCCAGTATGACTCCTGCCGGGGGCCAGGGCTTCCCCTCCCCCCTCCTCCCCCCAGTATGACTCCTGCCGGGGGCCAGGGCTTCTCCTCCCCCCTCCTCCCCCCAGTATGACTCCTGCCGGGGGCCAGGGCTTCTCCTCCCCCCTCCTCCCCCCAGTATGACTCCTGCCGGGGGCCAGGGCTTCTCCTCCCCCCTCCTCCCCCCAGTATGACTCCTGCCGGGGGCCAGGGCTTCTCCTCCCCCCTCCTCCCCCCAGTATGACTCCTGCCGGGGGCCAGGGCTTCTCCTCCCCCCTCCTCCCTCCCAGTATGACTCCTGCCGGGGGCCAGGGCTTCTCCTCCCCCCTCCTCCCCCCAGTATGACTCCTGCCGGGGGCCAGGGCTTCTCCTCCCTCCTCCTCCCCCCAGTATGACTCCTGCCGGGGGCCAGGGCTTCTCCTCCCCCCTCCTCCCCCCAGTATGACTCCTGCCGGGGGCCAGGGCTTCTCCTCCCCCCTCCTCCCCCCCAGTATGACTCCTGCCGGGGGCCAGGGCTTCTCCTCCCCCCTCCTCCCCCCAGTATGACTCCTGCCGGGGGCCAGGGCTTCTCCTCCCCCCTCCTCCCCCCCAGTATGACTCCTGCCGGGGGCCAGGGCTTCTCCTCCCCCCAGTAGGACACGTTGCAGCGGGGGAGGTTTAGGTTGCCATCCCGGGGCCGGAGGAGCAGTGAGACCCCCCCTCACCTGCAGGGTCCAGTGGAGGCTGTTTCTGAGCCGGTCTGATCTCCCCAGGCGGCTCCCAGCTTCCCAGCACCCCGAGCCCTTCTCCCCAGGGCGCCCGCCGGCTGCCGGGGCCGCTGCCCTCTCCCGGGCTGGGGGGGTCGGGCCGGGGCCGGGGGGGTCGGGCAGCCGCAGGGTTTCACTCCAGCCTGCCCCTGAGGTTTTCGTTGTTTTACGGGAAACGGGGGCGTTGTCCTCCCCCGGCACGTTCACCAGCTTAGCCCAGAGCCTGGCCCGGCTCCGGCTCCAGGATGGGTCGGGCACAAAGTCCAGCTCCCTCTGGCACAGCCAGGGCGGCCCTGCCCTGGGACCGGCCTCGTCCCCTGCCCCGCGTCCACACACAGGCCGGGCTCGGGGGGGAGAGGGCCCACGGGCACCTGTTAACCCGTCCTTCTTTGGGGGACAGCGCTTGTTGCTCTGCTCCCCAGCGGCCCCCCCCCACAGCCCTGTCCCCCCTCCAGGCCCCGTCCCAGCCCCTGCACCCTCCCCGGCTCAGCCCCCTTCCCACTCGCCGTGGGCGTCCCTCCTCTACTTCCCCCTCCTCCCCACTCGCCCCCCCCCCGCCCCTGCTGGCTGGTCCCTTCTCCCCCTTCCCCACTCAGCCCCCTCCCTGCTCATTTCAGGAGTCCCTCTTCTCCTTCCCCCTGCTCAGCCCCCCCAGTGCTGCTACCTGTCCCTCCCCCCCGCCCTGCTCTGCACCCCTCCTCTCCTTCCCCCTGCTCAGCCCCCCCAGTGCTGCTACCTGTCCCTCCCCCCCCGCCCTCCTCTGCACCCCTCCTCTCCTTCCCCCTGCTCAGCCCCCCAGTGCTGCTACCTGTCCCTCCCCCCCCGCCCTGCTCTGCACCCCTCCTCTCCTTCCCCCTCCCTGCTAAGCCCCCCAATGCTGCTACCTGTCCCCCCCCCGCCCTGCTCTGCACCCCTCCTCTCCTTCCCCCTCCCTGCTCAGCCCCCCTATGCTGCTACCTGTCCCCCCCCCCGCCCTGCTCTGCACCCCTCCTCTCCTTCCCCCCTCCCTGCTCAGCCCCCCAATGCTGCTAGCCTGTCCCTCCCCCCCCCGCCCTGCTCTGCACCCCTCCTCTCCTTCCCCCTGCTCAGCCCCCCCAGTGCTGCTACCTGTCCCTCCCCCCCGCCCTGCTCTGCACCCCTCCTCTCCTTCCCCCTGCTCAGCCCCCCCAGTGCTGCTACCTGTCCCTCCCCCCCGCCCTCCTCTGCACCCCTCCTCTCCTTCCCCCTCCCTGCTCAGCCCCCCTATGCTGCTACCTGTCCCCCCCCCCGCCCTGCTCTGCACCCCTCCTCTCCTTCCCCCTCCCTGCTCAGCCCCCCAATGCTGCTACCTGTCCCTCCTCCCCCCCTGCCCTGCTCTGCACCCCTCCTCTCCTTCCCCCCTCCATCCTCAGCCCCCCTCCCTGCTCAGCCCCCCCCCATGTTGCTAGCCTGTCCCTCCTCCCCCCCTGCTCTGCTCTGCACCCCTCCTCTCCTTCCCCCCTCCCTCCTCAGCCCCCCTCCCTGCTCAGCCCCCCCCATGTTGCTAGCCTGTCCCTCCTCCCCCCCTGCCCTGCTCTGCACCCCTCCTCTCCTTTCCCCCTCCCTCCTCAGCCCCCCTCCCTGCTCAGCCCCCCCCCATGTTGCTAGCCTGTCCCTCCTCCCCCCCTGCCCTGCTCTGCACCCTCCTCTCCTTCCCCCCTCCCTGCTCAGCCCCCCCCATGTTGCTAGCCTGTCCCTCCTCCCCCCCCTGCTCTGCTCTGCACCCCTCCTCTCCTTCCCCCCTCCCTCCTCAGCCGCCCTCCCTGCTCAGCCCCCCCCCATGTTGCTAGCCTGTCCCTCCTCCCCCCCTGCCCTGCTCTGCACCCTCCTCTCCTTCCCCCCTCCCTCCTCAGCCCCCCCCATGTTGCTAGCCTGTCCCTCCTCCCCCCCGCCCTGCTCTGCACCCCTCCTCTCCTTCCCCCTCCCTGCTCAGCCCCCCAATGCTGCTACCTGTCCCTCCCCCCCCACCCTGCTCTGCACCCCTCCTCTCCTTCCCCCTCCCTGCTCAGCCCCCCAATGCTGCTACCTGTCCCTCCCCCCCCGCCCTGCTCTGCACCCCTCCTCTCCTTCCCCCTCCCTGCTCAGCCCCCCAATGCTGCTACCTGTCCCTCCCCCCCCTGCCCTGCTCTGCACCCCTCCTCTCCTTCCCCCTCCCTCCTCAGCCCCCCTCCCTGCTCAGCCCCCCCCCCATGTTGCTAGCCTGTCCCTCCTCCCCCCCGCCCTGCTCTGCACCCCTCCTCTCCTTCCCCCCTCCCTCCTCAGCCCCCCTCCCTGCTCAGCCCCCCCATGTTGCTAGCCTGTCCCTCCTCCCCCCCCGCCCTGCTCTGCACCCCTCCTCTCCTTCCCCCCTCCCTCCTCAGCCCCCCCCATGTTGCTAGCCTGTCCCTCCTCCCCCCGCCCTGCTCTGCACCCCTCCTCTCCTTCCCCCCTCCATCCTCAGCCCCCCTCCCTGCTCAGCCCCCCCCATGTTGCTAGCCTGTCCCTCCTCCCCCCCCGCCCTGCTCTGCACCCCTCCTCTCCTTCCCCCCTCCCTCCTCAGCCCCCCCCCCCCATGTTGCTAGCTTGTCCCTCCTCCCCACCCGGCGCCCGTCCTCTCCTCCACACACCCCCTTCCCCTGAGATCCTTGCCACTCATGCTCTCTGCCCCTCCCCAAAGGCAAATGATGGGGGCACCAATGCTGAAGAGGGGAGGGGAGGGACTGGCGAGTGGCAGTGGGGGCGGGTGAGTTGGGGGGCGGTGAGCTGGGGAGGGAGAGGAGGAACCGGCGAGTGGTGGCGGGGACTTCCAGAGAAGGGGGCGGAGAGCGCTGGGGGGCAGCAGCCCCGCAGAGAAGCCAGGAGAACCCCTGAGATTTTATATGCCCCATGCAGGTTCCCAAGCGGCTGCGGAGGTGGTATCTGCTTCTCAGCTTCCCGGGTTCATCAGTCATTTCCCTGGGGAGTCCAAGGGACCCAGAAATCTGAAGAGCAGACACCCCCTCCTCGGTCACCCAGGAGCCTGCCTGGCTCATAATAAATAAGCGAAACTTCCCTGGTGGAAGGAAACCCGCTCCCAGGAAGGAAGGGCAGAGGCGAGGCCGTCACAGCCCAGGTGGCTGGCAGCAGTAGGGGCGGTGGCTGGGCTAGGAGAGGCTGAGCCTCTGTATAATAGCGTCTGATGCAGGGACACAGTCTGAACTGGGATCCTCTCCCCAAACACAGTCAAGGGAGGATTTTCCCCTCCAGGGACAGAGGCCGGTGGGAAAGCGAAGATCGGGGCCTCCTTGTCGGATCAAAAAATGCTACTCGCCACCCTTTGCAGTGCAGATAAATCCCGATCATCCTGGGCCATTCAGCAAGGGAGAGGGGGATCTTGGAGGAGGTGAGGGCCAGGTGCTGAGACCCACATTGATCCACGGCCCAGATGCCCTCCTCCAGGTTACCACTGACCTGTCCCTTCCTCCTCACAGACTCCCTGGCCACCCCCATGACCTGGGTTCCCCCGTCTTCCACCTCCACCTCCCAGTAATGCCTCCCCGAGGAGGAGCCCTCCTGGCCCAGCACGCAGCGAGAAGAATCAAATCTCTTGGAATTGCCAGGCACGTGCTGGTGCGTGTCTTCCCATCTCATGCTTTTTCCATCCTCAGACAGGATGAGGCGGGGGCGGGGAGCCGTGTCTGGATCCCGAGTCACATCTGCTGGGGAGACCAAGAGAGAATCAGAGTATTGGGGCAGAGCTCAGCTCTGGGGGTGGCTGGGACCATTTCTCACACTCCCCAGCAGCCCGGTCCTGGCTGGGGTCCTACCTGATTTCCTGCCTCTCTGTCCTGGATGGCAGAGAGCTGCATCTTTAAAAAAGGGAAGAAGGAGGATCCTGGGAACTACAGGCCAGTCAGCCTCACCTCAGTCCCTGGAAAAATCATGGAGCAGGTCCTCAAGGAATCAATCCTGAAGCACTTACACAAGAGGAAAGTGATCAGGAACAGTCAGCATGGATTCACCAAGGGTAGGTCATGCCTGACTAATCTAATTGCCTTCTATGACGAGATAACTGGCTCTGTGGATGAAGGGAAAGCAGTAGACGTTTTCCTTGACTTTAGCAAAGCTTTTGACACGGTCTCCCACAGTATTCTTGCCAGCAAATTAAAGAAGTATGGGCTGGATGAATGGACTATAAGGTGGATAGAAAGCTGGCTAGATTGTTGGGCTCAACGAGGAGTGATCAATGGCTCCATGTCTAGTTGGCAGCCGGTGTCAAGTGGAGTGCCCCAGGGGTCGGTCCTGGGGCCGGTTTTGTTCAATATCTTCATAAATGATCTGGAGGATGGTGTGGATTGCACCCTCAGTGAGTTTGCGAATGACTCTAAACTGGGAGGAGTGGTAGATACGCTGGAGGGGAGGGATAGGATACAGAGGGACCTAGACAAATTGGAGGATTGGGCCAAAAGAAATCTGATGAGGTTCAAGAAGGACAAGTGCAGAGTCCTGCACGTAGGACGGAGGAACCCAATGCACCGCTACAGACTAGGGACCGAATGGCTAGGCAGCAGTTCTGCAGAAAAGGACCTAGGGGTGACAGTGGACGAGAAGCTGGATATGAGTCACCAGTGTGTCCTTGTTGCCAAGAAGGCCAATGGCATTTTGGGATGTATACGTAGGGGCATTGCCAGCAGATCGAGGGACGTGATCGTCCCCCTCTATTCGACATTGGTGAGGCCTCATCTGGAGTAGTGTGTCCAGTTTTGGGCCCCACACTACAAGAAGGATGTGGGAAAATTGGGAAGAGTCCAGCGGAGGGCAAAAAAAATGATTAGGGGTCTGGAACACATGACTTATGAGGAGAGGCTGAGGGAACTGGGATTGTTTAGTCTGCAGAAGAGAAGAATGAGGGGGGATTTGATAGCTGCTTTCAACTCCCTGAAAGGGGGTTCCAAAGAGGATGGCTCTAGACTGTTCTCAATGGTAGCAGATGACAGAATGAGGAGTAATGGTCTCAAGTTGCAGTGGGGGAGGTTTAGGTTGGATATTAGGAAAAACTTTTTGACTAGGAGGGTGGTGAAGCACTGGAATGCGTTACCTAGGGAGGTGGTGGAATCTCCTTCCTTAGAAGTTTTTAAGGTCAGGCTTGACAAAGCCCTGGCTGGGATGATTTAATTGGGGATCGGTCCTGCTTTGAGCAGGGGGATGGACTAGATACCTCCTGAGGGCCCTTCCAACCCTGATATTCTATGATTCTCTGCTGGGGCAGAGCAGGGATTTCACTCTGGTTCCCTTCTCCCAGGCACTGTTATAGCTGCAGTTTTGGCTGCAGATTCTGCCTCTCTGCTTCCTACCCTACTGCCCCACTCCTAGCCACAGAGCTAGGGAGAGTGGAGGCAGGACCGGCCCTAGAGGTGGGCAGGCTGGGCCGCCGCCCAGGGCACGGTATTCACTGAGAGGAGTGAACTGTACCAACCATCTCCTGGCAGAAACCCATCACTTCCACCACCACCAGACATAAAATTGAATGGCTGCGAATTCACGTCAAGTCCTTCTTCTGCGTAGGGAGCACAGTTACCGACGACGCAAACATTGACAAAGAACTTTCAGCACGCTTAAAGTCAGGCAACTTTTGGTCATTTCCAAAAAAGACTATGGATAAGATGGGGGCGGGGGTTGTCACAAGTGTCCACAAAATGCCAACTCTACAGAGCTGCTGTGCTCCCTTGTTTTCTATACTCATTAGAGACTGGCCCCCGTTCTCGTCGCCATGTCCAAAACCTTAACTGTCCGCAACAAGGCCACCTACGCAGCACAATGGGAATCAAACGGTCTGACAGAATCACCACCAACCATGTGCTACGGCCGGCAGCCATGCTAGAGCAGAGGAAAATGGCCTGGGTCAGCCACATCATACGTATGGAAAACAATCGACTGCCCAAGAGAGCTCTGTGCAGCGAACTTGAAAAAGGCAGTAGGCCGTCTGCTACAAGGCCTGCGTCAAGCAGCATATATAGTCTGCTGGGCTGGACTTAATGACCTGGGGGGATGCAGCCCATGACGGGTCAGCTTGATACTCTGCTACGAAGAAAGCAGAACGAGCAACAGAATAGCATCGTGCCACCTTGGCCAACAGTAGGAGGGAATGTAGACGCATCTCCTGAACGCTACACGTGAAAACGGATTTCCAGTCAGAGTCATATTCAAATACGTGCAACAGATGGAATAAATGAGCCCAAAGATTCAAAGGTGTTTACATGACCCTGTCACTGTCTAACGTTAAACAAGGTTTGGGGTTTGGTTTGCAGACACCTCAGTAGGCTTTGTCCCATGGCAAACACACCATTAAAAATCCCTTTAACCTTTTATTAAAGATACAAAAAAGAAGGACAAACAGTTGAAATATTTGCAAAAGGAGAGGGATAGGACAGAGAAAGGGAAGGTAGGGAAGGAAAAGGACACAGGGTGTGTGTGACAAGGTCACATATCCTGGGGAGTGTCTGGGATTTAGCCAGAGTCAGTGGAGGTGGTCCAAAGGAGGCGGGTATAATAGTCCAGGAGAGGCTAAGCCATCCCTGCTGCCAGACATCTGGGCTGTGACGGCCTCGCCTCTTCCCCTCCTTCCTGGGAGTGGGTTTCCTTCCACCAGGGAAGTTTTCACTTATTTATTATGAGCCAGGCAGGTTCCTGGGCAACTGAGGAGGTGGTATCTGCTCTTCAGCTTTCTGGGTCCCTAGGACTCCCCAGGGAAATTGTCTTTGGGGAAAGGCAGAGAGCATGAGTGGCAAGGATCTCAGGGGGCTGGGGGGTGTGGAGGAGAGGAGGGGTGCTGAGCGGGGAGGGTGGAGGAGGAGGGACAGGCTAGCAGCACTGCGGGGGGGCTGAGCAGGGAGGAGGGGGAAGGAGAGGAGGGACGCATGCAGTGAGCAGGGAGGGGGCTGAGTGGGGGAGAGGGGAGGAGGGACTGGTGAGCAGTGGTGGGAGGGCAAAGTGGGGAGGAGGGGGAAGTAGAGGAAGGACGCCCATAACTCGTGGGAAGGGGGCTGAGTGGGGGGAGGGTGCAGGGCCTGGGACCATAGGTGCTGACTCCATGGGTGCTCCGGGACTGGAGCACCCATGGGGAAAAATTAGTGGGTGCTCTGAACCCACCGGCAGCCAAGCTCCCCCCCCCTCTTCCCCCCACAGCGCACTGAGTCCCCGCTCCTCTGTTTACCTCCCAGTGCTTCCTGCTGCCAAACAGCTGTTTGGCGGCGCTTAGGACTGTCCAGGAGAGAGGGGGGAAGAGCGGGGATGCGGCGCGCTCAAGGGAGGAGGCGGTGAAGGGACCCATGGCGATGTCATCTGTTCTCTCCCTGGCTCAGTCTGATCAGTGCATCGCTCTGGATCAGGACTATGAAGGCCCAACAGTGTAATGGTGGATTCTGAGGTCCCAAGAGAAAGTGGGGGTGGCAGCCATGATGGTGAAGTTCACTCTTTCTGGCCCACCCATCTCCCGGGCAGCCAGCATCTCCTAATTTTCCCCAAAAAATTTCTTCAAGAAAACCCCAAGGGGAAGTGGTGGGTGGAATAGCCCATCCCTTCATTATTTTGTTCACCAGCTAGGTCTAATTTAAGAGACACCCGTTCTGGTCCATTGATTTCCCATCCCACACTTCTCATGTTTACCAGGCATAATCTTAACACAGTCCTTGACTTACACCAGGAGGCCTGTCTGTTTGGATTGATTAAGTCTGCTTGTTTCACACCAAAACCGGCTCTAGACATAAGCAGACTAGACAATTGCTTCGGGCCCTGAGCAGCTCAGGGGCCCCCCAGTTGTGGAAATAATGCAATTAGAATTCTCAAGGGGTGGATAAGGGCCACCCCCTCCAGTCCCGCTTAGGGCCCCCAATGGGATAGCACCGGCTCTGTTTGCAGCTTTTCCTGTCAGCATTTATTGTTATAGGTTATTGTGATATTTATTAACTTTTGCTCACTTCTCACAGCTCAGCTCACAATTTGTAGCCCAATTATCACAACATTCCACAGTGAGGGAATTTACCATTTTTCCAAGATCCCAGAGAATTCAGCAGGTTCGTTGCATGCAGCCAGGCACCATCTTGTTTTTTGTCTCCCTGGCTTGCTGGAGCCTGTTTCTTGCGGAGAACAGCACAGAAGCTGGAGTCCAGAAGACGAGTGTCTGAGCCAGGCTGGGGAGGAGCTGAGGCCCAGAGAGTGGGGCTGGGCCACTGGAGAGCAGAGCAACCAACCCTGTCCCCCAAAGAATCACTGGTTAATTTTGTGTCAATGAGTCTTTTCAGCCACAAGTCCTGCATGTGTTTGGAGGGCGGGGATGGGAATGAAGAATAGTTCAGGTTTCAGAGAAGCAGCCGTGTTAGTCTGTATTGGCAAAAAGAACAGGAGGACTTGTGGCACCTTAGAGACGAACCAATTTATTTGAGCATGAGCTTTTGTGAGCTACAGCACTGAATGCATCCGATGAAGTGAGCTGTAGCTCACGAAAGCTTATGCTCAAATAAATTGGTTAGTCTCTAAGGTGCCACAAGTCCTCCTTTTCTTTATACAGAAAGCAGTTTCACACACCTAATAGTGTAAGAAACTGCTATCTGTAGGAATTAGCTACATCAGATTAAAAAATAAAACAAGGCGTCCTTGTGGCACTTTAGAGACTAACCAATTTATTTGGGCATAAGCTTTTGTGGGCTAGAACCCACTTCATCAGATGCATGCAGTGGAAAATTCAGTAGGAAGATAGATAGATATATACACATGCATCTGATGAAGTGGGTTTCTCTTTGCAGTCTGTTTCTGAAGATTTTTTGTTCACGTATAGCTACTTTCAAGATTTCTAGCAAAGTAGGAGGTGGCAAATTCATACAGAAAGCAGGTTTCAGAGGAGCCGCCGTGTTAGTCTGTATCCGCAAAAAGAACAGGAGGACTTGGGGCACCTTAGAGACGAACCAATTTATTTGAGCATAAGCTTTCGTGAGCTGCAGCACTGGATGCATCCGATGAATATTTCAGGGCACTAGAATAGGGTGACATGGCCCCTGAGCCTAGCAGCTGCTGGCGCGGACTTTGGTCCGATTCTTTGAGCGGGGCTGGGGTAATTACAGCCAGGCCTAGAGCACCAGAAAAACAGCCTGCAGAACCGACGAGCTGAGCAAACTTAAGAGCTGAGGCTGCTGGCACCAAAGCTGCCTCTCGCTAGCACACTGGGTGTGCCAGAGGAAGCTGGACTTTGTGCCAGACCCATCCTGGAGCCGGATCCGTGCCAGGCTCTGGGCTTCTTTCGGTTTGGAAGCTGGTGAACGTGTCGGGGGAGGACAACGCCCCCGTTTCCCGTAAAACACAACGAAAACCTCAGCAGCAGGCTGGAGTTAAACCCTGCGGCTCCCTGACCCCCCCCCCCCGGCCCCCGGCCCGGCTGCTCCAGCCCGGGAGAGGAAAGCGGGCCCCGGGAGCCGGCGGGCGCCCTGGGGAGAAGGGCTCTGGGTGCTGGCGAAGCTGGGAGCCGCCTGGGGAGATTAGACCGGCTCAGAAACAACTTCCACTGGACCCTGCAGGTGGGCGGGGGGGGGTCGCTCACTGCAACTCCGGCTGAATTGCTTCCCTGGATATTTCCTGGCTTATGAAGCTGATTAGTCAGAGGAGCTTCTACTATCAACAAACCTCCAGGCCCAGGATTTCTGTCTGCAGGCCTGGGTCCTTCCCAAAGGGGATGCAGCTGTCTGGGAATCCCTGTGCTGTGGGTGTGGTTTCCTCTGCTCTCCCCCCCCCCCCCGCCCACGACCTGCAAGGAGCAGCCCAGTGCCTGGCACCTCTTTGCACTGCCCTGTGCAAACTGTGCCCAGAGCCAGCTCCGAGCGGGACACAGCCATAGGCATCCTTGGGAATGCCACTGCCCGTCCTCAACTCCTTCCCACGGTTAGTCACTGTCTGGCCTGGGTGCAGGGGACGGGGGGGAGCCGGTGACAAGTTCTAACTATTGCGATTTTTACCAAACAACTGGGAAATTCACTAACA
Source organism: Chelonia mydas (assembly GCF_015237465.2). NCBI lineage: Eukaryota > Metazoa > Chordata > Testudines > Cheloniidae > Chelonia > Chelonia mydas. The sequence goes on along the minus strand of NC_051268.2, from coordinate 6,039,292 downwards.
AAACCCTTCATTAATGCTGTTAGACTTGTCCAGGGCTGCCTCATTCCCCTCCCAAGTGCTGAGAGCTCCTCCACGAAAACCGTGGAAATCCAGGAAATCAAGAGTTAACATACAGCAAATTGAAGCTTGTCCACGCTGGGAAGTTTCAACTCACCAGATCTCAGCACATGTCCCTGTGCTGAACCTGCTTATTCTTACCTCCCCCCGTGAGGATGGGCAGTTTTGGTGATATGCTGAGCTTTTAATGATAACCGTGTAGCTAAAATATAACCACATCTACTTTCAGAGATGCGTAGAGTTTAAGGCCAGAAGGAACCATTAGATCATTTATTCTGACCTTACACACCGTTAAATTTCAGCCGCTTATCCCTTGTTGAGTCCAGTAACTTGTGTCTGACTAAGTCATCTCTTCAGAAAGACGTCCAGTCCAAAAGTTAAAACATCAAGAGATGGAGAACCCACCACGCCCGTTGGCAGTTTGTTTCAGAGGTTTATCACCCTTCATGTTAAGCAGTTGTGCCTGATTTCTAATTTGAGTATGTCATCTTCACTTTCTAGCTAATGATTCTTGTTACGCTTCTCTCTGCTAGATCAAATAGCCCTTTAGGAAACCATATTTTTTCCCTAGGAAGATAATCATTCACTGTAATCGAGTCCCTGCTGTGAGAAAATTCCTCCTCTGCCTTGGGGGGGTCCTGTGCTTTTTGGCAGATTTGCTCGCCTCAGAGGTTCACGGCAGCCCCCAGTTTGGCCGCTTCTGCTAGAGGCTCAAACCTGCCATTCACCCAGCTAACCTCATCGCTGGCCAGCATGGGGGAAATGGAGAACAATCCCCGCAGCCTCTGTGTCCCACCTAGTGGGTCGGAGACAGGCCAGATCCCTTTCCAGTGTAGACCTTCCCTTCTGGTGTTTCTCACAGACCAAGTCAACTCCTCCTGTGTCCGATCAGGCGTTGGGAGGATTTGGGGGGAACCCGGGCCCACCCGCTACACCGGGTTCCAGCCCAGGGCCCTGTGGGTAGCAGCTGTCTACAATGTCCCCTGTATCAGCTGCGGACAGCTACAATTCCCCGGGCTACTTCGCCATGGTCTTCCCCCAGCACCTTCTTTATCCTCATTGCAGGATCTTCCTCCTGAGGCCTGATCACGCTTGTACTCCCCAGTCCTCCAGCAGTCCGCCTTCTCCCTCCCCGCTCCTGGCACACCCCCTCACTAACTGACGGGAGGTCCTTTTTAAACCAGGTGTCCTGATTCGCCTGCCTGCCATAATTGATTCTAGAAAGTTCTTAATTGGCTCCCGGTGTCTTGATTAGCTTGCCTGGAGGGGCTCGTGGTCAATCTGGTCAACGTCTATGTCCCGACATCGGGCCCAGAGCATCTGCGTTTCTTTCAGCAGGCGGTCCGCCTTTCTCGGCACCTTGGATCCTCGCGAGTGCCTGGTCCTGGGCGGGGACTTTAATACGACCCTCGAGGAGCGGGACCGCTCGGGGACCGAGCAGTGCCCGGCAGCCGTGGACATCCTCCAGGAGATAGTCGACCATCACTCCCTGGTGGACGTCTGGCGCGACCACCACCCGGACGACGTCTCGAGGTTCACCTTTGTCCAGGTGGAGGCCCATCGGTTGCACCACTTCCGGTTGGACCGCATCTACTTATCACGTTTCCACCTTTCACGGGCCCACTCCTCCAGCATCCAGCCGGCCCCATTCTCCGATCATCATTTAGCCACCGTGACAGCCTCCCTCTGCGCGGAGAGGCCGGGGCCGGCCTACTGGCATTTTAACAAGAGCTTGTTGGAGGATGTGGGCTTCGTGGCATCCTTCCGGGAGTTCTGGCTGGCCTGGCGAGGGCAGCCGCATGCCTTTCCCTCGGTGTGGCGGTGGTGGGACCTGGGGAAGGTGCGCGCCCGGCTCTTCTGCCGTGACTACACCCGGGGCGCCAGCCGACGGAGAGATGCGGCGATAGGGCAGTTGGAATGGGAGGTCTTAGAGCTGGAGAGGCATATGGCCGCCAGCCCCGAGGACCCGTTCCTCTGCAGGGCGTGCCGGGAGAAGCAGGAGGAGCTCCAGGCCCTCGAGGACCATCGGGCCCAGAGTGCCTTTGTTCGATCCCACATCCGCCTCCTTCGGGAGATGGATCGCGGCTCCCGCTTCTTCTACGCCCTGGAGAAAAAGAGGGGGGCCAAGAGGCACGTCACCTGCCTCCTCGCAGAGGACGGCACCCCCCCCACGGATCAGGCGGAGATGTGCGGGAGGGCCAGGGCCTTCTACACAGGCCTTTTATCCCCGGATCCAACCGATCCTAACGCTTGCAGAGTGCTCTGGGATGAACTCCCGACGGTCAGCGCGGGTGACCGAGACCAGCTAGAGCTGCCTCTCACTCTGGCCGAGTTCTCGGAAGCCCTCCACCGCATGCCCACCAATAAATCTCCGGGCATGGAAGGGCTGACTGTGGAGTTTTACCGCGTGTTCTGGGACATCCTCAGCCCAGACCTAGTCACCACCTGGGCCGAGTCTTTGCAGAGCGGGGTCCTCCCTCTTTTGTGCAGGCGAGCCATGCTCGCCTTATTGCCGAAAAATGGGGACCTCTGCGGTTTATGAAATTGGTGTCCCGTCTCGCTCCTCAGCACGGATTACAAGGTCGTAGCGAAAGCCATCTTGCTGTGGTTAGGGTCCGTGCTGGCAGACGTGATCCACCCAGACCAGAGCTACACCGTCCCGGGCCGCACCATCTTCGACAACCTGTATCTGGTCCGGGACTTCTTGGAACTCGGGTGTAGGGACGGTCTGTCGTTCGCCCTCCTGTCCATGGATCAGGAGAAGGCGTTCGACAGGGTGGATCACGGGTATCTCCTGAACACTCGGCGAGCGTTTGGCTTCGGACCCCAGTTTGTGAGTTTTCTCCAGGTGCTGTACGCCTCCGCAGAGTGTCTGGTCAGGCTCAACTGGACCCTGACCAAACCGGTCAGCTTCGGGCGAGCAGTACATCAGGGGTGCCCTCTCTCGGGCCAGCTGTACGCTCTGGCAATCGAGCCCTTCCTCTGTCTCCTCCACAGGAGGTTGACGGGGTTGGTGCTGTGGGAGCCGGAGCTGTGGCTGGTCCTGTCGGCTTACGCTGACGACGTGCTCCTCGTGGTCCAGGACCCGGGCGACTTGGCGCGGGTGAAGGCTTGCCAGGCCGTTTACTTGGCAGCCTCCTCTGCCCGGGTCAGCTGGGTCAAGAGCTCTGGCTTGGTGGTCGGGGATGGGTGGCAGGCGAGCTCCCTCCCACCCGCGCTTCAAGCCATCCGGTGGGGCGCGGGTCTGCTGCTCTCTCTCGGCGTTTACCTTTCTGCCACGCATCTGTCTCCGCCGGAGAACTGGCACGGTTTAGAGGGCAGGGCGGTAGAGCGGCTCTGGAGATGGACAGGACTACTCTGGTGTCTCTCCCTTCGAGGGAAGGCACGGTGCTTAATCAACTAGTCCTGTCCATGCTCTGGCACCGGCTCAACACCCTGGTCCCGGCCCCGGATTTCCTGGCCAACCTCCGGAGATCGATTCTGGAGTTCTTTAGGTCAGGAACGCACTGGGTATCTGCAGGGGTTCTCCATCTACCCATAGAGGAGGGAGGACAGGGCCTGAAGTGTCTCCACACTCAGGTCCATGTCTTCCGCCTCCAGGCCCTGCAGAGGCTCCTTTATGGCGCAGGTAGTCCGGCGTGGAGCGTACTGGCACACGCCTTCCTGCGCCGCCTCCAAGGGCTCCGATATGACCGGCAGCTCCTTTATCTCCACCCGAGAGGTCTTCTGCGAGACCTCTCCAGGCTGCCAGTCTTCTACCAGGACCTCCTACGGACCTGGAAACTGTTTTCAATGACACGGAGCCCCTGCTACACAACCCCCAGCTCCGCATGCAGGTGGCAGAGTCCCGCTCGGTGCGCCAGAGGTTGGTCCTGGCAGAAGTCACCAAAGTCGGAGACCTCCTGGACTATGACCTGGGAGACTGGCTGGATCCCCTGACTCTCGCTCAGCGCATGGGGCTCTCCAGACCTCGTACTGCCCTGCGCGTACTTCAGGAAGTGAGGGCCGCTTTGCTGTCCGCTACTAGGGTTTACCTCGACCGGGTCCTGCGAGAGGGCACGCCCCACCCACCTTCCACCCCAGGGCCTCCGGACCTTTCATCCGGACCTTTTCACCCTTTCATCCGGACCTTTTCAGCTACAGAAGCTGCAGCCAGTCCGGTTCCAGACCGCGCCAAAGACACATCTCTACATGCTTGTACTCCACACCCTTCACGTCCTCACCCTCGTGTCCCGCCCTTCACGTCCTTGCCCTCGTGTTCTGTCCTCTAGAGGAGCCCCGGTGAGCCGGCCCATATTACACCTTGGTCCCGAGGCCCGCTGGGGTTATCAGTTGACGGCTCCTTCACGGGGCCGTGAGCACGGGCGTGTACTTGGCACGGTTCACCCCAATCCCGGACACCTGCCTCTTTTGTGGCGTGAGGGAAACCCTGGCACACGTCTACCTGGAGTGCGCCAGGCTGCAGCCCCTATTCTGGCTCCTCACGAATATTTTGTTAAGGTTTTGGTTGCACTTTTCCCCTCACCTCCTTATCTACGCACTCCCTGTCCGTGGCCCCACTAAGGCGCGGGACCTCCTGGTCAACCTCCTCCTGGCCCTGGCCAAAGTGGCCATCTATAAAACCAGGGTGAGGAGGTTGGCCGATGGAGTCTCCTGTGACTGCGGGGCCTATTTCCAATCCTCCGTCGGTTCACGCCTCCGGGCAGAGTTCCTCTGGGCGGCGTCCACTGACTCCCTTCATGCCTTCGAGGAGCGGTGGGTGCTGTCCGGCGTCCTCTGCTCGGTGTCCCCGTCCGGTTCCCTCCTTCTGACCCTTTGACCGCACTCCCGTCCCTGTTGTTCGTTAGTTGTCCCCCGTAATTATTTGGTTTTCCAGGTCCTGTGGACCCCCTCTTAGGCTGGGGGAGGATCCTTTCGCAGTGGGCAGGCTTTGCCTGGCCGCTGCCTGGATCCCAATTCGACCAGACTCCTGCACCCCACTGGTCTGGGTCTGTCACACTGCTTACACATTCAAAGCTCTCTTTAGCACCTTTTTGCCACAGTATTGCACTGGCAGCTCATGCTGAGTTCCTTGTCCACTATGACCCCTAGATCCTTGTCTTCTGCAAATTTCGTGAGCAGTGGCGGGAGGCACAGTGGGAGAAGGACAGAGGCCCCGACAGGTCACGTGGGGCGGGGATAGCGTGGCTGGGCACAGGGCCGGGGAGGAGACAAGTGGGTGGTCATGTGTCCTCCTTCTTTAGCTTGTGCCCTCCTCACCAGTACGGAGAGGCATGAGATGTCTACTTCCAGCTCATTACTGACAATGTTGACAGACATGGAGCCTTAAACTGATCCCTGCAGAGCTAGAAACATACCCATTCAATGCTCGTTCCCCATTGACGAGTACTTGTTGAGATCTGCCAGTTAGCCAGTTCCCAATCCACTTAATGGAGGCTTTATTTATATTGCCTAATGCATTTTTAAAACTCAGACTTTCATGTGATTCAGTCACAAGACTTAAAAAAGCCTATTACAGCCACACAGGTATTGTTATCAACCAAATTATCATCTCATCGAAGAATGAAATCAGGGTTAACATGACCTATTTCCCATAAAATCAGGTTGATTGGCATTGATTATATTCCTACCTTTTAATTCTTTAGTAGTTGAACCCAAATCAGCTGTTCCATTATTTTGTTCTGTATTGATGTTAGGCAAACCAGCCTATAGTTATCCACTTGCCCTTTTGGAATATTGTCACAACATTATTGTCACAATTCCCAGCCTTCTAGAATTTCCCAGATATTCCGAGATTTCTTATACAGCAACATCAGGGAGCCAGCAATCTCCTCAGTTATCTCCTTGAGGACTCTTGGGTTCAAGTTAACTGGGCCTGATGATTTAAAACTATTTATTCCTAGATGTTCAAAATCCTCCATAATAACGAAGGATGGATTTTGAACAACATCTAGGGACTGGAAAATACTTTATCATCCCCATGTGATATGAGTACATCACCCAGCTTCTTTCCCAATACAAAGTAGAAATATTTATTGAACGCACTTCTGCCTTTTTTGCATCATTATTAACAATTTTACCATCTCCATCCACTGATAGACCTATATCATTGTTCGCCTTTATTCTATTCTGAATACACTTAAAAAAAACCCAACCAGCCCATCAAACAACAACAACAAAAGCCTACAGTTCTTTAACCTATTGTAGACCTATTGTTTCAGACTCTCCACATGGTGTTCTCATTTAGCTGAGACAATCACACTCAGTTCAATGGGCTGCTTCACATCTCTCTGCCCCTGCTATGCTGCAGCTGGATGGGTGGAGAGCCCATTTCTATCCATCCTGCCTCTAAAAACGAAGACTCTTCTAAGCTCTCCAAAATTGTGTGCTTCTGTGGATTGTCCTGAACTTTACTATGCCTCGTGGGAAGGCAGGGTAGGGTAAGGTTAGTAAATCAAATTTAGAGCCATTTAATCAAGGCTTCCTGAGATACAGGCCACTTTAAAAAAAACCCCACAAAGCAAAAGAAAAACACAGCATTTCATTAAATTCATCGATTCTACCAACTTTGAAGTTTGAACCCCAACCCTGGGTGAAAATCTGTAATCATGTGGTAACATCCACCTCTGTCTAAGTTCTATTATTATTTTGTTATTATTTTGGAGAAATGTGAGTGGTGACATGGGGAGGGTGGCAGAGGAATTTGTGGGGTTAGGAATGGGAGGAGGGGGATGTCAACCTCAGATTCTTCCTAGGTCTTTTTGTTATTTCCTAGCCACAGTAGGGTATCTGTTACAAAACACGGGGGAGAAGTAAAACTGCCTAAATCACCTCAAACTCTTACCACAAGCCTTTCTCTTTCAATTATAAAAAGAAACTAGGTAATTAAATAGCAAAACCAACACACAAAAACCAAGCAACCAACTAAAGAACTCTACAATGTTGTTAACATAGATTTAAAGTTCCCCAGTGACTTCTCCTACCCTTCCAGAACGTCAAGTTCATCAGAAATAAACTTTCTGAAAACCAGGAAATGCAGAGTTAATGTACCTGGCAACACAGCCTTAACTCTGACCTCTTTGAGCGGTGATCTAATGCACCCATCGCACACACCCTTTCACTCTGCCTTTGCAGACTGTGCATAGCATTCAGGGCATAGGGCACATAACTGTAGCACAGAACAAAACACTTTCTTTCTGCTAAGGCAAAACTTGGTCTGAGATGAGCTGTCCTGGCCAGGAGCTCCCTGCACCTTCTCTGAGTCTACTCCCCAGAAACAAGCCTGCACGTGTCAAATCCTTCCCCTCCCTCTTCCTTTTACAACGCTTTCACCCTTACTCACAAGAGTGCATTCAAAACTGAACTTCCACTGGCTTATCATTAAACACACAGACGGCTCTCATATCCCACCACCCTGCTGCCAATCCCCATGGCAAGAAGGCCCCTTACGTCTAGGGCCCTACCAAATTCACGGCCATGAAAAACACATTACAGACTGTGAAATCTGGTCTCTCCCTGTGAAGTCTGGTCTTTTGCATGCTTTTATCCTCTACTGTACAGATTTCTTTGGGAAATCAGTGCTTCTCAGCTTGGGGGGTCCTGACCCAAAAGAGTGTTCCAGGGAGGTTGCAAGGTTATTATAGGGGTGTCACGGTATCGACACCCTTACTTCTGCACTGCCTTGAGGGCTGGGTGGCTGGAGAGTGGCAGCTGTTGGCCAGGCATTCAGCTCTGAAGGCAGTGCAGAAGTAAGGGTGTCGATACCGTGACCCCCCCTATAATAACCTAACGACCCCATGCAAGTCCTTTTTGGGTCAGGACCCCTACAATTACAACACCATGAAATTTCAGATTTAAAGAGCTGAAATCATGAAATTTACAATTTTTAAAATCCAATAACCATGAAATTGACCAAAATGGACCATGAATTTGGTAGAGCCCTGCCTGTGCCCCACTGCTGATTCCACCTACCCAACTCAGTGGTGAAATGATGCATACTGGGTAACTGGATCCCTCAAGGTACACCTGCACCTCTGCCCTTTGATAACAGACATGGGGGCCTCAAACTCTGATCTCCTATCACTGTCACAGCTCTGAGACAGTCCTCAGACTAATCCCCCAATCTCCTCATATCCCAATTACACCTTGCCCAAGATGCTCCAACTAATTCCTCCACCATCCGATACAGCTACACCTAACACAGCGAATGCAGCTGGAGGGCATGCAGATAATTCCCAGTGACTATTCCTAGCAACAGAGGGGCAGGGTTAAGGTGGGTGATGATGTTTACCTTAACTCTGCATTTCCTGGTTTTCAGACGTTGGAGTTTTGATGAACTTAGAGGCTCAAGGTGGGGAAGGTAATATTTTTTATTGGACCAACTTCTGTTGGTGAAAAATACAAGCTTCTGAGCTATTCTTCAGGACTGTGTAACATAGAATATCAGGGTTGGAAGGGACCTCAGGAGGTCATCTAGTCCAGCCCCCTGCTCAAAGCAGGACCAATCCCCAATTTTTGGCCCAGATCCCTAAATGGCCCCCTCAAGGATTGAACTCACAACCCTGGGTTTTAGCAGGCCAATGCTCAAACCACTGAGCTATCCCTCCCCCAAAAACCAAGTAGCAGAGGATGGTTTCGATCCATCGACCTCTGGGTTATGGGCCCAGCATGCTTCCGCTGCGCTACTCTGCTGGGTGTAGCTTGAAAGCTGACTTGAGGCTGAGATAGCAGCAGGGGACAGGGGTCTTCTTGCCATGCAGGTTGGCAGCAGGGTGGTGGGATGTGAGAGCTGGCTGTGTGTTTAATTATAAGTAAGTGAAAGTACAGTGTTGAATGCACTCTTGTGAGTAAGGATGAAAGGTTTGTGAAAGGGTGGGGGTTATAACATTTGACATGTGTGGCCTTGTTTCTGTGGAATAGACACTCCATCTGCATTTGGTTTCACCAACAGAAGTTGGTCCAATAAAAGACATTACCTCACTGTGACGTTCCCCTGGTGTTATCTGCCGGGGTCCCGGCCGCCGGCCCCGCTCAGCCCGTGGCTGGCCTGGGTTCGGCAGCAGGCTGAGCGGGGCCAGCGGCTGGGACCCGGCAGGCAGCAGCGTGCCATTAAAAATCGGCTCCCATAGGTTGCCATAGGTTGACGACCCTGTTCTAGACCTTTCATCATTTTTGTTGCTCTTCTCTGGACTTTCTCCAATTTCCTCCGCATCTCTCCTGAAATGTGGCGCCCAGAACTGGACACGATCCTCCAGCTGAGGCCTGATCCGCGCGGAGTCGAGCGGAAGAATTACTTCTCGTGTCTCGCTTACAACGCTCCTGCTAATACGGCCCGGAATGATGTTTGCTTTTTTGCAATAGCTTTACCCTGTTGACTCATATTTAGCTAGTGATCCACCATGATCCCCAGATCCTTTCCGCAGGGCTCCTTCCTAGGCCGTCATTGCCATTGTGTGCGTGTGCAACGGATTGTTCCTTCCCAAGTGGAGTACTTTGCATTTCTCCTTATTGAATCTCAGATTTCATTTAAAGTAAAAGTAAATTTCTAGCCCCTCTGCTTGCAGAGGAAAGTTTAAGACTATGACATGAGTGCACCCTCAGGGCTCAGAAAACCAAAAGCAAGAAATAGGAACTAAATGGTTTTTTTTTTATATGATTTTTAAAGTCAATCACATATCTTTTTTGACCCACTTTGTAATTTTTTTTTACAAATTAGTGTGTGTGTATGGGGAGGGATTTTTTTTTGGTATTGATTTTCATAAGAAACAAACGTACATTTAAAATTAATTACAGCATACATATGTTGCCACATACCACATTCTTTGTGGATACTCGAATAGCATTCTGCAGTTTTACGGCTAATGAAGGGCTACAGGACGAGACCATACAAAACCAGACTATACCACACAGACATAATACATTAGGGTGGGAGTTACACTGACTTTTGATTTTTGAATATTGGGGTTGGCAGCGCTGCTGCTCAGTTTTTGAAAGCGACAAAAACAAACAAATTTCAGCTTTCTACAATAATTCATGCAATCTACGCAAACCAAGGAATCACACCTATTAATTTAATTGCTCAAAGTGCTGTAGTTCTTTGGCAAAAGGGGGTCCCAAGAAATATCAGATGCTCAGAGTGGATGGAAATTGATTTTTAAAAGATGATGTTTTAATTTAGACCAGGGGTTTTTCTTTACCTTGGATTTTTAAATTTTAGTTAAATACTGGTTTCGTTTCTAATTTAAAATGATGACAACTGATGTTAAGGCCTAAATTCAGTATAATCTATTAATATTCTGAAGCAACGAGATTATTTTCCGCAAGAATCAGGCAGAACAGACAATACTGAAGAGGTTTATTCACGGCACTGGGAAGACTGATAGACAGCTTTAAAAGTATGGTGTTAACAGTGACCAGTTATATACAGGTTTCAGAGTGACAGCCGTGTTAGTCTGTATCCGTAAAAAGAAAAGGAGGACTTGTGGCACCTTAGAGACTAACCAATTTATTTGAGCATAAGCTTTTGTGAAAACCTGGATTTCGGCTGGAAATGGCCCAACTTGATTATCATTCACATTATAAGGAGAGTGATCACTTTAGATAAGCTATTGCCAGCAGGAGAGTGGGGTGGGGGGAGGTATTTTTTCATGCTTTGTGTGTATAAAAGATCTTCTACACTTTCCACAGTATGCATCCGATGAAGTGAGCTGTAGCTCACGAAAGCTTATGCTCAAATAAATCGGTTAGTCTCTAAGGTGCCACAAGTCCTCCTTTTCAGTTATATACATTTTCTTATCAATTCATTTGCATTTATCTTGTGCTTACAGAGACAAACATTGGTTCAGAGAGAGAGAGAGAGAGAACACTTAACATGGTGAAGTGAGCTGCAGCTCACAAAAGCTTATGCTCAAATAAATTGGTTAGTCTCTAAGGTGCCACAAGTCCTCCTTTTCTTTTTACGGATACAGACTAACACGGCTGCTACTCAGAAACATGATAATGACAGGAACAGAACATACGCATAGAAACCATTCTGATTACATCAATTACCTATGACTACCCTTAGGGTGAAGGGGTACAGGTAGGGGTGGGGGTGGGGGTGGGGGTGAGTGTTCACAGGTATCTGGAGAACTGTGGAGGGGTTGTACTTAGGGTGAAGGGGTACGGGTAGGGGTGGGGGTGGGTGTTCACAGGTATCTGGAGAGCTGTGGAGGGGCTGTACTGTTCTTCCTCACTGAGAGGCTGAGTTACTGGGTGGACAGCTGACCATTTAAGTTATCAAGTGTTTACAGCTGCCATTGTCCTTGGGCCTCTGGTAGGCCTGCTTGTTGGTTATGTGGGTTTCTGCCGTAGCTGCTAACTGACTTTTTAACTCTTGCCTAACAATATCATTTGTATTTATATATAAAAATAATATTCAAGGAGCACATGTTTGCTGCAGAAGTTTCAAAGAAAGTCGGATGGATAAACTGGTGGCGGTCACTGGCTAAGCTCCGGGAACCGGAATTTGTTGAAGGGCTCAAACAGCTTTGGACAGTAATAGCCTCTCCTTTGCAGGTGCAGAGAAAATATTTTCTTCATTTCTGTGAACCCAGCTAGCTCTGTTCAAGGACTAGCTCATTCAAGGTGAGAAACCCGTTGGGAGTTGAAAAAGCAGGAAAGCTTGTTTCCTCTTCCAACCTATCAATAAAATAAGGTGTGAGAGGATGATCTACACCAGCTCTAAAATCTTGAAGAACAGGGGCACCAGAAACAATCAATTCAATTCACTAACTATGGATATTAGTTACTTTGTTTAACAAATTGGATTTAACTGTAAAATGTTTTTTTTCTTCCCTGTCCTGTTGTCTAGACCAAGTTACAGGGTAGATGAATTTTCAGAGTAGCAGCCGTGTTAGTCTGTATCCGAAAAAAGAAAAGGAGGACTTGTGGCACCTTAGAGACGAACCAATTTATTTGAGCATAAGCTTTCGTGGGCTACAGCTCACTTCTCTCATTCTGACTTAGTTCCATAGGCAACTCTTCTCTGCCCGGTTTGATCATTTTCTTCGTTACTTGTCACGTTCACAAGCTGGAATCAGGTCGGAATCCCGTTGCTCCTACTGCTGCTTATAGGATTCGTTTCATCGCAGTGATTTGTTAATCATGCCTATTCTATTCCTTTATACAAAACTGAACAAAACCGACAACAAATGCCAGATTCAATCAATACTGGTCAAGAATAAGTCTCCACTTCCTCCCCAGCCCTTCAGGAGGAGTAATTCTCTACTCACTTGCACGTAATGCAACTCAGTATCTCTATCTCTCGGTACTTACACGGCTCTCATCACCACAGTATCTGAGCACCCCTACGTTACATGCTTACATCCTCTGTGACCTAACCCTTTGTCGAACACCCAGGAAGGCCTGGCCTGAAGCTGAAGAGATTTGGGCTCCGTGAGACCAAGTCAAGACCCTTTACTGAAAGTATCCTGGCAGCGACCCAGTCCCACTAAAAACAGGACGAGGGGGGCAGAGGAGAAAAGCTTAGGAACTTCAGCTGATCTCAGAGAAAATTGTGTCATATGAGGAGAGAGCTGATCTCCAAAGTAGCTGGGTCTCAAAACACTAGAGCGAAATCTTGGGAGTTTTGCTATTGACTTCAGTGGAGTCAGGATTTCACCCTTATCATCATTCTTGTATTAAAACCAGCACTGAGAATCACGACAGAAATACACTGAAAGCCAGAACAGATCACAGAGCTCAGGTTACAGTCTGCGTACTCAGATAATTCCGCCCATTCATAGGGCACTGAAATGTCTCTATGGCATATTAAAATGAATATAAGTGGAGTTGCCAGTGACACCTTACCAACGCTTGCCTGCCATTGTGGTTAAGGCCATTGTGTTACCCTGTTACCTGTCCCCCAGGATTAGCGCTGAGAACGTGGAGGTGAGATGGTTCCGATCTGAGTTCTCTTCAGTTGTTCACCGCTGTCATGAGGGCAAGGGTCTGTATGGGCAGCAGATGGCAGAATATCATGGAAGGACGGAGATTTTGAAAGATGGCATTCTGGGCGGGAATGTTTCCTTGCAGATTCTTAATATCAGAAGCTCTGATGAAGGACAATGCAACTGTTTTGTTCAAGATGGTCTTTTTTATGAAGAAGCTTTGTTGGAACTGAAGGTAGCAGGTCAGCAGCTCATGCCTGTATTATCTTAGTGTGGGCTGCAAGTTTTATTCTTTCCTACAGCAACAACTGTGACTAAGAACTTGTGAATTATTGCAGAATAACACAGGGTGTCTAGATTTCACCACACGACCACAGACATATACTTTGGAAAATATGTTGAAAACTTTTCCAACATTTCGTTAAAGACATTTGCAGAATGGTCAAGAGATTTCCTTGCCCAAAAGAAGTTCTTGATTGACTCCAAAAGGGGCCCTTAGTTAGGAGGGAAAGGACTTCTAGACAAATATGGGTCTGATTTACACTAGCCCTTAGTTAGGAGGGAAAGGACTTCTAGACAAATATGGGTCTGATTTACACTAGACAATTAGGAACTGTCTCACAAAGCTGAGTGGGAGTGGCTGCTCTTTGCAACTCAGCAGTCCTGCCTGTAGGTACGCGCCCCTCTCCTTTAACTCTGTTCTGACAGCCGGTGCTGTCCCTTGCTCCAGGACATAAAACAAATTATTGTTGTGGAATGCTCCTGCTGCCTCCCACAATGCGAACAGAGGCAAGCAGACAGAAAATGCTGTGCAGAGTCAGGGAAGGAGGCGGGGGCTGAGGTTGGGGTCTCCCTGTCCCCCTTGCCTCAGGACTGGTTGCTTCCGGTGGCTGTCACACACGCACATCCATTCCTGCCACAATAACGACGTGCTTTGCGTCCTGGAGCAGTGGATAGTGGGATAGCTACCACAGTGCACTCCTTTCATGGTGATGCAATCGCTGCCTATGTAAACGCGCTGGGCTGCCTGTGGGAAACCATGTGAACACAAACCAGTGTTTTTATTTCAGAGCTTTTCTATCACTGACAAAACTGTCAGTGAAAAAACTTTGCAAGTGTGGACGTAGCCTGAGTCTTTGCAGACAGCACTGGGTCAACAGAAGAAATCTTCTGTGCACCTAGCTACTGCCTCTTGGGGAGGTGTATCACCTCTGATACCAGGAGAAGTCCTCCATATAGGTACGTGCTGCTGTAGCCTTTCAAGTGTAGACAAGCTCATGGCCTTCCAATTTCTCTGCAGGCATCTTGAGGACCTGTGGCTAAGGTGGGACTGCTAGGCTTAGATGGCCTTCTGATGTGGTCACTGCTGGTTGTTATTTAGGGGTACAGTCAAAATCACCTGCGGCTCTCCGATTGGCGGAGGCCCAATAATGGGGGTGGGGGATAGAAGTTTTGTATTTACCACTAGTAAGTAAGGTTAAGCATTTGTCCCCTGCTGCTTTGACCCTGTAACCATGGAGCAAGTTAGATTTATTCATTTCAAAAGCAAGCCAACAGCATGTCTATCCAAGGCACTAAAAATGGATTTTTGAAAAAATCGTAGCCCATTTCGATATTTAAATGAAGTGGCCAGATTTCCCAATGTGTTCAACATTCCATTGCTCTTGGGATGAGAGGACAATATGTCTCACTGACTCAGTGCAAATTATTTTAATATTCGTTGACTTGTTTTTCTGTGTACGTGAGTATTGGGAATTCACGGCTAAGTCATGGAATTAACACACATTGATGTAATTTTCTTCTAGGTTTGGGCTCCAGTCCTCTTATCTCTGTGGAGAGTTACCAGGATGGAGGGCTTCCGGGTGGTTTGTCAATCGACTGGGTGGTATCCAGAGCCCGAGGTGCTGTGGAGAGATCTCAGTGGGCAAGAATTACCGTCACTCTCTGAAGCAAAATCCCTGGGGGGATAATGGCCGGTTTGAAAGAGAAAATTCTGTTACTATAAAAGAACATTCAAACCAAAACTTGTCCCGTTGGATCAGGAACACCTTTCTCAATCACGAAAAGGAAGCAACAATTTATATAGCAGGTCAGTTACCAGCCAAACCCACACAGAAATCACCACCGCTGAAACAAAACAAAAGATAGGAAACAAAGAACAGAAGCATCTGTGGTACAGATTTTACAGCAGGGGTGGGCAAACTATGGCCCGTGGGCCAGATCTGGCCCCTCAGGGCCTTGGATCCGGCCTGTGGGATTGCCAGCCCTATGGCGCTGTAGGCCCCGCCGCTCCGGGAAGCGACCGGCACCAAGTCCCTGCAGCCCTGGTGAGGGCTCTGCACGCTGCTCTTGCCTGTGGGTACCTCCCCCGAAGCTCCCATTGGCCAGGAACAGGAAACCGCGGCCAATGGGATCTGCGGGGGACGGTGCCTGGAGGCGAGGCGGTGCACGGAGCCCTCTGCCCCCCCTACTCCAGGGGCCACAGGGGTGTGGTGCCGGCTGCTTCCCGGAGCAGCAGCTGGCTGGGGCCGGGGCCAGGGCCGGCAGGGAGCCTACCCTGGCCCCAGTGCGCACCCCTGCCACCCCGGAGCTGCTCCAGGTAAGTGCCGCCAGGCTGGAGCCCGAACCCCTCCTGCACCCCGCAAACCAATTCCTTGCCCTGAGCCCCCTGCCACATCCCGCACCCCTCCTGCATCCCAACCCCCTTCCTTAGCCCCCTGCTGCATTCTGCACCCCTTCTGCACCCAAACCCCCTTCCCTGAGCCCCCTCATACACTCCGCACCCCTTTTCTGCCCCAACCCCTTGCCCATAGCCCCTTCCTGCACACCGCACCCCCTCCCACACCCCGCACTCCCTCCCGCACTCCAACCTGCCCCAGCCCTGCATGCAATTTCCCCACCCAGATGTGGCCCTCGGGCCAAAAAGTTTGCCCACCCCTGTTTTACAATCTACATACAAACAAAGAAGATGGGAGACTGGCATCTTAACAGGGTCAAAATTTAAGCAATCTAATTACCTTCATTTTGAATATTCAGAGTTATCAGTGTTTTGGGTTTCATGTAAATTAAATCTTAACTCTGCATCTCCTGAAACTCTTACTTTAAAAAAAAAAAGAATGATTTTGAGAATGAATATTCATCAAACCATTGGAGCAGTTTGTTCCTACAAACCTAACTTCACCTCAATCAGTTTTTGAATGTAGCAATTTTTATAATATGGTTTGTTTGCTCTCTTTTCACTACATGAAATATCCACAACTTATTCTTTCTATTGGCATTCAGTGGGACTTGTGCTCATCACTCACTTTGCCTTTGTCTACTCACAGAAGTTGCCCTGATTATCTATTTAGTTATTGATGATACCTCTTGTCTGAACACTCTTATTTCAGTTTCAGAGTGTCCTATATATTTAGCTCAAGTCAGTTCCTTACTGATTTATGCTAAATGGGTATAGAACACCAGTGCACAAATCAGTGTGGAGAAGGTCCTAGGCATGTTTGAAATGTCCACCCTACCTAGATGACTTAAATGTTGTAAACTCAAGAACAACAAATGAATATTAATTAATTTGCTGCATTTACTCTTTGGATTAAGTGTGATTAGGATTCATCCAAATATTTGGAGAAAGTAGTGCGTGGCAAAAATATTCTCATTAATCTGGCAATTTCTGGAAGTTGCTGAATAGTCAGGGTCAAATTATTTGCTGGCATAACTCCGCTGAAGTCAACAGTGTTTTATAAGCAAAGAATTTTCCCTTGAACTCTATGAATCTCTGAATACCAATGAATCAAATCAGGCCTGTTCATTCACAGGTAAATCATTGTTAAAGCTGTGTTGGTTGGAGTCATTTTTAAAATCTGTTTCTGGTCTTTAGTGTAGATGACGTCATGTTTTCACTCTTATGACACTCAAGTGTTGCTAGGGAGTTTTTATTTATGTGTGCAATGCAAAAAAAATTGACTTTGTCCCTGCTTCCAAACTAATGCAGATCCTGGGGTTTTATTTTTCAGATCACTTTTTCCCAAGGGTGAATCCGATGAAGTGAGCTGTAGCTCACGAAAGCTTATGCTCATATAAATTGGTTAGTCTCTAAGGTGCCACAAGTCCTCCTGTTCTTTTTGGTGGCTCTGTGTGTGATCCTGGTGGGTTTTTTTGGTGTCCTTGGCCTCTCTGTTTATTTACTGAAAATAAAAGGTAAATGTTATAGGAGAAAATATAGTGAAATTAGCAAGAAATGTTCTTCTAATAAATGAAAAAAGAACAAGAATGAAATTTTCCACTGGGCAATGCAGGGGAACCCTCCTCAGTCCCAGTAGACACTATGAATTAGTAAAGATCCTTTTCCTCAACTGACAAGTAAATATTTGGTACAAAGTCAGGTCATTATAAAGAGTATGTGTAATTTATTTGGGAGCAGTTGTTTGTCATTGCATCTAATGTTAAAAAGGAATTGAGAGACAAAGCCCGATAAATTTCACCCCAAAAGGTTATATGAAAAAGTTATGCACCGTAGAAAGCAGGGGATTGAATAGACATCAGCTCTCATCCTAAACTTGAGTACTGACAATAGTGAGAAAAAACATGTAGCAAATGGAGAAAGGAAACCCTTTTTTCCCCTGGTGTTGAGAACATTAAACCTCTCACAGGCTTATGAATTATATAATCACTGTGCAACTTTAACAAAACTCAGACAGTTGCGTAACAAAGGGGAAAAATCTTAATAATTTATATTTATTTCTGTTTATTTTAGGGGAACGGGGTAGAGAAATTGGTAAGTCTCATATTCTTTCCTCCAAGAAGTAAATCTTTTGTACAAATTTCTCTCCTCAAGTTTAATTATTTAATCCAGACAAAGGTTGAAGCCCAGATACTGCACCACGAATATCAGTTAGAGCTGTGACTTTGATTTCAGTGGGTGTGGGATCAAACACTAAACGCACAACTCTCATCACTAAAAGAATAATACTGATAATTTTAGGGCCTGATATTACGTTCCTTGCATGCCTAAAACTCCCAGCAAAGCCAACAGGACTGTGTAATATGCAAGGAAAAAGGACTGGTCTCTAAGGGCTAGCATTTTAATAATATTTGGACACCAAACTCCCATTGATATCAGTGGGAGTTGGGCACCTAAATACTTTAAAAAATCTGGCCCTAATTCCATAAGCAATTCTAATCTTTAGAACTATAAGTCCTTAAGAATAATCAGTTACTTTTGGATATTTGTCTCTAGTGTAGACACAAAGTAACGTATTGATAATAGCTTAGTATGTAGATAATGAGAAATCATAAAGAAAAGATTCTTTAAAATGTATCTTCACTGAGGGTGAAATTCTCTCAGCACTGGGGAGACCAGGAAGACTGTGTGCCCCCAAATGTCCTCATCTGACAAGTAAATAGTTTGGTCAAAGTTGAATCATCACAGAGACTGTGGGTAATTTCATTTTGGGAGCAATTGTTTGTCATTTCATTTAATGTTAAAAAGAAATTGGGGTGAGACTAAGCCTGATAAATTACCCCAATAGGTAATATGAAAAAGTTATACACCATAGAAAACAGGAGTTCAAATAGACGTGAAAATTTCAACCTTAAATGAAGTACTGGCAGTAGTGAGAAATAACACCTAAGAGATGGAGAAAGGAAAATGTTTTTCTCTTGGTGTTGAAAACATTAAACCCATCGAAGCCTCATGAAGCATATAATCACTGTGCAACTTTCACAAAACTCAGACAACCCTATAACCAAGGAAAAATGCTCCTAATAAGAATTTATCTTTATTTCTGTTTATTTTTTAGAGACACACGATGCAGTAATTAGTAAGTGTCATACTCTTTTCTCCTGCAATGAAACCTTTTGTACAAATTTGTGTCCTCAAATTTCATGTTTTTAACCCAGAAGAAGTTTGAAGCCCTGATGCTGGACCACTAGCATCAATCAGAGCTGTGACTTTGATTTCAGTGGGTGTTGGAAAGCACAAGTCATATCACTAAAAGAATAATGTTGATAATTTTAGAAACGGCTCTTACATTCCTTGCACCCCTAAATCTCCCAGCAAAGTGAATGGGAATACATCACATAGAAGGAATCAGGACTGGGCTTTAAGGGCTAGCTTTTTTATGATATTTGGAAACGGAACTCCCATTGAAATCAACGGGGTAGGCCCCAAACACCTTTAAAAATCTGGCCCTAATCTCATAAGGAATTCAAAACTTTAGAATGATAAATCCTTGCAAATGACAAGTTACTTTTTGATCCTTATCTGTAGTGTAGACACAAAATTATTCAGCATGAATAAAATGTTTAATTAGTGTCTAGGTTCTAGGAATTGATATAATGAAAACACTCCTTTCAGTCTGCATTAACTGAAAATATTCCAAATTCACTTTTACATATTTCTCTTTGCTTTATTTACCTATGTTTAGGGAAATATCTTTTAAAATATTTAGTTCAGTTTTTCTCTTAATTGAACCCCTATTATTCGTATTAATTATAAATAATAATTAAAAGGTTACATCAACTTGAAAGTCACATGAAATATCAGAGATACGGAATTGATAACAATTCAGTATGGAGGTAGCAGGAAATCATACAGAAAACATTATTTAAAATAGGTTTCAGAGTCCCAGCCGTGTTAGTCTGTATCCGCAAAAAGAACAGGAGGACTTGTGGCACCTTAGAGACGAACCAATTTATTTGAGCATGAGCTTTCGTGAGCTACAGCCCACTTCATCTTCACTGAGGGTGAAATTCACCTAGCGTTGCAGTCCCCATGAAGTGGGAGACCAGAGGGATTCTGTGCCTCTTCCAGATAGCCACACCACCCGGCCCAGTGCCTTGGATTTTAGCTCCTATTATTTTCAGCTCTCTCACTACATGTCTCACTTTAGATAAGCTATTACCAACAGGAGAGTGGGTTTGTGTGTGTGGGGGGGGGGCAGGGGGAAGGGAGAAAATTTGTGCTGGATTTGTGCTGGAAATGGCCCATCTTGATTATCATACACATTGTAAGGAGAGTGATCACTTTAGATAAGCTATTACCAGCAGGAGAGTCGGGTGGGGGGAGAGAAAACCTTTTGTAGTGGTAAACACCCATTTTTTCATGGTTTGTGTGTATAAAAACATCTTCTGTATTTTCCGCAGTATGCATCCAATGAAGTGAGCTGTAGCTCATGAAAGCTTATGCTCAAATAAATTGGTTCGTCTCTAAGGTGCCACAAGTCCTCCTTTTCTTTTTGCGAATACAGACTAACACGGCTGCTACTCTGATACATGAAAAGGCTTCATTGCTCTTCATGTTGAGCCCCAAAGAGGGTGTTTGCGCACACCCCCTGGCTTTAACAGGAGCTGTGATTCTCTTTGGATCAAAAGGACCCCCTCATGGTAGCCATTAACACTTTCAGCATAACATCAGCAATCTCTGAGAGAGGCTGATGAGGTGAGGATATCGGTGCCCTTCATTTCAACAGGTGGCAGGAATTGGGACTACAGAGGATTTTTTGCAAAAGATCCACAGTGAAATACAGAGGAAAAAGGACGACAGAGAGCAAGACCGTGTGGATTTATGGACAACCCTGTTCTCATTATAATGACATTCTTTGTTCAGTGACAAAGAAAATGACTCTCTGACATGCTGTACTGTTGTAACATACGTTCTGACACATATCAGGGCATCAGAGAAATGGGAGTGAAGTCAAACTGGACAGTCTCTACGTAAAAGAATAAACGGACACAAATCAGATGTCAAGAATTGTAACATTCATAAACCAGTCGGAGAACACTTCAATCTCTCTGGTCACTCGATCTCAGACCTAAAGGTCGCCATATTAAAACAAAAAAACTTCAAATCCAGACTCCAGCGAGAAACTGTTGAATTGGAATTCATTTGCAAATTGGATACAATTAATTTAGGCTTGAATAGAGACTGGGAGTGGCTAAATCATTATGCAAGGTAACCTATTTCCCCTTGTTTTTTCCTACCCCCCCCAGATGTTCGTGTTAAACCCTGGATTTGTGCTGGAAATGGCCCACCTTGATTATCATGCACATTGTAGGGAGAGTGGTCACTTTAGATAAGCTATTACCAGCAGGAGAGTGGGTTTGTGTGTGTGTGTGGCGGGGGGGGGGGGGGGGGCGGGGGTGTGAGAAAACCGGGATTTGTGCTGGAAATGGCCCACCTTGATTATCATACACATTGTAAGGAGAGTGATCACTTTAGATAAGCTATTACCAGCAGGAGAGTGGGGTGGGAGGAGGTATTTTTTCATGCTTTGTGTGTATATAAAAAGATCTTCTACACTTTCCACAGTATGCATCCAATGAAGTGAGCTGTAGCCCACGAAAGCTTATGCTCAAATAAATTGGTTAGTCTCTAAGGTGCCACAAGTCCTCCTTTTCTTTTTGCAGATTTTTGTGGAATCCTTGCAGGGGACGAGAGAGCTCTCATAGAATCATACAATAATAGAATATCAGGGTTGGAAGGGCCCTCAGGAGGTCATCTAGTCCAACCCCCTGCTCAAAGCAGGACCAATCCCCAATCAAATCATCCCAGCCAAGGCTTTGTCAAGCCTGACCTTAAAAACTTCCAAGGAAGGAGATTCTACCACCTCCCTAGGTAACGCATTCCAGTGTTTCACCACCCTCCTAGTGAAAAGTTTTTCCTAATATCCAACCTAACCTCCCCCACTGCAACTTGAGACCATTACTCCTTGTCCTGTCCTCTTCTACCACTGAGAATAGTCTAGATCCATCCTCTCTGGAACCACCTCTCAGGTAGTTGAAAGCAGCTATGAAATCCCCCCTCATTCTTCTCTTCTGCAGACTAAACAATCCCAGTTCCCTCAGCCTCTCCTCATAAGTCATGTGTTCCAGTCCCCTAATCTTTTGTTGCCCTTCGCTGGACTCTCTCCAATTTATCCACGTCCTTCTTGTAGTGTGCGGCCCAAAACTGGACACAGTACTCCAGATGAGGCCTCACCAGTGTCGAATAGAGGGGAACGATCACGTCCCTCGATCTGCTGGCAATGCCCCTACTTAGATATCCCAAAATGCCATGGCCTTCTTGGCAACGAGGGCACACTGCTGACTCATATCCAGCTTCTCGTCCACTGTCACCCCTAGGTCCTTTTCCGCAGAACTGCTGCCGAGCCATTCGGTCCCTAGTCTGTAGCGGTGCATGGGATTCTTCCGTCCTTAGTGCAGGACTCTGCACTTGTCCTTGTTGAACCTCATCAGGTTTCTTTTGGCCCAATCCTCCAATTTGTCTAGGTCCTTCTGTATCCTATCCCTCCCCTCCAGCGTATCTACCGCTCCTCCCAGTTTAGTATCATCCGCAAATTTGCTGAGAGTGCAATCCACACCATCCTCCAGATCATTTATGAAGATATTGAACAAAACGGCCCAGGACCGACCCCTGGGGCACCACTTGACACCGGCTGCCAACTAGACATGGAGCCATTGATCACTACCCGTTGAGCCCGACAATCTAGCCAGCTTTCTACCCACCTTATAGTGCATTCATCCAGCCATACTTCTTTAACTTGCTGACACTCCCAGCACTAAAAAAAAAAAAACAACCCACCTCCATGAGGAGAATAGCTCGGGGCACTGTTTCTGCTGGCAGTTTACAGCGCTGAACTTCCTGTGCTCAGGGGTGTGTTTTTTCACACCCTGAGCGAGAAAGTTGCAGCGCTGTAAAGTGCCCAGGTAGACAAGCCCTCAGATCAAGGGGAGTATAGCAGCTACGGAAGGCTTTTAGAGGTTCTCTGTGCCCTGCCCGTGCGTTGGAAAGGGACCCCCAGACCTCTGTAGTTTCCTGCTCATAGCGGGGATAAATGGATTTGGGAGGGATAGGCTGTAAATGGGAGGCTGGGGCTAATTCTCATAGACGCCAACTCCGTGGGCGCTCTGGGCTGGAGCACCCACAGGGAAAAAATGGTGGGTACTCAGCACCCACTTGCAGCCCCCCTATCAGCTCTCCCCAGCGGCCCAGTGCCTTCTGCCCGCCTCTTCCTCCCTCCCCGCACCTCCCGCCCACCACAATCAGCTGTCTCGCAGCGTGCAGGAGGCTGAGAGGGAAGGAGAGGAGCGAGGATGCGGTGTGCTCAGGGGAGAGGGTGGAGCGGGGGTGGGAAGAGGCGGGATGTGGGGGCCATGGGGGAAGGGGTGGAGTGGGGGTGGGGCCTGGGGCAGAGCCGGGGTCGAGCACCCCCCAGCACTTTGGAAAGTCAGCACCGGTGCTAATTCTATCCTCTAAAGGAAGCATGTAATTAGTGTATATTTCTTTCTGTATTACTTAGGTGACTTCAAAGAGAACTTGGTAAGTTTTTCTTCAGTGCAGCCTTTTCCATGGTACAGACGCTCCCCCCGACTTACGCAATCGTTCCGTTCCGGAACACCTTGCGTAACTCACATTTTGTGTAAGTAGGAAACGTATACGCAACCATTACACACAAAAACACAAAAACAAAAAAAACCTCCTCCTATTTCTAGCTTATGGAACTTTTCTGTACATGCGGATTTGTGTAAGTCAGGTCTTGCCTAACCCAGGGACCGTCTGTATTGAATATCTGTCTATCTATCTATCCCCATACACCTCTCTCTCTATACTTTCCCCAGTATGCATCCGATGAAGTGAGCTGTAGCTCACGAAAGCTCATGCTCAAATAAATTGGTTAGTCTCTAAGGTGCCACAAGTCCTCCTGTTCTTTTTGCGAATACAGACTAACACGGCTGTCACTCTGAAACCTCTTTCTCTCTCTCTCTCTCTCTCTCATGTAGTTGCAATCATGTCAGTTCCAGTGAGGTATTGTAGAGAAATTCGATACAAATAACAAAGTCCCTGGACAACTTCTTGGAGTCTCTGGCTCTTCTCCTTTTGACAGTAAAAACTCTGCTTGGGGTAAGGTTTTTGCTTTTTTTGTTTGGTTAGTAGAAGATGTATCAGAGTTGAGAGTTTCATTCTTGCTGTAGTGGAAAGGCATTTTGGAACAGGAAGGTTTTGCAGCCGTTCCTAGAGGTGGCCAGATTCTCGATTCTCCTGATCTCCTCTGGAAGTTTGTTCCAGAGCCAGATCCCTTTGGCCGAGAATGCTTCATCTCCAGCTCTCGTGCACATTGTCCTGGGATTTGTGATCTGCACCGGCTCAGAGGAGCACAGCTGTGGCAGCGATTCTAACATAGAAGTTTGATCATTAGTGTTTCTGGGGCTGGATTCTTTAATTGATTTGCTGCTTAGGACCAAGGCCTGAAATTGGCACGGCATCAGAAGGTGACTGGGAGCCAGCAGAGGGACTTGACATGGGGCTAATTTTTTCATGGTGGCCTAAGTCCTGGAAAAGGCAGGCAGCTTCACTGTGTACCAGCTGGAGCTTTCACTTTCAACTTCAGATACAGTGAACTACAAAAAGAAAAGGAGGACTTGGGGCACCTTAGAGACTAACCAATTTATTTGAGCATAAGCTTTCATGAGCTACAGCTCACTTCATTGGATGCATACTGTGGAAAGTGTAGAAGATCTTTTTATATACACACAAAGCATGAAAAAATACCTCCCCCCACCCCACTCTCCTGCTGGTAATAGCTTATCTAAAGTGATCACTCTCCTTACAATGTGTATGATAATCAAGGCGGCCATTTCCAGCACAAATCCAGGGTTTAAACACGAACGTCTGGGGGGGGGGGGGGGGGGGGGGGGGGGGGGGGGGGGGGGGGGGGGGGGGGGGGGGGGCGGGGGGTGGGGGTAGGAAAAGACAAGGGGAATAGGTTACCTTGCATAATGACTTAGCCACTCCCAGTCTCTATTCAAGCCTAGTTAATTGTATCCAATTTGCAAATGAATTCCAATTCAACAGTTTCTCGCTGGAGTCAGGATTTGAAGTTTTTTTGTTTTAATATTGCAACCTTTAGTCTGAGATCGAGTGACCAGAGAGATTGAAGTGTTCTCGACTGGTTTATGAATGTTACAATTCTTGACATCTGATTTGTGTCCATTTATTCTTTTACGTAGAGACTGTCCAGTTTGACCAATGTGCATGGCAGAGGGGCATTGCTGGCACATGATGGCATATATCACATTGATAGATGTGCAGGTGAACGAGCCTCTGATAGTGTGGCTGATGTTATTAGGCCCTGTGATGGTGTCCCTGAATAGATATGTGGGCACAGTTGGCAACGGGCTTTGTTGCAAGGATAGGTTCCGGGTTAGTGGTTCTGTTGTGTGGTATGTGGTTGCTGGTGAGTATTTGCTTCAGGTTGGGGGGC
This sequence comes from Chelonia mydas, assembly GCF_015237465.2. Classification (NCBI taxonomy): domain Eukaryota; kingdom Metazoa; phylum Chordata; order Testudines; family Cheloniidae; genus Chelonia; species Chelonia mydas. The sequence continues at coordinate 6,014,049 of NC_051268.2, read as the reverse complement.
TGTCTGTAGGCAAGGACTGGCCTGTCTCCCAAGATTTGTGAGAGTGTTGGGTCATCCTTCAGGATAGGTTGTAGATCCTTATATGCGTTTGGAGGGTTTTAGTTGGGGGCTGAAGGTGACGGCTAGTGGCGTTCTGTTATTTTCTTTGTTAGGCCTGTCCTGTAGTAGGTGACTTCTGGGAACTCTTCTGGCTCTATCAATCTGTTTCTTCACTTCCGCAGGTGGGTATTGTAGTTGTAAGAATGCTTGATAGAGATCTTGTAGGTGTTTGTCTCTGTCTGAGGGGTTGGAGCAAATGCGTTGTATCGTAGATCTTGGCTGTAGACATGGATCGTGTGGTGTGGTCAGGGTGAAAGCTGGAGGCATGTAGGTAGGAACAGCGGTCAGTAGGTTTCCGGTATAGGGTGGTGTTTATGTGACCATTGCTTATTAGCACTGTAGTGTCCAGGAAGTGGATCTCTTCTGTGGACTGGACCAGGCTGAGGTGATGGTGGGATGGAAATTGTTGAAATCATGGTGGAATTCCTCAAGGGCTTCTTTTCCATGGGTCCAGATGATGAAGATGTCATCAATGTAGCGCAAGTAGAGTAGGGACATTTGGGGACGAGAGCTGAGGAAGTGTTGTTCTAAGTCAGCCATAAAAATGTGAACTACAGTAATCCAGGCTGGAGGTGGCAGAGGCTGGGATCACTGTGGCCAGGTCCTTGTCCACAGGAAGATGCAGAGCATCCTAGTAAGCTGGTATCTTTAGTCGCTGACGCTATCTGGTCACCTAAGCATAGGGGGGTCAGATAGGACCCTGAGGCTTTGCACTCTTTCGTGAATGGGGGCTGTAGAAATTCAATGGAGTGAAGGGGCAGTGTCTCATCTAGTTCTTCAAAATATTTCCCTCTTTTTGACCAGAATCACTTTGGTCTTGCCTGGGTTCAGCTTAAGCCTACTGCTCTTCATCGCAAAGCCTTGATATTGTTGCATTTGCTCAGCGGAGTTCTCATCCCTCTGTCTGTGTTTGGTTTCAGACTGGAGAAGGATCATAGTCTGTCCAGGTAATTACGGTTCTGGAATTTCTTGGAGTAGGTTGGACAGGAAGGGAGTGTAATGGGGGATGAGTAAGCTTAGGGCTAGGGAGTGGGAGAAGAATGGAGGGATGCACAGGAGACCGTGAGCATGGGCCCTGAGAGGAATGATACTTCTTCCAGGGGGCTGCAGCTGAGGTTGGCACCAACCATGCAATCATCACGTCACTGATGTTCAATGGGGAAGTGTGAGAGAGACGGGTGTGGTTGGGGATGAGGGAAGGGAGGAGATGAAGGATGTTGCTAAGAAGCTAAAAGATTTCTTTACATCAGGTACTATCAGAGACTGAGGTATGAGCAGAAGAAAGTGATATTATAAAGTAAAATTTCACCAGCTGCATATGGCACATCCAAGAGTTCTGAAGGAGATCAGGTGTCTGAAGAGATGGATTGGAGAACTGTAGGGCAGCAAACATGGTACCTATATTTTTAAAGGAACCTAGGGGTGCTCCAGGGAATGACACACTGGGAGGTTTTGCAACTGTACCTGGTAAATCACTACAAACGATAATTAAAAAGAGACTCACAAAACACCCGGGAGATCATGATAAGATAGGTTCGAGTCAGCAACATTTCTGCAAATGAAAATCATGACTCACTTTTAATCTCTTAGGATTCTTTCATCATATCAGTAAACTAGTGTGTAAAGGAGAATGAGGTGACATCCTATACTTAGACCTTGAAAAGGCTTTTGGGGAAGTCCCTCACAAGAGGCTAGTCAAGAACCTAAGTAGTAATGGAGTGAGACAAAGTATTGTCAAGGGTAAAAAACATGCCAGAAGACAGAAACCAAAGAACAGAAATAAATAATCACTTATCTTAGAAAAGGTTAACAGCAGGTCCCTCAAGTTTATAGATACTAGGTCCAGTGTTGTTTAATTTATTTATTAATGATCGTGGAGCCCAGAGACAGGAGCCGTGTAATTGAATGATAAAACGATTGTAATATTGAGCTACTAGGCGGTGCCAGCAGTAAGGTCGCTTACCGGAGCGGATAACAGCCAAAGTAGCCGTGCATTAAAGAGGCTTTTCAGTGTAGACCTGCCCTTAGCTAAGTCGACCCAGAAACAATGCTCAGGTGTGAACAGCCCTGAGCAACGTTCTTAAGCTGACCTAACCGGCAGCGTAGAAAGCACTAGATCAGTGGAAGAATTCTTCCATTGACCAGGTACCGCCTGTTGGGGATAGGGTGACCAAATTGCAAGAGTGAAATATCAGGACAGAATGGGCGACCGGGAAGGGGGGGAAGAAGAGACAGATTCCCAATACACACAGATTTCCCCTCCCTCCCTTCCAGTGCCCTTCTCCACAGCCCCACCATCATCACGACACAATGTCGCCCACAGACCCCGCACTGCCCAGTGCCCTGACACACGCAGATCTCCCCCACTTCCCAGCACCCCCCAACAGGCCCCCACTGCCTCGCACCCCAAAACACACAAACCTCCCACACTGCCCAGCGCCCTCCACACCCTCCCAGCCCAGCACCCCCCACACCTCCCGGACACTCACCGTCACACCCTGCCCAGGGCCGGTGCAACCACTGGGCCGCAAGCCTGGGAGGTGGGAGAAGTGGGGCGGCTGCAGCGTGCTCGGGGAGGAGGCGGCAGAGGTGAGCTGGGGCGGGGAGCTGCCGCACGGCTGCCCGGGGCAAGGTGGGGGGGGGACGGAGGCTGGGCGGCCGCTGGGCTCTGCAGCAGGGGGGGCGCCTCAGGGTGGAGGGGGGGGTGGGGAGCTGCTGCAGGGCTCGGAGGGGGGGGCGCAAGGTGGAAGTTTTGCCTAGGGTGCAAAACATTCTTGCACCAGCCTTGACCCTGCCCCTTCCCTGGCCGCACTCACCATCCCTGCTGGGAGGTCTCTGGCTCCTAGGGTCACGGTCAGGTCAGGTGGGGGGTGGGGGGGTGGAGGGCTCTTGGGTTGGATCGGGGGGGGGTGCAGGGCTCTCTGCCCCCGCCCGGCGCCTGCAAGGCCCGCCCTGCAGCATGCGGCGCTCCTGCCGGCGGGCGGGCGGGCGGGCGGCGGGAGCTGCCCGGGGAAGCGGTGAGCGGCGGCCCGCGGCTGCGGCCCGGACGGTCCCGATGTCGGGACGAAGGGCGTCCCGGCCGATGTCAGGTCGGGAGGCGGGACAAATCTTCTAAAATCGGGACTGTCCCGATAATACCGGGATGTCTGCTTACCCTAGCTGGGGAGTTGAATTAACCACAGTGAAGGGGAAAGCCCCTCCCGAGTGAGCGTATATGCAACGTTTCAAGGGCAGACTCGCTCTTAAGAAAAGACACGTCTTGCCATATCTGGTACAGAAGCCTGACCTGTTCGTAGGAGCCCTACGACCTACAGTGCACAAGGAGGACATGACAAGAAGTGAGGTAGCAAAATTTCCCTCTGATACAAACTTCTTCAAGTCCTGGGTAAAAGAGAGGAGCGAGAGGGGACATGGTAAACGTATAGAATATTACACAAAACCCCTGAACAGAAAATGATTTAGGTTACAATGTGTCAGACACTTGCTAATTAGGAAATGGCAGTTTGACCCTTCCTTTACGGCCTTAATTCTCACCCCTAGGGCCTCCATCCAGGGCAGTGAAAGAATAAGGCTGGGGTCCTGTGGCCAAAACCAGTGTGTGATCATGTAATTGGAGATTGTATCATAATACACACACAAAGGGGGACTGGTTAACGGTCCAACCCCAGAAATACTGCGATCTTTGCAGTCAATGTGTGATGGGGCTGATATTGCATCAGGCTGAGCCAAAGGGTGTGTGAGGTGTGTGTGTGTATTAACATGTGTCTGCTGAGTTAGTCAGGCCTTGGCCATTGTCAGACAGGAAGATGAACCATCCAGCTTGGGAAATCAACAAGCCAGCAGAGGAATGGGAGCAAAAGAAATGTTTCCTTTATCGTTTGCTTCTATTCAGGGTCAGTAGACTAGATGAAGGGTAACATGGGCATGAGTTTGGTGGTGGGGAGAGAAGCCTGGGTTTCTACTGGACTTAGTGTCCTAGGTGCCTTTGGAAAATAGGGCTTAGGCACTTTGGAGATTTTGAAAATTGCACCCGGAGCCAACACATTCATGCTCATTCTCTGCCTTTGGTTAAGGATGGTGACCCCTAACCCCAACAGACTGTCTTCAGGGACAAAAACTTGCTACTCTGGAGGGGAAATACCACATCTCCTCCCATGCCCCAGCTGCCCTCTAGCCTTCATATCATATTCAGAGGAGCCAAAAAAAAAAACACTTTCCTCCTACCCCCTTTCAAATTTCCCCTTCCTGGCCCCAGACCTGCTCCCATGGAATTCAAGGGGAGATTGGCCAGTGACACGAATGGCAAGAGAACCGGGTCTTTGTTAGCAGGCTCGCAATGTCACGACAGAAGGGAAAGTCTAATTTATAATTATTAACACTTGTATAGGCATTAGCTATTCTGATCATAAAAAAGAGTCTGGTAACAGTGTAGCCGCTGACAGAGAAATGCTCACACGCTGGGTACTGGGGGTTACTGAGATTTTATTTATTTATATCATTAATGTTGCCACTCGCACATTCACGTGATACTGTACATTTCCTGACTGCCGGGAATGGCGTGGGCCCCCCCCGTCTGGTGTGACCACACCCCTGCCGGTGTGATAGTGTGTGCAAGCTCACACCACCTGCGGGACACCCTTGTTAAAAGATGGAGGGGGCATTCAACACTGAACAAAACCAGGTCTGGTTTTGACCCAGTGCTAGACAGGGGACAAACCTCTCAAAAAGACGATGGTCCGTTTTCATCCGGACAAGTGACCTCTCAACAACACTGAATTCTGTTAAGACACGTGTTCAGATGAGCCCTCAATGCTGATTTCAGGTCTGGGAAGAACTGCAGCACCTGTAGAAGAAGGCAACTAAAGTTCAGATTCTATCAATGTCCAAATCTCACCTCCAGTTCGAACGTGTCGCTTCTTTCCCCTGGCTGTGGCCATGGGAGGGGACGTCAGCGTTCAGGGCAGAGCTCACAAGCCGGGCTGGCCTTAGGGGTGGACGAGGTCAGCCACCGCTCAGGGTGCCATGCCCCGGGGGGGGCCGGTATCTTCCACCTGACCTGCTTAGAGCCAGCTGGGCTCATGGAGGCAGCCGGGCAACATCCTGCATTTCACATCGTGAGGGGAGGGAGGTTGTGCAGACATGTCCTGACGTACAGCAACGAATCTGGACAGTATTGTATCTCCTCCTCTTGTCCCTCCTTCGCCTTCGTGTGCAGTCCCACCTGCAGAGGTTCCTGGCACGCCACCCAGCCTGGCCGCCCGGCCACTGATGTGTCCCAGACAGCTGTCCTACCCTCCAGCTCCCCAGGGCTTCCTCCACACATCCCACTGGGGAACAGAGCCGTGGACCATGGAACAGGACAAAACAGAATCCTTAAACATCTGACCTTAAATGCCCAACAACTCAGCATTAAAAATTCAGAGACTGGAAACAGAGTGAAATGAAGGATAAAAGCTAAAATTCAGAGATTAGAGAGAGACAAAGACATTTCAAGTAATAAATGGGGAGACATGGGGGAAATAAACTGTGCACAGAGACATGGACCTGGGTGCTAGAGACAGAGAGAGCACAGTGGGAAAGTCATGACAGTGCAAAGAGGGTGACACCTCAAGACTGGGGAGAAGGGACCAGAAAATTGAGGGGTGGGGCGGCATTTGGAAGGGACTGGAAGGCAGGCAGTGCCGGCAGGAACAGGAGGGTCGGGGGGAGAGCAGCAGGCAGTCAGTTGAATGGGGCTGTTGTGGAGGGATCAGGAGAGGAGGCAGGTGGATGGGACTGGAGGTTTGGTGACGGTGGCTGGTTGGAAGGAACGGGCAGGTGAGTTGCTGTTTTCACAGCCACACCGCAAACTGTCTATAATCTTCCTCTTCCTACTGCCCTTTGCCTTCCCTGCCCCAATCCCCTCCTCATTCAGTACTGTTCTCTCTCCTCTCATCTGTCATCTCTTCCTTCGGGTCTCCAGTCACCTCTCTGCTTGTTCTCCATCCTTCTCCTGCCCTTTCCCCCCTGACTGCCCTTGCTGTCACCTAGGCTGAGGGTGCAGGGATATCTTTTCTCTCCCCACAGTGATGATCTTTAACTATTCATGGTACATAGGCCCAATGGCCTGTGATGGGATGTTAGATGGGGTGGGATCTGAGTTACTACAGAGAATTCTTTCCTGGGTGTCTGGCCGGTGAATCTTGCCCATGTGCTCAGGGTTTCGCTGATCGCCATATTTGGGGTCGGGAAGGAATTTTCCGCCAGGGCAGACTGGAAGAGGCCCTGGAGGTTTTTCGCCTTCCTCTGTAGCATGGGGCACAGGTCACTTGCTGGAGGATTCTCTGCTCCTGGAAGTCTTTAAACCACAATTTGAGGCCTTCAATAGCTCAGACACAGGTGAGAGGTTTAAGATTGGGACTAGAAACGGCAGGGGGAGGTGAGCCGTGCCAATGAGCTTGGAGTAGAGGGGTCTCAGCTTCTGGCCACTCTGTTGGGCTCCCCATGGCACCTGGGTCTCTAGTCCCCTCCTTGGGGAAAGGGGGACAGGAGATGAAAGAGCCTGAATCTCAGTCCTGGCCCAACTGATCCTTTTGTACCATGGCTGGCCCATCTCTGCCAGGGCAGTGACTCTTCCCTGCACTTTGCTGAGATCTCAGAGCTGCTCCCTATTCAGAGCTGGCTAAATCCTGGAGGAAGGACAGTGGTGGAATAGCCACTGGGCCTACAGGGCCCATGCCCAGGGACCCCAGCCAAATGGGGGCCCCTGGAAAAAATCTGCCATGAAAGCCCCCGCACCCCGACCTCATTCCCCAGCAGCAGCCCCAGTGTTATACCAATAAAATAAAAACCAGCAGGATCTTATTAAAGGGACAAGGCAAAAGGCGACATTTATTGTAAATATAATAAAAAGAAATATAAAACTCACACTGTCGTATTGTTACTTATTCCTTACTTAACTATATATATATATATATTCATTCATTCATTCATACCAGTTCTGCATAGGGGTTATAGTTACCAGCCTAGAAGTTGCTCGTGACAGAGTACTGGCCAGGTAACCTGTACACGAGAGTGGAGCCGAGTCCGTGTCAGATGCGCATCCGATGCTCCTGAAGGGTAGTGGCAGAACTGGAGACTCAAAGTTCTCAGTCCTTAGTGTCCATTTTTATAGGAATTTCTTCCTATGCCAGTCCGTGGAATTTGCTTTGTCATATTGTTCGTCATGACGGCTCCAGGACGGCTGTCAGGTGCTCATCAGCTTTCTTCATCCTTTGAATGGTCGGGTGGATCCCAGTTTGCCCTCTGGTGGGTTCTCTGTTGTCTCCACCTGGCGTCTTCTTTGGCCAATTGATGTTAAATTCCTAGGCTGGCACCTCCCTGATTATTCAAAACCCACCATTCATTCACATACATTCCTTACTTTAATAAAAACACATTTCTCATTTCACCGAGTATTGTTATTTATTTGAGACTCCCTGTCTCTTAACATTCCTTCGGTATTGACTTTCTTTTATCATACAAAGGTGTTATTTATTTGAGACTCCCCATTTTTTAACATTCCTGATCCAAACTATAGAGGGTGGGAGTCTCTATGTGACATTTCGATGAGCGCCGCTCCAATTCGCGGCTCTTCGCGGGCGTTACAAACAAGCATGTCAATCTCCATCACAAAGTATCCGTTTGCAAAGTAGAGGCAATTGATCATAACCATTTGAGAAAGTCGCGTTAATTGATCGGTTTACATTTATAAGCGTCAATCTCAATTACAATCAATGGAAAGCGTCAATACAGAGAAAGCAGAGTCAATTAAGCCGTTTAGTTTTACAAGCGTCCATCTTAATAACAAGTGAGAGAAAGTGCCAATTTAGAGAAAGCAAAGCCAATTGAGCGGTTTGCAAGGTACGGTTTGCAAGCTTTAATACAGAATTGTAAATCAATATTGCAGATTTACAATTATGTCACATAGAAGAATTATAAATGCAGATTTACAAATATTATAAATCAATATTGCAGGTTTACAATTTATTATGAACAGAATCACAAATATTAAGAATATGCCTACACCAGGTGGGCAGGTGTGGCAGGGGAAGCCCCCCGTCCTGCTCCCCAGCAGAAGCCGGAGCAGGGGAAGCCCCCCATGCCCCCTGACCACCTCCCTGGCAGAGCCAGGGGGTTGGGGAAGTTCCCAGCGCCCCCTGATCCTGTCCTCAGCAGAAGCATGAGGAGGAGAAGCCCCAGTGCCCCAACTCTGGTCCCCCACCAAAGCGCTGGGGGTGGCAGGGGAAGCCCCAGTGCCCGGACCCCCACGGCAGCCCCAGGACTGGAGGAGGTCTTGCTACCCGCCACGGCCTCAGGACTGGGGGACCTCTCACTCCCCACTGCAGCCTGGGGCCGTGGCAGGGGGACAGAAGCTTCTCCGGTCTTGGGGCCGCTGTGGGGTGGTGGGCAGAAAGTATGTAAGCAGTGTCAGAATGAGCTTCACCCTGACATCTGGAGGTGAGGTGTGGCAAGTTGTGGAAAAGAACTTCAGGAGCTGATCTCATTTGCATAGGCACACCCACCCCTCCTAGAATGAGGCCATAGCTGTCCAAATGGTCACTTTGGCTGCTGTGGGATCCCCAGTGTCTCTGTTATTGGGGCAGGAAGAATAAATTGTTATTACCTGATTATGGGAACTGTGCTTGGAACTGTACTTGGCCTTTTGTTATGATGGAGGGACTCACCATCAACTAAATAGCACTCGCTAGGCAAGGGTCATGGGTTCCAAAACTCTGTGAATTGAGAGAGAGGCTGGGGACAAGTATTAATACTTGGTGGTATGGGCTCCTTACATGCTAATTGCACTTCCTCCTCTCTCCACTGTGGAATATCAGAGCTAATTTTGATTCTGTTAGGAGTCTAGTTACAGGCTGCTGAGCTCACTTTGGGCTAATGGTGCCCCAGCACTGAGGCTCCCCTATTACAAGCTGACTTCACCTAAGAGCTGAAATCACTGAGCGTTGTGTTAGGTAGTGGGGGAGCCTGAAGATATATTGTGGAGCAGTTTCTGGGACGGCTGGAGTGCCTTGTGGACAGGCTGGTGGAGCAGTTCATGGGACGGCGGGAGCTGCTTGTGGGCCGCGGAGCTGAGCAAAGCGGTTCGTGGGGCAGCTGGTGGAGCAGAGCGGAGAGAAGGCCTATGGAGCTGTGGGGCGGTCAGCTTCAGATCATGTAAGGTGCCCCTTACCTCTCTCCCTCCGCCCCCCATCTCCACCCAGGTTGGGAGGTAAAGCTCTGCAGATAAACTTTCGAACTCTGGGGCTGCCCTGACCAGGACAGGACTTTTGGGTCATTGGACTTTTGGGACTTTGGGTGATTTGGGTTGCTGGACTCAAGAACCAAAGGGAAGGGCATGCCCCAAATTTGCTTGGGGTGGGCTTTTGCTCATGGGTTGTGTTACGAATCCTGTGGTGGTGTTTCCCCAACATAATGCCACATTGTTTCTCTCTGTTATTAAAAGGCTTTTTGCTACACTCAGACTGTGCTTGCGAGAGGGGAAGTATTCCTCTTGGAGGCGCCCAGCAGGGGTGGTATATATTTGTCCCAGGTCACTGGGTGGGGGCTCGAGCTGGTTTGCATTGTGTTATTGGAATGGATCCCCAGATATTGAACCAGGCCCTTGTTGCTGCCACTCTGACGGGCAGAAGGGTTACAAGTAGAAAAGGTTGCAGGGCTGCAGTGGGGGGCAGAATGGGGGGGACAGGGGTGGGGCCCCGGGGAAGGGGCAGGAAAGGGCAGGGCGGCAGGCAGAATGGGGCCGGAGCTGCAGGTGGAAGGTGAGGTGAGGAGGCCTGCAATTCCTCTAGCTCAGGGCCCCAGGAAACCGTAGTCCACCTCTGAGGAAGGAGAGCCCTGAGTCACTCTCCAGCTGGGGCAGATTCTGTCACGGACATGATCAAACCCTCCCCGGGGCCGAGCTCTGCCTGTAACTCTCTGAATGTCTCTCTCCTCAGCCAATGTGATTCTCGATCCAGACACGGCTCACCCTCAGCTCGGAGGATCGGAAACGTGTGAAATGGGAAGACACACGGCAGGATCCCCCCCGACAACCCTGAGGAATTTGAACCTGATCCCTCTGTGCTGGGCTGTGAGGGATTCACCTCATTGCTGGGAGGTGGAGGTGGAGAAGGGGGGATCCTGGGCTGTGGGGGTGGCCCAAAGCCTGTGAGCAGGAAGGGAGGGATCGGCCTTAACCCTGAGGGTGGGATCTGGGCTGCGCAGCGGTGCTGGTGGGGTCAGTTCCAGGCTCTCCCCTCCCTGCTGTGACCCCCCTGCCCCTGAGCTGGGTCCCCAGCAGGATCCAGGTTTGTCTGGACTGTGAAAGGGGGCAGGTGACATTTTTTATGCTGGTAATGAGGCCCCGACCTTCACTTTCCCACCGGCCTCTGTCACTGGGGAGAGAATCCAACCCTGGCTTTGTGTGGGGGACTCAGAAACCGAGCTCAGCTTGTGTCCCTGAGACATGGGGGTGGGGTGGGGGGGCGGACATATCCCCTGGGGACCCTGAAATCAGCCTCTCTAGCCTCAGACACCCTAGTCCCTATGCTCCTGGAGGACTGTCGTCTGCCCAGCTCTCTGCTCCTTATCTCTGTGACCCTGGAAACTCCTTCCCCTGCCTCCCTGCAGCACCAGGGGGAGGCGGGAAGAACCCCTGGAGCTGCCGGAGAGGTTGGAGGGGTAGAATTAATAGCTGAGCTGGAGTGTTTTGCCACGGCTTCAGTGACTCTTTTGCTTTAACTCCAAGAGGAAACCGAATGTCCCATCCGCCAGTGACCACGTGCTGTGGGTACAACTTCTGCACCACTCAGCACTGTGACCCTTCCTGCTGCCCCAGCTGCCGAGCCCAACCCCAGAAAGGAAGATGATCGGTCCACTGAGGCCGTGGCATTAAGGCTGACGTGCAGGAACGTACAGATCAGGGAACAAGTTAGGGGATGAGCGTGTGTGTGTTGGGGGCGGGGGGGGAATGACGGTGGAGACACTATTCCGAGCTCCTCCCACAGAATCAGCTTCACCCACGGGAGTTACCAAACCGAGATGCTGCTCACGGTAACTCAGGCAGATGTTCAAAATATCCTGCACCTCTGAGGTCCCTGGGCGCCTTGATATGGGCAACCCCTCAGTGGGGCTTGGATACACCCCTGGACTCTGTTAGGCTCTGGGGGATCAGCTCCTTCTGGACTAGGGGGAAAATAACGATTTGCTGCAACTCCCAAATTTCAACCCTCTTGTGGCATGAAAATGAGGCATCGCCCAGAGACTGGTGCTGATCTGTGACCCTCTGACATTGCACCCCATAATGCTTCATAGAAATGCGCTTGTGAGTGTAAATATGACATAACTGGAATATGTTTTATGCTAGAAATGCCGTGTAACCTATCTTTGCACAGGTTATGTTCTACTGAATGAATTCATCCTATTCGTACGCGTGTATCATTTTTATAGCTGCAGTTATGAGCGTTGGCTCTATGCTTGTACTTAAGGTGTTTGCTGTAGGAAGCACTTAAGGTAAATTTGGTCAACATAGTGTGAAGGAGTTATTCAAGTAAATGGAAGTACTTGGTTCACAATGGACCTTGACAGACGCCAATCCACATCTGAGCTTTCGGCTTGGCCTGCAGACAACTGAGTCATGCATGGACATGTGACTTGCCCATGTGACTCCAAAACTCCATGTTGAGCTGTGATTCTACACGGGGGAGAAGGGGGTTTCCACCCACAAGAGAGAAACTATATAAACCCCGGGGAACCCCCTCCATTTTGTCTTCAGCTGGCTCAAGAGATAGCCTCTCCACCCCCAAAGGATACCTGAAAGAAACTTGAAGAAAGGACAGTAACTACAGGGGTGTGAGTGATTGCTGGACCAACACTGGAAGGAGGCTAGTCTGTCAAAGAAGCTGATTGGAACATCTCTGAGGGTGAGATTTACCTGCATTTAGTTTCCTACTGTATTAAGCATAGTCTTGCGTGTTTTATTTTATTTTGCTTTGTAATTCAAAAGGCCAATGGCATTTTGGGATGTATAAGTAGGGGCATAGCGAGCAGATCAAGGGACGTGATCGTTCCCCTCTATTCGACATTGGTGAGGCCTCATCTGGAGTACTGTGTCCAGTTTTGAGGCCCACACTACAAGAAGGATGTGGATAAATTGGAGAGAGTCCAGCGAAGGGCAACAAAAATGATTAGGGGTCTGGAGCACATGACTTATGAGGAGAGGCTGAGGGAACTGGGATTGTTTAGTCTGCAGAAGAGAAGAATGAGGGGGGATTTGATAGCTGCTTTCAACTACCTGAGAGGTGGTTCCAGAGAGGATGGTTCTAGACTATTCTCGGTGGTAGAAGAGGACAGGACAAGGAGTAATGGTCTCAAGTTGCAGTGGGGGAAGTTTAGGTTGGATATTAGGAAAAACTTTTTCACTAGGAGGGTGGTGAAACACTGGAATGCGTTACCTAGGGAGGTGGTAGAATCTCCTTCCTTAGAAGTTTTTAAGGTCAGGCTTGACAAAGCCCTGGCTGGGATGATTTAATTGGGGATTGGTCCTGCTTTGAGCAGGGGGTTGGACTAGATGACCTCCTGAGGTCCCTTCCAACCCTGATAGTCTATGATTCTATGAATTCACTTTGTTCTGTCTGTTATTACTTGGAACCACTTAAATCCTACTTTTTATACTTAATAAACTCACTTTTTACTTATTAATTAACCCAGAATATGTATTAATACCTCAGGGGAGGGGGGCCAAACAGCTGTGCATATCTCTCTATCAGTGTTATAGAGGGCAAACAGGGTAAAGCTTATACAGGGTAAAATGGTTTTATTTGGGGTTTGGACCCCATTGGGAGTTGGGTATCTGAGCGCTGGAGACAGGAGCAGTTCTTAAGCTGTTTTCTGTTAAGCCTGCAGCTTGTGGGGGACGTAGTTGACCTGGGTCTGTGTTTGCAGCAGGCAAGTGTGTCTGGCACAACCAGGCAGGGTACTGGAGTCCCAAGCTGGCAGGGAAAACGGGCTCAGAGGTAGTCTAGGCACATCAGTTGGCAGGTCCCAAGGGGTTTCTGTGACCCAACCCGTCCCACCCTCCCTCTCTGCTCACATATGAGGATTGAGTGTTTGGTTTGGTTTTCAAACTGCAGTTATCAGGGTTTGTTCAGAGATTTGTTTCCCCGCTGATATCGGAGACCTAAACACAGCAGGGCCCAGACAGACAGATGTCACTGTGATAAGAGCCTAGGCATCACTCTGATGCAGAGCCTCTGGGTCTAGCGTAGCTTTGTGCCTGGGTTGTCTCTGCATATTAAAAGTCTAGTCCACATGCAAAGATTGGGATGGCCCCTGCAGTCACTGAATAGGAGAGTCATAGACTGATTCCCCTCTATCCCTTTATTATTGCTGTTTATTTTGTAGCACCCACAAGCCCCAGTCGTGGACTAAGGGCCCCACTGTGCGAGATGCTGGACAAACACAGAAGAAAAGGATGGTCCCTGCCCCAAGGAGCTTCCAATCTAATTATAAGACAAAAGACAACACTTGGATACATGCAAGTTGTGGATAACAAGGAAACCATGAGATAATATTGGGCAGCATGACTGGCTGTGGTCTCTGCTCCCCAGTAGCCTAACTGTTCTCACATTTGTTTGGTAGGTGTCAGGGCAAAGGAGAGTTTTAAGCGGGGTTTAAAGGAGCTAATTCATGAGTTTTGCAGATATTTATGAGCAGCTCTTTCCAATCAATAGAGCAGCATGGGAGAAGGTGTTTTTTTGAAATATAACAAGAGGGCGATGGAGGCTGGAGTCCTGGGACAATCAGAGACAAGAGCCAAATTTTCAGTATCGCATGAGAGAGGATAGGCAGGGTGTGGACAGACTGTGAAGGGCCTTGACACTGAACACAAGTAGCTTCTGTTTGATGTGCTAGAGAAGGGGGAAGCAGTGGATGGATGCAAAGAGAGGGGTCAAAACAACTGTCTGGGAGAACGATCTTCACAGCAGCATTCTGAATGGATATAAGTGGGGCAAGATGGCCTCTGCCCAGGCCAGGAAAAAGGATGTTGCAGTGATGAAGATGCAGGAAGATGAAAGCCTGGCCAAGAGTTTTAGCTGGATGGACTGATAGGAAAGGCCGTGCCCTAGATATGTGGCCCCAATCCAAAAATGTACTGAGGTGTCTAAACATCAGAGCTGGGTGCCCAGTCTCTGTTCTAGGCTGCACAGAAATCCACAGAACATCAGCTTGGCTTCTGCCTAACCCTGTACGTGCCTAAACTCACTCGGTGCCTAAGTTTTCAGGGTAAAAGCTCTAGGTGCCTATGTTTCTGCTTCTGGCCCTGCACACTGCTACCTCCCTCTGTGCATCCAGATTCCCATTGCCCACCTAAACCCCAGGGTGATTCACAGATCAGAGGAGGATGGACGCTTCTCCATCTACCTCATCTGCAGGGCCCGATCTGGTAGGTGTGCTCTCAGCATGGCTTTTGGACTGGGCCCCATTTAAAATCCAAGAGGAGATAGAATTGAACCTGAGCGTTAGGGGGCTTATTCCTTCACTCTCCCACTTCCCTGGTCCTTCTCGCATGAACAGAGAGCAACAATACCCGAAGTCCAAAGGTGCAAACAATTCGATGTTTTGGGGTGAACTTCCAGCAAGCTTAAATCCAAGTTCCTTTTTCCTTATTTTCGAATCCCAACTTACTTCCTGTTTGCCCCTAATTTATATAGTAATATGCTTAGCTATACCTTAACCAATCATTCTACTGAAATTTAACTAACCAATCCTAACATATTGTAACATGATTAGCTAACCAATTATATCCCACCACCTTAATTAGTTTACACCCAGCAAAATTAATTATACAGCAGACAGAAACAATCACAGAACCAGACAGAGACCATGCCAATAAACAATAGCAAAGTGGAAACTATAATGACAAAACAAGACAGAAGTGAGGATTTCACATTACATCTATAAAGACATAAGGGTTTCCCAGCTGTGTCTATTGATAAGTGAGTTCTTACCAGAAAAAAACTATCAACCTCAATTTCCTTTTACATCTTCTAGGCACTTCCCTTTCTCTGGAGGCGATCGGCATTATCAGGACAGGATTATATTCCCAATAGCACCTTCTTTCAATGTGACTAGTTTGCGATGTGAGGAGGTGACCGGTCGCTTCCCAGCTTACGGCTGCCTCTGCTGCTTAGCCAAAGATCTCAGCCTAAGCACAGGGCCTCCGACTGTCACAGTGAGAAAAGTTGGCCTTATACAGTCAGACAGTGATTTTGATTCTTTCTTTTATACCTCTAGAACTAGCCAAGTGATAAGAATACACCTAAACTCTTAGAGTCTAGGCCCTTACAGACAGGCCTGATATCTGTATCCTAACACCGAGTCTCCCACGTTCCAAGAGATGCTCTGCCCACTGGCCTAAAAGTTAAAGGTGGGCACCAACACCTCCCCCAGCTGGACTTTGAATGTGACACGATCCACTAAACAGCCTCTCAGCACGTCTCTAGGGCTGGGCCCTCACACAAGTTAGGTGCTGAGAGAGTCACTGGGGGCTTAGGCAGGAGATAGGTGCGCCCTCAAAGGCAGAAACACAGGCATTCAGGGAATTTTTCACTCTGAAAACTTAGGAGCCTCTAGGGTACAGCAGGAATTTTGTGCATCGCAGTGGTCCCGAAACTGGGACTGTCACCTAACTCCTTTGTGCATCTGAGCCTCTGTGCCTGACTGTCTGTGACACTTCTCGGGGTTACCCGAGGCGTCTGGGGGTGAATCACCACCACCTAGTCACAGCGCGAGGGAGCCGTGTCTGTGTCCACTCCCCAGCCACTCTGCTCCAGGCTCTGTGAGCCCTGCTCTTTTCCAATGCAGGCTAGCAATCTACACCCGCCCCCCCTTCTTTGTTACACTCGAGTGCCCAGTCCCCCATCTTCTGGATACCCACAATGTCCACCAGCTGCTGCCTCCGTGCAAGCAGGGCACCCCAGATCACTGGTGTCCCCTCATTCCAACACCCTCCTTAACAGAAGGCACTGGGACGTAGGTGTAGTAAAACCCAACTGAAATCTATTTAATAGAGCTGGAGACAGAGATTCAAATCAAAGCCAGTATAAGGAGTTGAAAACCCAAGGTTACAGGTAAAGGAGAAACACGAAACACAATTTATAGCCTGGTTTCAGAGTAACAGCCGTGTTAGTCTGTATTCGTAAAAAGAAAAGGAGTACTTGTGGCACCTTAGAGACTAACCAGTTTATTTGAGCATGAGCTTTCGTGAGCTACAGCTCACTTCATCGGATGCATAGCATATCGTGGAAACTGCAGAAGACATTATATACACACAGAGACCATGAAACAAAACTTTATAGCCTGTACTTACTAACAAGTCCCTTTCCTGGCCAATAAGGTGTTTCTCACCCAGAGGACAGTCCTTGCATCGCTTGCCCAGTTCAAAGAGCTGAGAACCACTTTTCATGAGTTAGCCCCCCCCCAGCAAAGTCACCCTGCTTGGGCCAGTTCTTCTCTCTGGTACAGTCACAGTTTATTGTCTCTTAGCCCAGGGCCCCTTTCTTCTGTGAACTCTCCTTTATCTTCGAGAGTGCTCAAGGCTGCACCTTCCCCAGACACCAGACACAACCTGGCTCTGTGATAATTGGGGTGGGGGTGGGTAGCTCCCTTTTATGGACACTCAGCCAGCCAGTTAGCTATAAAGTCCCTCTTGGTGTCTGCTTGCTTTACCTGTAAAGGGTTAAAAAGTCCCCCAGGTTAAGAAAAGTGAGTGGGCACCTGACCAAAAGAGCAAATGGGAAGGCTAGAACTTTTTAAAATGGGAAAAAAGTTTTCCCTTTTTCTCTCTGTTGTTCTCCCTGGGCTGAAGAGACGGGGGCATCTGGAATGCTGTGTAAAGTTTGGACCAGGTATGAAAATTCACTGTCCATACCTAGAAGAATTCACTGGGACAGGGATGTTTAGATAGATGCGATTAGGTTTATTTCTTTTATTTTCTGTAAGGCTTGTGGACTCCTCTGTGCTAACCCTAGATGCTTTTGTTTGCTTGTAACCTTTAAGCTGAATCCCCCAGAAAGCTAGTTTGGGTGCTTAATTTTTGGAATTGTTTCTTTTAAAATCTAGCAAAAGCCTAAGTTCTGGATGTATTTTCTTTCTTTTTGTTTTTAGTTAAATTTATCTTTTAAAGAACCTGATTGGTTTTATGTCTGAAAAGGTCTGTACATATGTTTTTCAATTAGCTGGTGGCAACCGCTGGGTTTCCTTTTTGTTTGTTTCTTTCTTGGCTTCCCCAAGGGAGGGGTAAAAAAGCCGCAGGGTCTCAGGGAAAACTTCCCAAGTGAGTTTTTCCAGGATTTGCAAGAGGCAGTTTTTCACTTGGGTGGTGGCAGCGTTTACCAAGCCAAGGTCAGAGAGAAGCCTTAACCCTGGGAGTTTAATACCAGCCTGGAGTGGCCCGTATGAGTTGTTAGAATCCTGGCGGGCCCCCAGCTTCCGCACTCAGAGTGCCAGAGTGGGGAATCAGCTCTGACCTGGTGGCAGAGCGGTGGGATCATTTTGAACCCAGAAACACAGATCTCAGGATTTTAAAAGACACATTTTTCCTTTTGGCAGCCTGCAAAGCCAGGGAGTCCAACAAACGGTTTATTTTTTTTCTTTTCTATCTTCATGGCAATGAAATAGTTAGGCTAGAGTAGGGCAGCCTGTGCATGAGGGTGAGGTCAGGCACCGAAATCCCAAAGCGGCACGCCACGGACAAGACAGACCCAGATCAAGCCCAGACATCCAGCTCCATGATGGAAATGCAGGGAGCGGATGGGGGAACGGGCACATCCCAGGAGGGAAGAGTCAGCCCTCCCCCGACCAAGATCCAGCTGCCAAGATGGAGGGATGCCCTCAACCCAGGCCGAGTTCCAACTGAGGCAGAAAGGAATTTCTTCCTAGAGGCAACATGCTTGGAGGAGAGAGAGAGAAGAAGTGCTTGGAAACGAAGTGCTTGGATTTGGAAGCGGAGGAGAAGTGCTTGGAGGAAGCGGAGGAGAGGAGAGAGGTAAAGTGCTTGGAAGTGGAGCTGAAACGCTTAGAGCTGGAAAAGACTAAGCTGGATCAGTCAGGTAGCCCCAACACTCCTTCTCCAGGTACCGCTCCCCATTCCAAAAAATTCCCCACCTACGAGGTAGGCGATGATACAGAGGCCTTCTTAGAAAATTTTGAAAGGGCCTGCCTTGGGTACGGCATCACTACAGACCAGTACATGGTAGAGCTGAGGCCGCAGCTCAGTGGTCCCTTCTGGCACCACCAAAAATTATACAAGCCTGCGCCCCTGTCCAGCCCAACCTTCTGCGGGTGCCCCTGTGACGAAGTGGGACTGTTCTTAATGTTTCCTCCGAATATTGTGGGGGTGCCTCAGTTTCCCCTATGCAGTTCTTAAGTATCTAGGTGGTGGGGTAAGGGTGTATGATCACTGCAGAGCCCTAGAGGGCAGGTGTGTGCAGGAGTCTGGACACAGAGAATGGCCGACACCCTGTTTCCTGGCAACTGATGGCCTGAGCCCTTCCCCCCTGCAAGGTGAGAGCTAAGGGTTGGAGAACAAAGGAATCCGGTGACCTCCTGGCCCGGGAAAGGAACAAAGCCCAGAGCGGGAGGGGCTGGAGGGAGTTTCAGTTTGGGGCTGGCTGGGACATGAAGTGAAGGGCAGACGTGGTTGTCTGGATCACTGCCCCCCAAAATGGACCCAGCTGAGGGGTCCTGTTCTCCGCACCTACAAGCTCTGTTTTAGACCATGTTCCTGTCATTTAATAAACCTCTGTTTTACTGGCTGGCTGAGAGTCACATCTGACTGTGAAGTTGGGGTGCAGGACCCTCTGGCTTCCCAGGAGCCCTGTCTGAGCGGACTCGCTGGGGGAAGCGCACGGAGGGGCAGAGGATGCTGAATGCTCCGAGGTCAGACCCAGGAAGGTGGAAGCTGTGTGAGCTGTGTGTCCTGAAGACAGGCTGCTCACAGAAAGGCGACTGCCCCAGAGTCCTGACTGGCTTCATGGGGAGCAGTTCCAGAGCATCGCCCAGGGACTCCGTGACAACTGGTGGCAGCGGTGGGATGTACTGCACCCCGTGGATGGCGCTTCCTGCAGTAAGTGACTGGGGAGCAGTAAAACGAAGGGGGATTGACGAGGACCAGGCGTGCTGAAGGCTCAGAGAGGAGCGGTTTCAGGGGGCGGTAAACCTCTGGAGTGTGTGACCAGCGAGAAGGACTGTGCAGTAATGGGTCCCCCTGGGGACTGCAGTGAGCAGGCTCAGGGGTGGAGGAGCTGCGGCTTGGCCCTGGGAGAGAGAAGGACTTTTGCAGTAACAGGGTTCCCCGGGGATTGCAGCGAGCAGTCAAGGGGCGGAGGAGTCTGCGGCTCGACCCTGGCAAAGAGGTGGTGACCTCGAAAAAGCTGGCATACTTGGGGTTCTCCCTGGAAACCGTGGGGAGCTGAGAGCACACAGGCCTGTGAGTCCACAACAACGTGGGAAGAGCGGAGTGACGGCCTGTCACTGTCTCCTGAAGAAGGACATTGTAACCCTGTGCAGAAAGCGAGGGTTGCGCATCGGAAAGTTCACCAAGGCACAGTTAATCGTGCAGCTGGAGGAGGATGACCGCTCTAAGGGACAGATTCCTGACCCCAAATGGGGCGATAGCAGGATCTGGGAGCAGCTGGAGTGGGAGCCAGGCATCGCCAAGACTCCTGTCCCCGACCAGACGAGGGTCTTCACGATCGGGTTCCCCATCGGGGGATCGGAGACGGACAGGATTGGAGCTGAGTCCGAGAGAGCAAGAGGACTGTGAGAGACAGCGAGAGCCCGAGAAAGAGCTGCAGAAGCAGCAGCAGCATGAACTGGCGGTGGTGAGCGGAGAGGCCTAGGGGACCGCCCCGGAGTGAGTGGGGATAGACCCCGGGGGGCCAGTTCCGCAGGAACCTCGAGACTAAATTGCTGCCCCTGGTTAAGGAGTGGGGGGATGTGGATGCCCACCTCACTGCCTTTGAGCAGGCTGGCGATTTGAACCAGGGGGACCCTGCGGAAAAGCCCCGGTGTCTAGCTCCCTTGCTGGGTCCCAAGGCCACAGACTCCGTCAGCCAGATGGGTGGGGAGGTGGACAGGCTCCCACTCCCCACCCCAACCTATATGTCTGTGTGGAGTCTCCTGGGGCCAGGCCCCTCGGACCCCCAGTGGGAGCGGAAGGTGATGGCCAGCTTGTCGGGGAGAAGACCCAATCCCAGTTTGACCCCCTGGGGTTTTGGGGTGGCCAAAGGGCACGGGTCGCAGAAACCTTCCCACATGCAGCCTGCGAGTGCTATCGACCATCCCTGACCTAAGGGAAACTGGAAGGGCCTGGTGTAACTCCTACCAAGGAATGGGAGAGATGCTGGGGGATCCATGGGAACGTTGGTGGCTTCGAACTTCCCCAGGTCACCGGGTAAAGTGACCCCGCTCAGTTCGATCTCGAAGGGGGGAGAGATGTGACGAAGTGGGACTGTTCTTAATGTTTCCTCCGAATATTGTGGGGGTGCCTCAGTTTCCCCTATGCAGTTCTTAAGTATCTAGGTGGTGGGATAAGGGTGTATGATCACTGCAGAGCCCTAGAGGGCAGGTGTGTGCAGGGGTCTGGACACAGAGAATGGCCGACACCCTGTTTCCTGGCCACTGATGGCCTGAGCCCTTCCCCCCTGCAAGGTGAGAGCTAAAGGGTTGGAGAACAAAGGAATCCGGTGACCTCCTGGCCCGGGAAAGGGACAAAGCCCAGAGGAGGAGGGGCTGGAGGGAGTTTCAGTTTGGGGCTGGCTGGGACGTGGAGTGAAGGGCAGACGTGGTTGTCTGGCTCACTGCCCCCCAAAATGGACCCAGCTGAGGGGTCCTGTTCTCTGCACCTGCAAGCTCTGTTTTAGACCATGTTCCTGTCATCTAATAAACTCTGTTTTACTGGCTGGCTGAGAGTCACGTCTGACTGCGGAGTTGGGGGGCAGGACCCTCTGGCTTCCCAGGAGCCCTGTCTGAGCGGACTCGCTGTGGGAAGTGCACGGAGGGGCAGAGGAGGCTGAATGCTCCGAGGTCAGACCCAGGAAGGTGGAAGCTGCATGAGCTGTGTGTCCTGAAGACAGGCTGCTCCCAGAAGGCGACTGCCCCAGAGTCCTGACTGGCTTCATGGGAGCAGTTCCAGAGCATCGCCCAGGGACTCCGTGACAGCCCCTCAGGCCCCACCCGTGCAGGGTTTGAAGCTTGCATTGCTTAAATTCCAGGACGCTTGGGGATTTCAGCTCCCCTTTGTCCAGCGGGAACCTTCACCCCACTCCCAACCAGATTCTTGTCCATGGGATGACTGTACAGGGGCTGGGCCCCTCTTCGCCTTTTCTCTCTCTAGGACAGGCCACGGTGCCTAGACCTGGGGCATCTGAGCACCCAGGACCTTCTATGGAGCTGCCCTTCGCCTCCCCCTTCTGTGGTCTCATCTGTCATTGACTCCAGCCTGTTTTCTATCCATCGTCAGCACCATCCCAAGCCAGCTGCACTCGCCTCAAAAAGACAGTGTCCCCTGGTGGGTGTAAATCACTGACCTCTCTCCTCTCTGAGCACTGACTGCCCTCCGTCTCCTTGCCCCTCAGTCTGGGCAGACGGGACCTTTCCCTCCAGGGCTGGAGGATTCCCCCTTCTCATCCGTCATTGTCCCAAGCCGTCCATTGGGTGGGAATCTTAAAAGTACAAAAGTGACTTTGGAGCAGAAACCCCCACAGACCTTCCATGCAATGGGCACCTGCCCCGCACTGAGCAGGACTGAAACTCCTGCAGGGAGACTGCTGGGCCTGAGCAAAGCAGCAGGGTGAAAAGAGAACTTGGAGATGCTGGGGATCGAACCCAGGGCCTCATACATGCGAAGCATGCGCTCTACCACTGAGCTACATCCCCAGATGGGGGCTGTTTGGGGTGGGTTACACTCACAGCCCTCCTGTTTTCAGGGCCTCCAGGGGCCTAACGGCAGCATGGGGGACACATTCCCTGCTCTGAGGGCCAAACCCTCTGTCCTGGAGGTTGCTGGTTCTTAGGGGTCACTTTGCAGCAGGGCCAGTTTCTCTAGGTGGGGCAGAGAGAGGGCCTGCCCTGGACTCAGGGTGCAGAGATACACTCGGCCCTCTCCCCGGCATTGACTGGCTGGAGCTGCCACCCCCTGCTGAAAGGGAACGGCGCTGGGGGGCGCTGTGAGTCGCTCAACACCTCACCCTGGTGGAAGAAGTAGGCGGGGGGCTCCAGGTGTTTCTCGGATCTGCTATTTCCACTTGCCTGTAAAGTCCAGCTTTCCCCAGCACATTCACTGCAGTGCACTCGGGTCACTGTTTCCATGGCTGACAGCAAAGAATCGCTCCCCGTTTCCCTTCTCTCTGCAGCGTGATTAGCCTGTGTCGGTGGTTAGTGAGGTGGATCTAGGTGTCGATGGTTATTCATTCCCCACCTGGACAATTCACACAGCCCCTTTCCTGCTCAAATCCCCAGCACCTCAGTGATCCCGGGAGCGGTTGGGTTTTCCCTGAGGCCCTGAGATTCTCAGGGTCCTTTTTTCCCTCCACCTGGAGTGAACTCAGCTTTTCCCCCATCCCAGACACTCCATGAAATAACAACAGCAGCATAAAGAAAGCGGGGAGGGAACATCTCCCGGCCAGGGCTGGAGGTGCCCCGGGCCCCTTGCTTCTCCATTGTTTCCATCCCAGACGAGGAGGGTTCCTTGAAATTTGACACCCTGCTTTGCACAAGGGACAGACAAAGTTCTTGATGTTCCTGTGTCTGTGCAAAGAAAATTGTCCTTCTGTGTGAAAGAGAGACAGGAAATGGCCCCACGCTGGGACAATATCCTCAGGATTAAGAGCAAAGGACTCAGGCTGAGAACTGATTTAACTCCACTCATCTCATTTAACTCCACTCATTAAGAAGTTGTCTTGCAGGGAGAGATTGCAAACTTGTGACATTAATCCAGACTCAGGTTGGGCTGCTTTAACTCTTGGAAAAAACATGAACTTGATTCCAAGAAGGGGGAGAGGAGAAGCCCAAGCTGCCTTTGGTCCAAGGCTGGTGTCTCCTGGACAATGGGAAACATCCCTCACTGCTGCCAGGGGACAGGTGGCAACTGGTGACGTCCCAGGGCTGGGATGAAAAGGGGAATGTTGCGTGGACTTTATCACACACGCCCCATCCTGCTTCTCAGAGCCCACAGGAGAGAATCTAGAGAGGGGCGAGTCATTTCTCAGCTGCATTCTCAGGAGAAGTCGGTAGCTGTCCCTGAACAGACACTCAGGAGAGTAACCACGGCGGTTCTGCAGAGACATCTGGTTGCCAGAGGATCCAGCTAGGTTAAGGAGTTCTGGGGGATCTGCAGTTTTTGCAGTGGGGAGGAGTCTCGAGGTCACACGTTGCGGGTAAGGTGGGGCATTAGGGACTCCAGGATGTGAAGCTGGTTAAAATGGAACTGCACAAAAAACCTCCCGCTTTGCTCCCTACTTTGGCCTGTCCCCGTTTCATGAAAATCTCCATCTCTACCCCGGCTCTCAGAAACCCCCTCTCTCCCTTGGGTATTTCACAGTTCCTTCCTTCATTGTCTGTTTCAAATATTTTGGCCATCAAAATGATCAAGTACATTTAAAAGGAGAAAAAACAATCAAGCAACACATCTGTATCTCCTGCACCAGGCATGGCGTCGTGTCTGACTTTTTCTCCCGAAAAGTCCAGGTAGGCAGCGTCACCCCACTGCACACCAGGCCCAGGGCTTGCACCCAGCAGTTCTCGGGGCTGCGGGGCAGAACTGAGCTTCACTGGCAGCAGCGAGGGGGGACGGGTGGGGACGGAGCTGTCTGGGGAATATTTAATCCTTATCTATTTTTCGGAGGATGAAATCAATACAGCTTCCACTTCTCCGTCTCTCCCCAGGAAATAACGTGTCTGTGCAAGGCACCCAAACCTTTTCACAAGACGAAGCCAAATGAAACGGCCACACGATGGCATCAGAACCTTAGACATGAGAAGCCATGTTCTCGTTCAACGTGCATTGAAGCTGAACACAAGGGAGGTGTTTTTTCTTTGACTCCTAGGGCCCCCACTCAACACCCCTTTCCTCCCACAGCCAGGAATAGAACCCAGGAGTCATGACTATTAGCCCCCCTACTCTAGCCCCCTAGACCCTTCTCCCTGGGACAAAGGAGAAGCTCTGCGACCCTGTACTGTCCCTTTGCCTCCCTGTTTGTGCGGCATTTGAAACCTAATGGGGTTTCCTTGGGCAGTTTTGAATCTTGCTCCCAGGAAAGGGGTGATTTTAGGTGCAGGTTCCAAATAGTGCAATGAACCAGCCAAGAAGGGGCAGCAGGAGCTGTTGAAATAATAGCAAAGTACTTCAGGAAAGGAGTTATTGATGAAGTGTCAATCAAAGGTCAGAATGGGATCGTGTCAGTGTCACAGTAGAGGGCTCTGTGATGGTTTTCAATTTGTCGTCCACCCTAGCCACCACCTAGCACATGTCTGAACCTCTTCTTCTCTTACCGTTGCTCGTTATCAGAGAAGGGGAGAGAGAGTGAGCCATAGAGACAGAGACCTAGTGACTGAAGCAAACATTTCTTTGCTCTTTGCTTGGCTCTGTCAGTTATTTGGGTACAAACTCACCCCCCACCCACTGTCTCTGCTGGGCTCCATGGGCAGGAAGAGCTCAAGCTGTCAATGGGACTTGGGGAGCTCGGGACATTACTGTGAGTTGCTTGAATAGTTAGGTGAAAATCTCCTAAACATGGAAACAAGCTCAAGGCTGCTGGAACTCATCTTGCATCTGTTGAAGCTACAAGGCAGAGTACTAAGTGCAACATTTAAACTTATGTTTGACCTCAGAGAATTAAACAAATGTGCCTGTGAAAAGAGGGGAGTCGAATTCAATCCCTTGTCCCCATCAATCTGCAAACCAGGAACCTGTTGCTTTGCATTCCTGACATTGTATCGCCATCAGGTGGCCATTTTGTCTCAGTCCCTTGAATTAAAAAATTGGTTTTTTTTCATAGAAACCATGTTTTCCTCGTAGAGACAAAGGAGTAGATTAATCTACAAAGGGGAAGGTGATTCCAAGGCAGTTCTGGAGGGAGAAGGGAACGTTTTCAGCATCACTAAGAGAGAGAAAATAAACCTATTAATTTGAGCTACAGACACACTTCACAGCATGAAATACACAATTTTATGCTCAATGAGTTGTGTTCATTTAAGTAATATGAAAAATACGCTTTGGGCAATGCGTGAAAACCTCATGGCATCGAACAACCCACTTGATACAGTTAATGTACGACATGATATTTAAAGAAGTTAAGAACGCTGTGCTTATAAATTAACGTGCTGTGCCTTTTACACACGCACGAGACACAGCAGAAATGGAATTATTTGAGCAACTAAAATTTCCACTTTCTCACAGCATTTTAGTTCTCAAGGTTGTTTTAATTTGCTTATTTTTTTGGAGCTAGAAATGGGAAAGAGAACACTGAAGTCAGTGGAATTACCGCAGTGAGGGATTAGTCTCATTATTTGTCAATAACAAGAGCCTTTGTTAACGCAGAGTTAACTTGGACTGTGAATATCTCTTACCCTTCCAGAAACTGAGTTCAGTAAAACTCAAACTCCGGAAGAACAGGGAATACAGAGCGACGGTACATGCCCAGATAACCTTAACTCTGCCCTCTAGAAGAGAATCCCTGATCACATGTGAGAAACAAAGAAAGGTTTGGGGACAAATTACAGCTACTTCCAAGAGTTTGTTTCTTCTGCAATTAATTGATCCTGGCCCCATCAGTTGATCCTGGCCTGGTGTCTGGCCGTGGAATTTACTGTTTCCTATTTTTATCCCAGCATATTTAAAGACGAAACTGCTTTACAAAAGTTCCTTTATTTTAGGTGATACAAACAGGCCACTTCCCGCCTATTTCAAGGAGATGGAATTTTCCCGACCCACAGGGAACGTAAAATAACACGCTCAAGATCACACATTGCTTAGGAGAAAATGAAGGGAGAAAAAAACAAAAACAAACCCACCAAACCCTTCCTGTTTCTACCCAAGGGATCAATGAGACCAGAAAGTGACGCTGTGCAAGTAACGATCTGGTCCTACACTAACTCTGCGGTTACGTAGACGCAGCCACAACCAGCTCTGTGGTGGTGACCTTACAGAGACGCTGCGGGTGATCATGAGCTCGAAGCACGTTCCCTTCCAACAGCTGCCATTGGAAGGCATCTGACAGTCACAAGGAACAACCATCTGTGTTAAAGGAAGGTGGCCATTTATTCGAGCCCCAATTTATATTGTGTGCACAAAGAGAGGATCGAGTGTGTAACAGGTAGTTTGGTAAATCGTGGTTATTTTATTTTTGGAGCAGACTCCTGTCCACGTCCAGTAGAGTTCTCAGTCCCAATGGGAACTTACGTACCGAATGTAACACAAACTAGTCCATTCCTCCCAAGGGGACGGGGTTCTTGTTCTTCTACACGTTGTAGACCATGGAGACCAAGGACCTGCAAATGTGCCTTCATGTGTCTTTGTTTCATTGATGAAAACATAAACTAGACACTCAGAGGATTGGAACTGATTTCAGCTGAGGGACCTGTTTGCTAGGTTTCTATGCATTTGCACAGGAAAACACTGAGTGTTTCCATTCATCCCTATTCAGTGGAGCCCCCAAACATAATGGGGATGGATAGGCCCTTATTTTTGTTAAGGCAACAGGCTTGTAAGGGGGCACTTGGATTTGAACCAAGGACCACTTGAGCTGCAGTCAAACACTCGACCACTGAGCTATACCCCCATGGCGTTGGCATAGGCAAGTCAGTGATCTTAAGGATTTTGAAGGACAGGCCCTGCCTCAGAGAGCTCCTCTTCCACTCCCAGACCCCAGTGGTTTTAAAAATGGGGTTTGATTAAACTTTATCTATACATGTAGACCCCACAGCTTGCCCACCCACCGACACAGCTTCTCCCACTGACATAGCTACCGTCTCTCGGGGAGGTGGATTAACTACACGGACAGGACAGCTCTCTCCCATCCCCTTAGAGCATCTTCATTCGTTATGAATAAGTAGGAAATAACCGACTGAATGGACAGTAACCAAATTATCAAATATTGCTGAGCCTGCATTCAATATGGGTAACTGGCTGTCACAGAGTGTGGGGGAGTCAGGGCCCTGCACCCCTCTTCCTGGGATTCACCGAGACTTTCAGCCAGCCAGTAAAGTGGAAGGTTTATTGGACAACAGGAACACAGTCTAAAACAGAGCTTGTGGGTACAACCAGAACCCCTCAGTCAAGTCCTTCTGGGGGGCAGGGAGCTTAGACCCCAGCCCTGGGGTTCCCTGCGTTCGACCACCCAGCCCAAAACTGAAAACAACCCCCCCTCCCCCAGTCTCACTCCTCCTTCCCCCAGCTCCTCCTCCAGCCTTTGTCCAGTTTCCCGGGCAAAGGTGTCACCTGGGTCCAACCCCTCCCAGCTCAGGTTACAGGCTCAGGTCTCCTCACTCAAGTGCAGTCATCCCCTGCTCTCCCACCCCCCATGCAGACAGTCCCAGCAGAACTAGACGACATTCCCCAGTCAATCCACCCCACTCCCTGCTGCGTCACACTGGTCATATTGGGCTGCATTAGCAGAAGCATTGAAAGCAGATCAGCAGTAACCCTTTTATCAAATATTGCTGAGCCTGCATTCAATATGGGTAACTGGTCATATCGGGCTGCATTAGGAGGAGCGTTGCCAGCAGATTGAGGGCAGTGATTACTCCCCTCTATTCGGCACTGGTGAGGCCACATCTGGAGCATTGCGCCCAGTTTTCAGGGCCCCCTCCCACTACAGAAGCAAATTGGAGAGAGTCCAGGGGAGGGCAACAAAAATGATTAGGGGACTGGAACACATGACTTATGAGGAGAGGCTGAGGGAACTGGGGTTATTTAGTCTGCAGAAGAGAAGCATGAGGCGGGATTTGATAGCTGCTTTCAACTACCTGAAAGGGGGTTCCAAAGAGGATGGAGCTCGGCTGTTCTCAGGGGTACCAGATCATAGAATAAGAGTGATGTCTCAAGTTGCAGTGGGGGAGGTCTAGGTTGGATATTAGGAAAACACTATTTCCCTAGGAGGGTGGTGAAGACTGGAATGGGTTCCCTAGGGAGGTGGTGGAATCTCCTTCCCTAGAGGTTTTTAAGGCCCGGCTTGACAAAGCCCTGGCTGGATGATTTAGTTGGGGTTGGTCCTGCTTTGAGCAGGGGGTTGGACTCGATACCTCCTGAGGTCTCTTCCAACCCTGATTGAGGGTTAGAATAACATTTCCCAACAAACGGTCCGTTGAGCTAAGTACAAATCCCTGCCGTAATCCCCCTCTGTCCAGTAGCCCCAGGGCACGTTCCAAGGGTTGGATTCGAGCTGCTGAGTCAGCTTCCTGCAGTGAGTTTCAGCTTTCCCAGAGGTAATTTGTGAGGGCTCGCCGTTTTCGGATGTTCTTGTTTAATTCCCCTCCATCCAATTCAAATGAGTTTGAAATTACTCATGGCAACATTCTTTCACCTACTTTGGTAAACTGAGAACAGTTAGGAAATCTTGTACTGAGAGACCAGCCAGTGGGGAACAGAGCGATAGTCATTGGTAAACCAGTCGCATTAAGAACCACAGGTCTCTGGATGGGGGTAGAGCACCGTGGGGATGGGGGTGTCACAGACAATTTGGAGGGAGGTGGTGGAGTGGGGGTGGAAGAGGTTGAATTAGGTACATTTTCCCTTGGCCCCGAAAGGGGCAGCACGACATGCTCAATTAAAAGGGGGTGTCACACCTGAAGAATTTACAATATCCACCAAAATAACAGGAACAACAAGACAAACACAGGACACAATGTTTTGTTGTGACAGGGGACCCAGGGCGTTCTTCCACTGGCCCCAGCTTGCCCATAAAGTGTCTGAAAAAGAAAATAAACATTCCCCAGCCCCTTGGTGGGGACAGATGATTGCTTAAAAATGCCCCTTTCTTTTCACATTTTTTTTGCCTGACTGCAGGAAAACCGAAGAATTACCTTTATATTTTGTCTGTTTGTTTTGTACAAAGGATACTTGCTGCATAGCTAGGCAGAGGAGGCCTGTCTATGTAAACACGGTCTGTTCCTGAAGTCTTTGCCCCAGCTCATGACTAGATGTGAGGGGGGAGGTCATTCAGACCCTCCTTACACTTCGTGTTTAAAAACTCCTTATTGTCCCTACCTCTGCTGGCCTTAGACATCTCCTCCCGTCTCTTCTTTGGCAGCTCAGATGAGGTGGCCGAGTGGTTAAGGTGATAGTCTGCTAATCCATTATGTTTTGCACGCATGGGTTCAAATCCCATCTTTGTTGTGTGCATTTTGTCTTCTCCCCTTCTTCACAAACCGCCATCTCCCCTTTGGTACAATGACAGATCAAGCCACATTGCTTCCTGCAAACAAAAACCTTCTCAGAAACTCAGACCTCCCTTGCTTTCCATAAAATATGTCTAAATCCCAGATTTCTTAAAGAATTCTGTGTTTCTTAGGTAACATCCTCATAATCTCCCCCAAACACCCTGGGACCTGCCCAAATAATTAAAATGCACCCACCTCAGCAAGGCCACGACAGTGGCCCACAGCTAGCGTGTCTAGGCCAAGCTGTTCTGAAGGAGGCAACTCAAAGATTTTCTCTCCGCTTCCCTTGGCAAGGTCTGAGTGGGAAAACAAAATCCCACAAATGGAAAATTTTCTGCTGAGAAACCAATACTAGTCTGTTTGGGGACTTTGATTTGAATGGATTATTATTATTGTCAAGGTTCCTTCCCACTCTGGACTCTGGGGTACAGATGTTGGGACGTGCATGAAAGACCCCCTAAGCTTATTTCTACCATCTTAGGTTAAAAACTTCCCCAAGGCACAAAATCTTTGCCCTTGGACTAGGGTATGCTGCCACCCGCAAGTGCTTTAATAAAGAACCAGGGAAAAGGACCACTTGGAGTTCCTCTTCCCCCAGCTATCCCCCCAGCCTTTACACCCCCTTTCCTGGGGAGGCTTGAGAATAAACAAGTTGAGCACAGACCAGCTTGGGTTTCTTAGGACCCTAAAAACCCAATCAGGTTATTAAAAGAACAGAACTTTATTAGAAGATCAAAACAAAGATAAAAAAAAACACTCTGTAAAATTGGAATAGAAGATAATCTCACAGGCAGTCAGATTCAAAACATAGAGAATCCCTCTAGGCAAAACCTTAAGTTACAAAAAGACGCAAAAACAGGAATACACATTCCCTCCAGCAGAGCGAATTTCACAAGCCAAAACAAAGAAAACCTAATGCATTTTCTAGCTAGACTACTTACTAACTTTACAGGAGTTGGAGAGCTTGCATCCTTGATCTGTTCCCAGCAAAGGTATCACCCAGACAGACAAAAGCCTTTCCTCCCCCCCCCTCCAGTTTTGAAAGTATCTTGTCCCCTCATTGGTCATTTTGGGTCAGGTGCCAGTCAGGTTACCTGAGCTTCTTAACCCTTTACAAGTAACAGGATTTTGCCTCTGGCCAGCAGGGATTTTATAGCACTATATACAGAAAGGTGGTTACCCTTCCCTTTATTTTTATGACAATTATTCTCTTCTGATCTCTGAATTATTTCAGTTCAGTCTTTGTCCTCCAGAAGTGTTGCCAGGTGTTGAGTTGTGGGGGAGAGAGGCCAAGTCATGACGTCTCTTCCCCTCTTTCATAGTTTCTTCCAACTTGCTAGGAAGTTCCTTTGCTCTGATGTGAGTCAAGCAGTGTCCATTGTCTCCGGGCTGTCTCGGAGAAGTCTGCATTGTACACGGTTCCTGGGAGAGTCCTTGGGAGTGTGGATACATTTAATGGGCCAGCAGCTAGTCTGGATCCTCCAGAAAGGCTGGTGATGGGCATTTCTCAGCCTCATCACATATTTCAGTAACGCACCCAGAGCAAAACTCCACCACTTCCCAGACACGGCTAGCACACACCATCCACCCAGGTATTAGCCTTCAACAGATCACGACTTTTACAATGATAGCTCGCCAGGCCGGCTCTGTACAAATCCTACCTTAATTCTATGAGAGTGGTGACTATGGGGCTTCCAGGGTGCTGCTTTGAGCACAGCCTGCCACCCCTGGGCTGACATTGCAATGGAGACGTCCCCGTAGAGTCCCTCTCTCCCGGGATAAAGATGGCAGCAGGGCTGGCCTGGGTCACCTGATGTGGGCTCCTGGAGCTCAGCTGTGGGGCTGAAAAGTGGGGTGCAGATATCTGTGTTCCCTGCTGAAGCCTGGGTTCGGAAACCCTCCCCCCCTCGTGGGGCCTCAGAGGTTGGGCTCAAGCCCATCTGTCTCCACTGTCATTTTATAGCCCAGCAGCCCCAGCCCCAGAAGCCTGAGTCAGCTGCCCCGGGCTCTGAGACAGGTGCCCTGGGTGTTTTAATAGCTGTGCAGACATAACGTTAGGATACGTCTACAGTGCAATGAATCACCCACGGCTGGCCGGTGTCACATTAATCCAGGACAGCGGCTTGGGCTGTAAAGTTGCAGTGTACGTGTCTCGGCTCAGGCTCAGGACCCTGCTCTAGGAGCCCAGAAGGTTGGGAGGGAGTTTAGCAAGTGGAAATTGTAAAACGATAAGGAAGTGTTACCCTGGACTCAATGGCATGTCTCCATTTGTCTGTCTGCTTTGAGGCAGGGACAAAAAACACGTCCTGCTGCATTCGTTATTTCAAAGGGTGATTTAGGATTTTCATTCTCAGACACGGTGCACAAAGCAGGACTCAACCCTCGGCGTAAACTGAATGAGCCGCCCACAGATTCTGGCAGCCCCAATGAGCCACTTGGTGTGAGAGCTCGGACCTGCCCCTGTCCCAGAGGGAGGGGGTCGTCTGCGAGGGGACGGGAACACTGGCCTATCAGCCCTTCACACCCAGACTTTCAGAAACTCTATCATCAGTGCCTATGTGCGTAATTTAAATGATAAGAACAGTACAGTCTTACAGGGCTAGACCAAAGGTCCACCTATCTCTGTATCTTGTCTTCTGACAGCAGCCAATACCAGGTGCCTCAAAAAGCCACTCAAGAAGCCACCACTGGGAGTTGAACCCAGGATCTCCTGTTTACAAGACAGGTGCTTTAGCCAGCTAAGCCATGGTGCCCGTCTCTGGCTAACGTATGGTGTCTGCCCACCCCTGACTCCCTGCCAACCCCCACCATGGCCTGACAAGCATTTCTTGTGTTTGGATTCTGTAAAGCAATGGAGCAGGTGAAGTTTTACTCCCAAGGTGTGTGTGTGATTCTTTGGACAGGTCTATGCTACAAAATTAAGTCAGTGTAGCCTGCACCCGCACCTCCCTGCCCCTCCCCTGAGACCTGCTCTGCCCACCACCCGCACCTCCCTGCCCCTCCCCTGAGACCCGCCCTGCCGTCCTCTTTCTTCATGCTGCTGTTGTTATTCCATGAAACATCAAGGATGGAATAAAAAGCTGAGTTTGCTCCAGGGTGAGGAAAGAAAGGAGCCACCAACCCCCTGGCAAAGCTCTGTGCCCCACAGAAAACTGCCCCCTGCTATTGCCATCACTGATGGACCGGGGATATGACGGGAAAGGGACTGTCTGAATTATCGAGGCAGGAATTTTACAACAATCTACAGCAACGTCATTAACCAGAGACACACGCTCATCATGCTCCATCCAGAAGGGAAACGGGCAGGAATTCTTGCCATTCAGCCCTGGACACACTTACACAACCGCACAGCAGTGAGTGTGTTGTGGAAGCTGGTCTGAGGAAACAATTGGAAACGCAAAAAGAAGAGGAGGACTTGTGGCACCTTAGAGACTAACCAATTTATTTGAGCATAAGTTTTTGTGAGCTACAGCTCACTTCATCGGATGCATACTGTGGAAAATAGAGAAGATGTTTTTATACACACAGACCATGAAAAAATGGGTGTTTATCACTTCAAAAGGTTTCTCTCCCCCCAGCCCAAATGATCACTCAGTGAGAACAGAACTAGAGTGTCGTGAGAAACCTGCATCAGCCAAGTAGCGGTGGCCAGGCGGTTATGGTGATGGACTAGAAATCCCTTGGGGGTCTCCCTGCCCAGGTTCGAACCCTGTCAACTACAGAGGAACTTGTGACTCTTCTGTTTCAGTGCCCGAGCATCCTTCGGGCCAACAGGAGCTCGGTCTTGTCTCGCTCTCAGGCGATGTCTACGCTACTGAGTTACGTGGCTGGAGTTGAAGTCTTTTAATTAAATACTCCCCGTGTCACCGGAGCACATCCAGGCTAGCAGCTCTTCGAATCATAGAATATCAGGGTTGGAAGGGACCTCAGGAGGTCATCTAGTCCAACCCCTACTCAAAGCAGGACCGATCCCCAATTAAATCTCTTGCCTCGCCCCAGAGAGCAGTGCACTGTGGGTGGCTATCGCACTGGGCGACTGGCCGCAGGGTGCTTTGGGAAGGGCTGGCGGTGGCTCGTGGGCCGGTACCGCATCGCGCGAGGCAGGTTCCTCCAGCCCATTGTCCCACGGGCCTCTGACTCGATTGCCAGCTGCTTTCCAGCCGCAGTGTGCGTGGCGTGACAGAGTGTGTGTGTGTGTGAGCAGAGACCGTGTGTGTGTTCGGGGAGTGTGTCTGCTGGGGAAGAGTGAGTGTGTCGGCACGCTGTCTCTACGTTCGGAGCGCCGCTGGAAGCCAGCAGTCCTGAGGCAGGGGAAGGGGGACACCCCACTATGGAGGCAGGGGGAGGGGGCCAACCCCCGACCTCGGCCCCTGCTTCCCTCGCTGGCTCAGCACAGCCCAGCTGTCTCTGTCACAGACACACACTCACACACCCCTGCTGCTGCCTGCCTGGCTCTGGGTCAGGGGCACCGGAACGGGGGGGGTAGAGGGCCATGGCCCCACCACGTTTTACCAGCCGTAAGGACGAACGACGGAGGGGGGACAAGGGGGAGTCCTTGGGGGGGACGAGGCGTTCTGTGGTTGTGGCCTCGGGGGCACGGCATGGGGCAGGGACTCAGGGGGAAGGAGCGGTGTAAGGTTGGGGCCTGAGGGAGAAGGGGTGGCATGAGTGCGGGTCCTTGAGGAAAGGGGCATCATGGGGGTGCCACAGTTTGGATGCGGGTGGCCCCCCCGGCCCCTATGAGGAAGCTTCGTCGCCCCTGCTCCGTGTTCGCAGTGCGGGAGAGGGCAGCGTCCCACGGCAGCGATTTGCTCCTGGCTGCCGGAGCAGAGCGGCCGGCTCAGCTGTCAGAGCTTCCCGGAGCGACGAAACGGGAGGGGGGCCCAGCCTCTGCAGCAGGAAGGCAGGGCAGGCGAGGTCACGGCGGGCATTGTGGGATACCGGCGGAGGTCCGTAATGGTGATATAATGACCGGCAGCGTCTACACTGACACGTTGTTGCTTTAAATTCACTGGAAAAAAGCTCTAGGCCTCTCGTCGAGGTGGTTTTATTTTTGTCGCCAAAAGAGGGCCGTTTTCTCACCAGACGTGGCATCGCAGTGTATGCACCAGCCAAAAGCTGCCGACCGAGGGAGCGTCGTGCCTTTTTCACACGCCTGAGCAATAGAATGATGCTGAAAGAACTTGGTAGTGCGGACCTGGCCAAGGATTCACACACACCCAGCCTGCAAGGAAAACTTCACCTGTTCCCCTGCTTTGCGGAAGTCAAACGCAAGCAAAGCTTGTCAGGCCCAGGTGGGGTCTGGCAGGGAGTCAGGGACGGGCAGGCACCATGGCTTAGCTGGCTAAAGCACCTGTTTCGTAAACAGGAGATCCTGGGTTCGACTCCCTGTGGTGCCTTGTTGAGTGGCTTTTGGGGCACCTGGTATTGGCTACTGTCAGAAAACAAGATACAGAGCTAGACGGGTCTTTGGTCTAGCCGAAAATGGCTTTTCCTATGGTTTAATTTACACTCACAGGCACTGATAAGAGAGTTAGTGAAAGTTTGGATGTTAAGAGCTGGTAGGTCTGTGTTTCAGCCCCCTTGCAGATGACCCCCCTCCCTCTGGGACAGGGGCAGGTCCGAGCTCTCACGCCAAATGGCTCATTGTAGCTGCTAGAATCTGTGGGCAGCTCATTTAGTTTACACCCAGGGTTGAGTCCTGCTTTCTGCACCGTGTCTGAGAATGAAAATCATAAATCAGCCTTTGAAATAAGGAATGCAGCGGGACGTGTTATTGTCCCTGCCCCAAAGCAGACAGACCAATGGAGAACTGCCAGTGAGCCCAGGGTAATACTCCACTGCCCTTTTACCTTTTTCGCTTGCGAAACTCCCTCCCAAGCTTGTGGGGTCCCAGAGCCCGGTACTGAGCCTGAGCCCAGGTGTTTACACTGAAATGTTTGTATACATATAAAGTTTTTTACGCCCCAGGTTTAAGCCCATCCCTGGTCTGAGCTATGTCTCGAGCTCTTTGTTGAGAACGTGGTTGGGTGGTTGAGCGTTTACATGCATAGCAATGGGCTGATCGTTCAAATCCAGGTGCTTCCCTTTAAAAACTTTTTCGAATGAAAATCAAAACCCTTTTCCCAGGGCATCTTTATCGGGCTTGCCCGGTGCCGTCTTCTTCGGTTTCTTTTCTGGACCCGCACACTGAAATGGAAAATGCACTGAGGTGATGGATTATGGGGTTTGTAGAAACAAGCTGGGAAAAACCAGCCAAATAAACGTGACTGCACAAACTTCCCACCTGAGAGACTTGTTGCCGGATTTCTACTGGATTCACAGCCAGAGTCACTTCAAAACTAGCCCCAGAGTAGGCCACTCTGTTTATTGAACCAAAGATGGTTTATTAACACATTGCTCTATACCTTTGAAAAGCATCACTATCTGGAGTATAATTCGATGATGGATGTGAGCAGCTTTGCCATTTTCTTTTTGTAGCCGGCACCTGCCCACCTCCAGTCTTGTTTTCAGTCACAGACCAAGGCAACGTACTTACCAAATGTCACACAAACTTGTCCATTCCTCCCCGTAGTCAATCTGTCTCCAGAATGTCAGAACGAGGCAGAGTACTGGGAAAGTATCACAATAAGAGTCAATTAAAAACTTGCGTCAATCGAAGCTGAGATGGAGACACAGCCTATGGTACAGCTGGTGAAGTCCCAGGGACACACTCCCGCTAGGGCTGGTTCTGAAATAACTGCAGAAGCAGATCAAAGAGAAGGAGCCCATGTGGGAGCTCTGGGCAGCTCTTCTGTCAGTGCATCACTCCCCTGGGAGGTGTTTCACAAAACACAGCACTTCCCCTCTGGGAGAGAAACACTTCCCGCCCCCACCCCCGCCACCCCTTCATTCTACTATCCAGGGGGCTGTTTGTCCTGCAGGACTTGGATCTCTCTGGCTAGTCCATGGGGACTCATAAAGACCCATTTGGGGAGCAGGAGGCATCGCAATGGAAATCTCTTCACTTCTTTCTCCGTGCCACCTTCTCAGCCCTGGCTTGGGGTGCTTTGGAGTTAGCTTTAGCCTTGTTCTCTCCTGTCTTGATTTTAGGTGGGATCTTGACCACCGTCTGGGTCTTGGCAGCTTAGAACTTTTGAGGGCTTTTCTCTGCATTTGTGGTCCCTGCTGCAGGCACCACCTTCTACGAATATTCGTGGGCAGGGGATGGTGGCATTTCTGGGAATCCTGGCAACTCTAGCCCAGCATTTTAGTGGCTATTTTCCTGCTCAGAGCTACTGGCTTCTTCTCATGCCTTGTTCTGGGGGCCCAGATGTTACCTGAATGTGAAGGAGGCAAGTTGCTGGTGTCCTTTCCCTCACCAAGGTGTCTTTGCTCATCAGACCTCAACTGGACGTGGGGCGGGGAGGGATAGCTCAGTGGTTTGAGCATTTGGCCTGCTAAACCCAGGGTTGTGAGTTCAATCCTTGAGGGGGCCATTTAGGGATCTGGGGCAAAAATTGGGGATTGGTCCTGCTTTGAGCAGGGGGTTGGACTAGTTGACCTCCTGAGGTCCCTTCCAACCCTGATATTCTTTGATTCTACACAGCATAGCCCCTGAAGAACAGGGATCTGCAAATGTGCATTCATATTATACCTTTGTTTAACTGATGAAAACATAAACTAGACACTTAGAGGACTGGAACTGATTTCAGCTGATGGACAGCTTTACGATGTTTTTATGCATTTACACAGGGAAATGTGTTTAAATTCATTTCAACCATCCCCATCCAGTGGAACTCATTAACTAACACGCTTGAAAAAGTTTTCATTTAAGAAAGAGTCTTCTGAGGGGGTCCTTGGATTTGAACCAAGGACCCCTTGAATTACAGTGCAACAATCGACCACTGAGCTAAACCCCCAAAATGATGCTATGTTCCAGTCAATGATCTTAAGGACCGTGAAAGACAGACCCTGCTTCAGGGAGCTCCTGTTCCATTCCCAGACCATGGGTGGTTTTGAAAATGGGGTTTGATTAAATTTTATACATCATAGAATCATAAAATATCAGGGTGGGAAGGGACCTCAGGGGGTCATCTAGTCCAACACCCTGCTCAAAGCAGGACCAATCCCCAATTTCTGCCCCAGATCCCTAAGTGGCCCCCTCAAGGATTGAACTCACAACCCTGGGTTTAGCAGGCCAATGCTCAAAACCACTGAGCTATCCCCCTTGGTAAACATCACAGCTTGCACACCCACAGCCATGGATTCTCCCGCTGACATAGCTACCACCTCTTGGGGAGGCTGATTAACTACGAGGATAGGATAGCTCTTTCCTATTCATAGACTCATAGAAGATCAGGGTTGGAAGGGCCCTCAGGAGGTATCTAGTCCAACCCCCTGCTCAAAGCAGGACCAATCCCCAATTAAATCTCTTGCCTCGCCCCAGAGAGCAGGGCACTGTGGGTGGCTATCGCACTGGGCGACTGGCCGCAGGGTGCTTTGGGAAGGGCTGGCGGTGGCTCGTGGGCCGGTACCGCATCGCGTGAGGCAGGTTCCTCCAGCCCATTGTCCCACGGGCCTCCGACTCGAGTGCCAGCTGCTTTCCAGCCGCAGTGTGCGTGGTGTGACAGAGTGTGTGTGTGTGTGAGCAGAGACCGTGTGTGTGTTCGGGGAGTGTGTCTGCTGGGAAGAGTGAGTGTGTCGGCACGCTGTCTCTACTTTCGGAGCGCCGCTGGAAGCCAGCAGTCCTGAGGCAGGGGGAGGGGGACACCCCACTACGGAGGCAGGGGGAGGGGGCCAACCCCCGACCTCGGCCCCTGCTTCCCTCGCTGGCTCAGCACAGCCCAGCTGTCTCTGTCACAGACACACACTCACACACCCCTGCTGCTGCCTGCCTGGCTCTGGGTCAGGGGCACCGGAACGGGGGGGGTAGAGGGCCATGGCCCCACCACGTTTTACCAGCCGTAAGGACGAACGACGGAGGGGGGACAAGGTGGAGTCTTGGGGGGAAGAGGCGTTCTGTGGTTGTGGCCTCGGGGGCACGGCATGGGGCAGGGACTCAGGGGGAAGGAGCGGTGTAAGGTTGGGGCCTGAGGGAGAAGGGGTGGCATGAGTGCGGGTCCTTGAGGAAAGGGGCATCATGGGGGTGCCACAGTTTGGATGCGGGTGGCCCCCCCGGCCCCTATGAGGAAGCTTCGTCGCCCCTGCTCCGTGTTCGCAGTGCGGGAGAGGGCAGCGTCCCACGGCAGCGATTTGCTCCTGGCTGCCGGAGCAGAGCGGCCGGCTCAGCTGTCAGAGCTTCCCGGAGCGACGAAACGGGAGGGGGGCCCAGCCTCTGCAGCAGGAAGGCAGGGCAGGCGAGGTCACGGCGGGCATTGTGGGATACCGGCGGAGGTCCGTAATGGTGATATAATGACCGGCAGCGTCTACACTGACACGTTGTTGCTTTAAATTCACTGGAAAAAGCTCTAGGCCTCTCGTCGAGGTGGTTTTATTTTTGTCGCCAAAAGAGGGCCGTTTTCTCACCAGACGTGGCATCGCAGTGTATGCACCAGCCAAAAGCTGCCGACCGAGGGAGCGTCGTGCCTTTTTCACACGCCTGAGCAATAGAATGATGCTGAAAGAACTTGGTAGTGCGGACCTGGCCAAGGATTCACACACACCCAGCCTGCAAGGAAAACTTCACCTGCTCCCCTGCTTTGCGGAAGTCAAACGCAAGCAAAGCTTGTCAGGCCCAGGTGGGGTCTGGCAGGGAGTCAGGGACGGGCAGGCACCATGGCTTAGCTGGCTAAAGCACCTGTTTCGTAAACAGGAGATCCTGGGTTCGACTCCCTGTGGTGCCTTGTTGAGTGGCTTTTGGGGCACCTGGTATTGGCTACTGTCAGAAAACAAGATACAGAGCTAGACGGGTCTTTGGTCTAGCCGAAAATGGCTTTTCCTATGGTTTAATTTACACTCACAGGCACTGATAAGAGAGTTAGTGAAAGTTTGGATGTTAAGAGCTGGTAGGTCTGTGTTTCAGCCCCCTTGCAGATGACCCCCCTCCCTCTGGGACAGGGGCAGGTCCGAGCTCTCACGCCAAATGGCTCATTGTAGCTGCTAGAATCTGTGGGCAGCTCATTTAGTTTACACCCAGGGTTGAGTCCTGCTTTCTGCACCGTGTCTGAGAATGAAAATCATAAATCAGCCTTTGAAATAAGGAATGCAGCGGGACGTGTTATTGTCCCTGCCCCAAAGCAGACAGACCAATGGAGAACTGCCAGTGAGCCCAGGGTAATACTCCGCTGTTCTTTTACCTTTTTCGCTTGCGAAACTCCCTCCCAAGCTTGTGGTGTCCCAGAGCCCGGTACTGAGCCTGAGCCCAGGTGTTTCCACTGAAATGTTTGTATACATATAAAGTTTTTTAAGCCCCAGGTTCAAGCCCATCCCTGGTCTGAGCTACGTCTCGAGCTCTTTGTTGAGAACGTGGTTGGGTGGTTGAGCGTTTACATGCATAGCAATGGGCTGATCGTTCAAATCCAGGTGCTTCCCTTTAAAAACTTTTTGGAATGAAAATCAAAACCCTTTTCCCAGGGCATCTTTATCGGGCTTGCCCGGTGCCGTCTTCTTCGGTTTCTTTTCTGGACCCGCACACTGAAATGGAAAATGCACTGAGGTGATGGATTACGGGGTTTGTAGAAACAAGCTGGGAAAAACCAGCCAAATAAACGTGACTGCACAAACTTCCCACCTGAGAGACTTGTTGCCGGATTTCTACTGGATTCACAGCCAGAGTCACTTCAAAACTAGCCCCAGAGTAGGCCACTCTGTTTATTGAACCAAAGATGGTTTATTAACACATTGCTCTATACCTTTGAAAAGCATCACTATCTGGAGTATAATTCGATGATGGATGTGAGCAGCTTTGCCATTTTCTTTTTGTAGCCGGCACCTGCCCACCTCCAGTCTTGTTTTCAGTCACAGACCAAGGCAACGTACTTACCAAATGTCACACAAACTTGTCCATTCCTCCCCGTAGTCAATCTGTCTCCAGAATGTCAGAACGAGGCAGAGTACTGGGAAAGTATCACAATAAGAGTCAATTAAAAACTTGCGT
Organism: Chelonia mydas; assembly: GCF_015237465.2. Taxonomy (NCBI): domain Eukaryota; kingdom Metazoa; phylum Chordata; order Testudines; family Cheloniidae; genus Chelonia; species Chelonia mydas. Next base: position 5,973,416 of record NC_051268.2, on the reverse strand, counting down.
CAATCGAAGCTGAGATGGAGACACAGCCTATGGTACAGCTGGTGAAGTCCCAGGGACACACTCCCGCTAGGGCTGGTTCTGAAATAACTGCAGAAGCAGATCAAAGAGAAGGAGCCCATGTGGGAGCTCTGGGCAGCTCTTCTGTCAGTGCATCACTCCCCTGGGAGGTGTTTCACAAAACACAGCACTTCCCCTCTGGGAGAGAAACACTTCCCGCCCCCACCCCCGCCACCCCTTCATTCTACTATCCAGGGGGCTGTTTGTCCTGCAGGACTTGGATCTCTCTGGCTAGTCCATGGGGACTCATAAAGACCCATTTGGGGAGCAGGAGGCATCGCAATGGAAATCTCTTCACTTCTTTCTCCGTGCCACCTTCTCAGCCCTGGCTTGGGGTGCTTTGGAGTTAGCTTTAGCCTTGTTCTCTCCTGTCTTGATTTTAGGTGGGATCTTGACCACCGTCTGGGTCTTGGCAGCTTAGAACTTTTGAGGGCTTTTCTCTGCATTTGTGGTCCCTGCTGCAGGCACCACCTTCTACGAATATTCGTGGGCAGGGGATGGTGGCATTTCTGGGAATCCTGGCAACTCTAGCCCAGCATTTTAGTGGCTATTTTCCTGCTCAGAGCTACTGGCTTCTTCTCATGCCTTGTTCTGGGGGCCCAGATGTTACCTGAATGTGAAGGAGGCAAGTTGCTGGTGTCCTTTCCCTCACCAAGGTGTCTTTGCTCATCAGACCTCAACTGGACGTGGGGCGGGGAGGGATAGCTCAGTGGTTTGAGCATTTGGCCTGCTAAACCCAGGGTTGTGAGTTCAATCCTTGAGGGGGCCATTTAGGGATCTGGGGCAAAAATTGGGGATTGGTCCTGCTTTGAGCAGGGGGTTGGACTAGTTGACCTCCTGAGGTCCCTTCCAACCCTGATATTCTTTGATTCTACACAGCATAGCCCCTGAAGAACAGGGATCTGCAAATGTGCATTCATATTATACCTTTGTTTAACTGATGAAAACATAAACTAGACACTTAGAGGACTGGAACTGATTTCAGCTGATGGACAGCTTTACGATGTTTTTATGCATTTACACAGGGAAATGTGTTTAAATTCATTTCAACCATCCCCATCCAGTGGAACTCATTAACTAACACGCTTGAAAAAGTTTTCATTTAAGAAAGAGTCTTCTGAGGGGGTCCTTGGATTTGAACCAAGGACCCCTTGAATTACAGTGCAACAATCGACCACTGAGCTAAACCCCCAAAATGATGCTATGTTCCAGTCAATGATCTTAAGGACCGTGAAAGACAGACCCTGCTTCAGGGAGCTCCTGTTCCATTCCCAGACCATGGGTGGTTTTGAAAATGGGGTTTGATTAAATTTTATACATCATAGAATCATAAAATATCAGGGTGGGAAGGGACCTCAGGGGGTCATCTAGTCCAACACCCTGCTCAAAGCAGGACCAATCCCCAATTTCTGCCCCAGATCCCTAAGTGGCCCCCTCAAGGATTGAACTCACAACCCTGGGTTTAGCAGGCCAATGCTCAAAACCACTGAGCTATCCCCCTTGGTAAACATCACAGCTTGCACACCCACAGCCATGGATTCTCCCGCTGACATAGCTACCACCTCTTGGGGAGGCTGATTAACTACGAGGATAGGATAGCTCTTTCCTATTCATAGACTCATAGAAGATCAGGGTTGGAAGGGACCTCAGGAGGTCACCTCGTTCAAAGCAGGACCAATCCCCAACTAAATCATCCCAGCCAGGGCTTTGTCAAGCCGGGCCTTAAAAACCTCCAAGGAAGGAGATTCCACCACCTCCATTGGCTTAGAGCACCTTCATTAACACAGTGCCGTTGTGCCAGGGCAGCACTTTGAATGTCGACTTGCCTCAGAGTAAGACCAGAAGTCCAGACTGGCTCCGTTTTACACCTCGGATGGCAAGACAACCACAGTGACTGCTGTGTGGTTCTGTAAGTGTGGCCATGGCTGACCCGCAAGAATTCCTGCCCGTTTCCCTTCTGGCTGGAGCATGAGGAGAGCGTGTTTGTGGTTGATGACATTGCTGTAGATTGTCTATTCCCTGCCATGACAATTCAGACGGTCCCTGTCGCCAACATATCGCCAGCACCTCTGTGATTCCAATAGCAGGTTTTCTCTGGGACACTGAGATTTTGGGGGGAGTTGGTGGCTCCTTTCCGTCCTCACCCTGGAGGAAACTCAGCTTTTTATTCCAGCCTTGATGATTCATGGAATAACAACAGCGGCATGAAGAAAGAGGAGAGGGAACATCTCACTGCCGGGGGGAAGGTGGCCGCGTCCTGTCTGTCTGGCCATGGCCATTGCCGGAGAGAAGGTTTCCCTGGAATTGAATGCCCTGGCTCAGAGGAGAGACACAGGAAGATTTTGCTGTTCATGGATCCACACAAAGGAAATTTTTTCTCTGTGTGGAAATGAGGAGGGAAATGAAACACCCACATGGTGGCACCTAAGGCATAAGGGAACCCTGTAGGATTGGACTAGGATACGTTCTCAAGCAGCATGTTTCTTACTTTGCCCGTCTGTCAGTTTTGATGATTATTGATGGAAATATTTTGTCATTGTGTTGTGTGTTTAGAGAGAAATTGACATTCGCCAACAAATGTGTAATTCTTCCAAGCCTGCAGTTGGTGAGTTTAGAAGGACCCAATTGCTCTCGCCAGGCCCCAGGCCAGTCCTGTGCTCTCCATGCTGCCCACTTCCCACCCTGCTGGGATCCTTCCCTGATCTCCAGCCAGACCTTTGCCCCACTTCTGGGATCCCCTCCCAGCACTGTCCAACTCCCCTGCTGACAGGATCCCTCCCCATTCCTTTCATGGCCTACCTCCTCTCTGAGCAAAAGCTCTGCTCTGTTCCTACACCAGGAGTTGAACCCCTGGCCTCCTGCATGAAAAACCAGGAATCCTGACCACTAGACCATATGGGACTGGTACTGCCAACTCCTTAGGAGAGTAGCAGTGCCACCCAGCAAGGACTGGCACAGAGGTGCATTAACCTTGAGGTACTAAAGTTTTCCTTCTATCCATTCCCAGCCTGTGATCAGGAAACTGAGATCGGGGCTCCCAGGTGCTGCACAGACCATGACTGAAATTGGGACCCCCTCTTGAGTTCCCCTCAATTTCCCTGAGCTTCTGCTGCCCAACTTCTTCTGAGTCAGGCTGAATTCCCTCTCAGCCTGGGACCAATCTCCCCAGTTCAACGTCTTTGTCTTCTGGATGATCTTCCACATGCTGGGATGGGGGAGGTGAGAGGCCCTGTGGTGGTGTCATCAACCCTTATTTATATTTTCTCTCCAGATGCTAGAAAGACCTTTGCTGGGATGTGGGGGTTAGGTAGCTCCCACTGTGTACCGTGCCCTCGCTGAGAAGTCTCTGGGAGAGTGGATTCTTCTTGATGGGCCACCAACACACGTCTCGTTGGTCCTGATGTCGGCTGCTGCTTTGTTGATACTGAAAAGCTAGCTGCGGGCCTTTCCCACTCACCCCATATTTCAGTAACGCACAGATAGCAGAACTTTGCAACTTCACATACAATGATAGGACATACAATCCAACAGGAGAGGAATGTTCAATGGACCAAGACTTTTTAAGCAATACCTAACAAGTCAGGCTTTGTACAAAGCATTTCATAATCACAGCACAGCTGTGAATATGGGGGTCCAGGGTGCTACTTTGAGGTCCAGAGTGTCACACACTTCCAAAGCCTTTTTCTGCTAGCAGGGGCCTCTCTGTGCACAGAGCTCCTAATAGCTGCAAGCCTGCAGACAGTGGAGCGCTCTGTTTTGGCAGCTCTTTCTCAGTGATCATGGGCAGTGGTTCTTGCAAGGCCTCTAGAGAGTGATCTTTCAGAAGAGCTGGCTGAAGATCCTTTCTTGGAACCAGGAGCTTGGCCTGCCAGTTTTTCCTTGCTGAGCTGACTGTATCTGCCGGGCTCCCTTTTTGGTATCTCTTTCTTCTGAACAGAAAAGACCTTCCTGGGAAATACTTGAAATGCGTGTTCAAGGCAGAGAGAGCCTTCCTTGCGGCTAAGTCTTGGAATGCAGCAAATCACAAGTCTGGAGCTGATGAAAAGCTTACTGTTACTCAGAGTCCAGCCGAGGTTGCTGCGACCACAATGCAGTGTACTAACCACTATACAATCATAGAATCATAGAAGATCAGGGTTGGAAGGGACCTCAGGAGGTCATCTAGTCCAACTCCCTGCTCAAAGCAGGGCCAACACCAACTAAATCATCCCAGCCAGGACTTTGTCAAGCCTGACCTTAAAAATATCTAAGGAAGGAGATTCCACCACCTCCTTCGGCAATGTATTCCAGTGTTTCACCACCCTCCTAGTGAAAAAGTTTTTCCTAATATCCAACCTACACCTCCCCCGCTGCAACTTGAGACCATTACTCCTTGTTCTGTCATCTGCCACCACTGAGAACAGTCTAGATCCATGGCTGATAGCATGAAAAGAATCATAGAATCATAGAAGATCAGGGTTGGAAGGGACCTCAGGAGGTCATCTAGTCGCACCCCCTGCTCAAAGCAAGAGTTCTCTCACCTCAGCTGTGGCTTTCTGTGTGCAGAGAGCCAGACAGCTCGATGTCGGCAGGTCTCGCAAGAAACAATTTTGAATTTGGACGTGTTATCTAGGAGCATCAAGAGGAGCAATTGCCAAGGTCTTTCAGAGGCCAGTGCCATGGCTAAGCTGGCTAATGCGCCTGTCTAGTAAACAGGAGATCCTGGGTTCAATTCTCAGTGGTGCCTTAGTGTATGTCTTTTGTCTTCTCTGCTCATTGTTTCCAATCTTTTTCTAGGAAACGGAAGAGACCTGTGTCATCAATCCAAGTTATTGCTTCTTAAGGAGAAGGCTTCTTTGCAGAGGAGCATTGGAAAGAATCAAATCACCAGCCTGGAGCTGATGAAACTGCTATTGCGTTGGCAAGCAGGTTGCCTCAGTATTAATTGCTGTGGTATGAGAGCCTGTGTCTTTTTTCTTTTTTTCTTTGTTGTTAATTAAAATATTGGATCCAGTAGAAAACACCACTATACAAAGCAAAATGAAACCACAGACAGAAATGCCATTGAAAAAACAAAAGAAGGAAGAATGCAATTGCTAGCAATGCACACTTTCTGGGCCAACCCTGTGTATCATAGAAGATCAGGGTTAGAAGGGACCTCAGAAGGCCAGCTAGTCCAACCCCCTGCTCAAAGCAGGACCAATCCCCAATTTTTGCCCCAGATCCCTAAATGGCCCCCTTGAGGATTGAACTCACAACCTCTGATTTAAGCAGACTAATGCTCAAACCACTGAGCTATCCCTCCCAACCTGAGTCCTCATTAAAGGCCATGGTCAGCCGTTCAACAGCCACATAAACCTGGGTAGCCACTGCCGCGGGGAGCTGCCTTCATCGTTGAAGATGCTCCTGACACCGTCTCTGCCAAAGATGATCCAATGCTAAGGCATTGATTAGGTGCCTTGTGCCCTGTGACACCTGCCCACTATACGGCAGCCCCTGATGAGGGCACCCTTGCTGCACCTGCAGCTGGTTCTGCTGGTGCCCTGCGGCTTGCCCTCATTCGTCCAGGAACAAACTTAAGGCTAGCTGTAAATAATCTTGTCCAACCAAGTCTGGGAAAAGCCATCATGTAGCCAGAAGTCCCCACGCCTGCTGGGTAAAAAAACAAGCCACCAGAAAGTGATCCATACTCTCAAGTTCCAGGAAATTTTTGGAGAGTGTTGGGGACAACTTCCTGGTGCAACGACTGGAGGAACCAACCAGGGGATGTTCTCCTCTTGACCTGCTGCTTACAAACAGGGAAGAATTGGTAGGGGAAGTAGAAGTGGGTGGCAACTTGGGCAGCAGTGACCCTGAGATGGTTGAGTTCAGGAGCCTCAAAAAAGGAAGAAAGAAGAGTAGCAAAATATGGAAACTGGACTTCAGAAAAGCAGAGTTTGACCCCCTTAGGGAACTGATGGGCAGGATCCTCTGGGAGGCTAATATGAGGAGGAAAGGAGTACAGGAAAGCTGGCTATATTTTAAAGAAGCCTTATTGAGGGTGCAGGAACAAACCATCCCGATGTGCAGAATGAATAGCAAATATGGCAGGCGACCAGCTTGGCTTAACAGTGAATTCTTCGGGGAGCTTAAACACAAAAAGGAAGCTTACAAGAAGTGAAAACTTGGACAGATGACTAGGGAGGAGTATAAAAATATTGCTCGAGCATGCAGAGGTGTAATCAGGAAGGCCAAAACACAACTGGAGGTGCAGCTAGCAAGGGATGTGAAGAGTAACAAGAAGGGTTTCTACAGGTATGTTAGCAACAAGAAAAAGGTCAGGGAAAGTGTGGGCCCCTTACTGAATGGGGGAGGCAACCTTGTGACAGAGGACGTGGAAAAAGCTGAAGGACTCGATGCTTTTTTTGCCTCTGTCTTCACAGACACGGTCAGCTCCCAGACAGCTGCACTGGGCAACACAGTATGGGGAGGAGGTGAGCAGCTCTCAGTGGAGAAAGCACAGGTTAAGGACTATTTAGAAAAGCTGGACATGCACAAGCCCATGGGTCCAGATCTAAGGCATCCGAGGGTGCTGAGGGAGTTGGTGGATGTGATTGCAGAGCCATTGGCCATTATCTTGGAAAACTCATGGCGATCGGGGTAGGTCCCAGATGACTGGAAAAAGGAAAATATAGTGCCCTTCATTAAAAAGGGCAAGAAGGAGAACCCGGGGAACTAAAGACCGGTCAGCCTCACCTCAGTCCCTGGAAAAATCATGGAGCAGGTCCTCAAGGAAACCATTTGAAGCACTTGGAGGAGAGGAAGGTGATCAGGAACAGTCAGCCACTTACTCCTGTGCACCAGCTTGCCTTCTTTTTCTCATGAGCCTGGCTAGCTCAGTTGGTGGAGCCTCAGGCTTTTAATCTGAGGGTCCAGGGTTCAAGGCCCTGGTCAGGTGATGAACTATCCACCTAGATATCTGTCTCTTTGACGTTACTTTTCCTCTTCAGGATTTTGCCTTTCCTAAGAAGGGCCTTTTTGTGTGTGTGATTGAAGGGGCAACTTCCTGACATCTCCTCTGTCCTCGCAGGCTGGAGGAATAAAGGCCTGTGGACATATAGCATGTTCCTCCCTTGCACACACATACAAACACACAAAATATCTCTAAGGAATTAGAATCACCTGCTGCCTTCCCCTGTCCTGCTGAAACCCCAAACGAGGATGCTCTTCAGCCCAAACCCACGTCCCCTCTATTCCCAGTGCCCCTCAATCCCAACCCACGGTTTCCCTCCTTCCCTCCAGCAGCATGTGCTTCAGACCCCCTCAGGAAGCTTTTCTTGCAAGGTTTCGTGTGTGTGTCTGCATGTGGCTTTTACAGTATGTTGGAAATGTGTATATTAAATATGTAAGTAGGGTCGGAATGAGCGCTCCCCTGACATCTAATGATGAGCTGTGGAAGAGGACTTCTGAAGCTGATCTCGTTTGCATGGGCAGAGGCAACCTGCCTAGGCGCTCAGCGTGATGGGATTGCTTGCTGAAATGATCACTTTGGGCTGGTGTTGGGTTCCCAGTCTCCTTGTTATTGGGGCAGGAGTAATAAAGAGTTGTTGTCCTTGTTGTGTGAATCGAGGGCAGCAGAACTGTACTTGGCAGGGCCCCAATTGAGGGACTCACCCTCAACTGAATAGCACTTGCTAGGCAGGGGACATGGGTTCCAAAGCCAGGCAGATTGAGGAATAGAGTGGAGAGGTATGGGTAATCAATCACAATCAAATACTAAAATTTAGGTGTTTGACCAACTTTGGGACAGGGTGGCTGTGGAGGGATGAGTGAGTCCCTAGACAACCTAGTGAGTATGGTGCCTTCTTATTTTCCTCCTTTTTCCACCCAGGATGGGGGGTGAACTGACTAAGGACAACAACTGTGAGTGGGATGCAGGGAGGGGATGGCTCATGTTAAAGGACTTTTGGTTGCTGGACTTAAGAACCTGAGGGACAAGGGCACTGCCCAGCTTATTTGGGGGTGGGTCTTTTGCTGCTGGTTTATGTTTGTGTTGTGGCTGCTGACGTGACTTCTACTAACCCTGGGCTCACATTGCCATGTAGACATACCCTGAGAGCGCATCGATCCTGTGATAAAAGCCCTGCAGCCCGGCTGTCCTGTATCGTCTGACATGGACTTCTGGGGCTCACATTTTGGGGCTAAAAATTGCAGTGTAGACATTTGGGCTCAGACTGGAGCCCGGGCTCGGAGACCCTCACCCCTGGTGGGACATCAGAGGCTGGGCACATGCTGAAGTGTCTACACTGTAATTTCATAACCCTGCACCACAAGCCCCACAAACCTGAATCAGCTGAGCCAGGGTTTGAGAAGAGTGACTTGGGTGTGTTAATGGCGGTGTAGACACAATGCTCCGCTGTGTCCACACTGCAATGAAACACTCAGGGCTGTCCCGTACCAGCTCAGGCTCCCGGAGCTTGGGCTGGGGGGTGGTAAGTTTCCAGTGTAGACATCTCGGCTCAGGCTCAGTACCGGGCTCTGGGACACCACAAGCTTGGGAGGGAGTTTCGCAAGCGAAAAAGGTAAAAGGGCAGTGGAGTATTACCCTGGACTCACTGGCAGTTCTCCATTGGTCTGTCTGCTTTGGGGCAGGGACAATAACACATCCCGCTGCATTCCTTATTTCAAAGGCTGATTTATGATTTTCATTCTCAGACTCGTGCGCACACAGATTCTGGCAGCCACAATTAGGCATTTGGCATGAGAGCTCAGACCTGTCCCTGTCCCAGAGGGAGGGGGGTCATCTGCAAGGGGGCTGAAACACAGACCTACCAGCTCTTCACACCCAAACTTTCACTAACTTTCTTATCAGTGTCTGTGAGTGTAATTTAAACCATAGGAAAAGCCATTCTCGGCTAGACCAAAGGCCCGTCTAGTTCTGTGTCTTGTCTTCTGACAGTAGCCAATACAAGGTGCCCCAAAAGCCACTCAACAAGGCACCACAGGGAGTCGAACCCAGGATCTCCTGTTTACGAAACAGGTGCTTTAGCCAGCTAAGCCATGGTGCCTGCCCGTCCCTGACTCCCTGCCAGACCCCACCTGGGCCTGACAAGCTTTGCTTGCATTTGACTTCCCCAAAGCAGGGGAGCAGGTGAAGTTTTCCTTGCAAGCTGGGTGTGTGTGAATCCTTGGCCAGGTCCGCACTACCAAGTTCTTTCAGCATCATTCTATTGCTCAGGCGTGTGAAAAAGGCACGACGCTCCCTCGGTCGGCAGCTTTTGGCTGGTGCATACACTGCGATGCCACGTCTGGTGAGAAAACGGCCCTCTTTTGGCGACAAAATAAAACCACCTCGACGAGAGGCCTAGAGCTTTTTTTTCCGAACGTAGAGACAGCGTGCTGACACACTCACTCTTCCCAGCAGACACACTCCCCGAACACACACACGGTCTCTGCTCACACACACACACACTCTGTCACACCACTCACACTGCGGCTGGAAAGCAGCTGGCAATCGAGTCGGATGCCCATGGGACAATGGGCTGGAGAAACCTGCCTCGCGCGATGCGGTACCGGCCCACGAGCCACTGCCAGCCCTTCCCACAGCACCCTGCGGCCAGTCGCCCAGTGCGATAGCCACCCACAGTGCACTGCTCTCTGGGGCGAGCCAAGAGATTTAATTGGGGAATGGTCCTGCTTTGAGCAGGGGGTTGGCCTAGATGACCTCCTGAGGTCCCTTCCAACCCTGATATTCTATGATTCGAAGAGCTGCTAGCCTGGATGCGCTCCGGTGACACAGGGAGTATTTAATTAAAAGACTTCAACTCAAGCCACCTAACTCAGTAGCGTAGACATCGCCTGAGAGCGAGACAAGACCGAGCTCCTGTTGGCCCAAAGGACGCTCGGGCACTGAAACAGAAGAGTCACAAGTTCCTCTGTAGTTGACAGGATTCGAACCTGGGCAGGGAGACCCCCAAGGGATTTCTAGTCCATCACCATAACCGCCTGGCCACCACTTCTTGTGTTATGCAGGTTTCTCACGACACTCTAGTGCTGTTCTCACTGAGTGACCCTTTCCAGTTGTTTCCTCAGACCAGCGTCCACAACACACTCACTGCTGTGCGGTTGTGTAAGTGTGCCCAGGGCTGAACGGCGAGAATTCCTGCCCATTTCCCTTCTGGCTGGAGCATGATGAGCGCTTCCCACAGCAAGTCCGCCCAGGCGGGGTCTTGGGGAAGCCAGAGGGTCCTGCCCCCCAACTCCGCAGTCAGACGTGACTCTCAGCCAGCCGGGAAAACAGAGGTTTATTAGACGACAGGAACATGGTCTAACACAGAGCTTGTAGGTGCAGAGAACAGGACCCCTCAGCCGGGTCCATTTTGGGGGGCAGTGAGCCAGACAACCCCGTCTGCCCTTCACTCCATGTCTCTAGCCAGCCCCTAACTGAAACTCCCCCCAGCCCCTCCTCCTCTGGGCTTTGTCCCTGTCCCCGGCCAGGAGGGCACCGGATTCCTTTGTTCTCCAACCCTTTAGCTCTCACCTTGCCAGGGGGAAGGGCCCAGGCCACCAGTGGCCAGGAAACAGGGTGTCGGCCATTCTCTCTGTCCAGACCCCGGCACACCCCTGCCCTCCAGAGCTCTGCAACGATCATATGCCCTTACCCCACCCCCTAGATACTTAAGAACTGCACAGGGGAAACTGAGGCACCCCCACACTATTCAGAGGAAACATTAAGAACAGTCCCACTTTGTCACAACTCCTAAGTATTGTACCTACACTGACTTAATTTTGTAGCATAGACCTGTCCAAAGAATCACACACACACCTTGGGCGCAAAACTTCACCTGCTTCTCTGCTTTACAGAATCCAACACAAGCAACGCTTGTCCGGCCGTGGCGGGGGTTGGCAGGGAGTCAGGGGTGGGCAGACACCATACGTTAGCCAGAGACGGGCACCATGGCTTAGCTGGCTAAAGCACCTGTCTTGTAAACAGGAGATCCTGGGTTCAACTCCCAGTGGTGCCTTCTTGAGTGGCTTTTGAGGCACCTGGTACTGGCTGCTGTCAGAAAACAAAATACAGAGATAGGTGGACCTTTGGTCTAGCCCAGTGATGCTGGTTTTGTTGTTTAAATTACACTCACAGGCACTGATAATAGAGTGACTGAAAGTTTGGGTGTGAAGGGCTGATAGGCCAGTGTTCCAGTCCCATCGCAAACGACCCCCTCCCGCTGGGACGGGGCAGGTCCGAGCTCTCACACCAAGTGGCTCATTGGGGCTGCCAGAATCTGTGGGCGGCTCATTCAGTTTACGCCGAGGGTGGAGTCCTGCTTTGTGCACCGTGTCTGAGAATGAAAATCCTAAACCTCCCTTTGAAATAACGAATGCAGCAGGACGTGTTTTTGTCCCTGCCCCAAAGCAGACAGAGAAATGGAGAAATGTCATTGGTCCTGGGGAATACTTCACTGCGGTTTTACCGTTTCCACTTGCTAAACTCCCGCCCAACCTTCTGGGCTCCTAGAGCAGGGTCCTGAGCCTGAGCCGAGACACGTACACTGCAAATTTACAGCCCAAGCCGCTGTCCTGGATTAATGTGATATCTGCACCCCACTTTTGGGCCCCACAGCTTGAGCTCCAGGAGTCCACGTCAGGTGACCCAGGCCAGCCCTGCTGCCACCTTTATCCCGGGAGAGAGGGACTCTACGGGGACGTCTCCATTGCAGTGTCAGCCCAGGGGTGGCAGGCTGTGCTCAAAGCAGCACCCTGGAAGCCCCATAGTCACCACTTTCATAGAATTAAGGTAGGATTTGTACGAAGTCGGCCTGGCGAGCTATCATTGTAAAAGTCGTGATCTGTTGAGGGCTAATACCTGGGTGGATGGTGTGTGCTAGCCTGGTCTGGGAAGTGGTGGAGTTTTGCTCTGGGTGCGTTTTTAAACACGAAGTGTAAGGAGGGTCTGAATGACCTTCCCCCTCACATCTAGTCATGAGCTGGGGCAAAGACTTCAGGAACAGACCGTGTTTACATAGACAGGCCTCCTCTGCCTAGATATGCAGCAAGTATCCTTTGTACAAAACAAACAAACAAAATATAAAGGTAATTCTTCGGTTTTCCTGCAGTCAGGCAAAAAAATTGTGAAAAGAAAGGGGCATTTTTAAGCAATCATCTGTCCCCACCCAGGGGCCGGGGAATGTTTATTTTCTTTTTTAGACACTTTCTGGGCAAGCTGGTGCCAGTGGAAGAAAACCCAGAACGCCCTAGGTCCCCTGTCGCAACAAAACATTGTGTCCTGTGTTTGTCTTGTTGTTCCTGTTATTTTGGTGGATATTGTAAATTCTTCAGGCGTGACACCCCCTTTTAATTGGGCATGTCGTGCTGCCCCTTTCGGGGCCAAGGGATAATGTACCCTAATTCAACCTCTTCCACCCCCACTCCACCACCTCCTTCCAAATTGTCTGTGACACCCCCATCCCCACGGTGGTCTACCCCCATCCAGAGGTTCTTAATGCAACTGGTTTATAAATGACTATCGCTCTGTTCCCCGCTGACTGGTCTCTCAGTAGAAGATTTCCTAACTGTTCTCAAAAAAAGAAAAGGAGGACTTGTGGCACCTTAGAGACTAACCAATTTATTTGAGCATGAGCTTTCGTGAGCTACAGCTCACTTCATCGGATGTATACTGTGGAAATTGCAGAAGACATTATACACACACAGAGACCATGAAACAATACCTCCTCCCACCCCACTCTCCTGCTGGTAATAGCTTATCTAAAGTGATCACTCTCCTTACAATGTGTATGATAATCAAGTTGGGCCATTTCCAGCCCAAATCCAGGTTTTCTCACCCTCCGCCCCCCCCCACACACAAACTCACTCTCCTGCTGGTAATAGCCCATCCAAAGTGACCCACCCCGGCTCTCCTGCTGGTAATAGCTCACCTTAAGTGATCACTCTGGTTACAGTGTGTATGGTAACAGCCATTGTTTCATCTTCTCTGTGTATATAAATCTCCCCACTGTATTTTCCACTGCATGCATCCGATGAAGTGAGCTGTAGCTCACGAAAGTTTATGCTCAAATAAATTGGTTAGTCTCTAAGGTGCCACAAGTCCTCCTGTTCTTTTTGCAAATACAGACTAACACGGCTGCTACCCTGAAACCTGTCAGTATTAAACAGTAACTATTTTAAAAACCCTTTTCTGCTTATCCCAATAATTCAATCAAAGTGCGTTTTAGGCTTAATATAAAAGTGGTGAGAAAAGGTCAATCCGTTATAAAGAGTAGATTAAAGACTAAATTAAGCATTTAAAATAATGTTAAATATAACAAATGTGTTTTGACTTTATAAGGGGGGGGCGCACTCGGAGGCTTGCTTTGTGAACGGGGTCATAGAATCATAGAATCATAGAATATCAGGGTTGGAAGGGACCCCAGAAGGTCATCTAGTCCAACCCCCTGCTCAAAGCAGGGCCAACCCCCAACTAAATCATCCCAGCCAGGGCTTTGTCAAGCCTGACCTTAAAAACCTCTAAGGAAGGAGATTCTACCACCTCCCTAGGTAACACAATCCAGTGTTTCACCACCCTCCTAGTGAAAAAGTTTTTCCTAATATCCAACCTAAACCTCCCCCACTGCAACTTGAGACCATTACTCCTTGTTCTGTCATCAGCTACCACTGAGAACAGTCTAGATCCATCCTCTTTGGAATCCCCTTCCAGGTAGTTGAAAGCAGCTATCAAATCCCCCCTCATTCTTCTCTTCCGCAGACTAAACAACCCCAGCTCCCTCAGCCTCTCCTCATAAGTCATGTGCTCTAGACCCCTAATCATTTTTGTTGCCCTTCGGTGGACTCTCTCCAATTTATCCACGTCCTTCTTGTAGTGTGGGGCCCAAAACTGGACACAGTACTCCAGATGAGGCCTCACCAATGTCGAATAGAGGGGAACGATCACGTCCCTCGATCTGCTCGCTATGCCCCTACTTATACAGCCCAAAATGCCATTGGCCTTCTTGGCAACAAGGGCACACTGCTGACTCATATCCAGCTTCTCGTCCACTGTCACCCCTAGGTCCTTTTCCGCAGAACTGCTGCCGAGCCATTCGGTCCCTAGTCTGTAGCTGTGCATTGGATTCTTCCATCCTAAGTGCAGGACCCTGCACTTATCCTTATTGAACCTCATCAGATTTCTTTTGGCCCAATCCTCCAATTTGTCCAGGTCCTTCTGTATCCTATCCCTCCCCTCCAGCGTAACTACCACTCCTCCCAGTTTAGTGTCATCTGCAAATTTGCTGAGAGTGCAATCCACACCATCCTCCAGTTCATTAATGAAGATATTGAACAAAACCGGCCCCAGGACCGACCCCTGGGGCACTCCACTTGACACCGGCTGCCAACTAGACATGGAGCCATTGATCACTCCCCGTTGAGCCCGACAATCTAGCCAGCTTTCTACCCACCTTATAGTGCATTCATCCAGCCCATACTTCTTTAACTTGCTGGCAAGAATACTGTGGGAGACCGTGTCAAAAGCTTTGCTAAAGTCAAGAAACAATACATCCACTGCTTTCCCTTCATCCACAGAACCAGTAATCTCATCATAAAAGGCGATTAGATTAGTCAGGCATGACCTTCCCTTGGTGAATCCATGCTGACTGTTCCTGATCACTTTCCTCTCATGTAAGTGCTTCAGGATTGATTCTTTGAGGACCTGCTCCATGATTTTTCCAGGGACTGAGGTGAGGCTGACTGGCCTGTAGTTCCCAGGATCCTCCTTCTTCCCTTTTTTAAAGATTGGCACTACATAGCCTTACATAAATTACAGGTCACCAATTTAAAAAGTTTGAGAACCACTGGGTTACACAGGGAAAGGGGAGAGAGAGACACTGAAAAGGGCCTGCAGGGGAAATACCTGGGGAGAGAGGTTGCCAGCTCCCAAATCCACCCCACTCCATGTACTGTCCCATCCCTGGGCTGATCACCCCAGTGCTGTGGGCCTGGATCTCCAAAGCCCAGGACATCACAAATCCCCCTCTCTGCCAAGGGCAGAGGCGATTCCTTCATGCCAGGCCCCTGCCTCACTGAATAATTGCACACATTCATTGGTGCTCCTCTCCCCTGCTCCTTTCTGTAACCCTTCTGCCAGTTGCAGTCGGCAGCAACGCTGCCCGGGTTCAATATCTAGGGATTCCTTTTCAACAACACAACAAAGAACCCGCTCGAGCCCCGACCCAGTAACCGGGGACCAGGGCCGCCCAGAGGATTCAGGGGGCCTGGCATCTTCGGCGGCGGGGGTCCTTCCGCTCTGGGTCTTCGGGGCACTTCGCCGAAGGCAGGGAGCGGAAGAACCCCTTGCCGCCGAAGAGCTGGAGCGGAGGCAGGTCTTCGGCGGTGGGTCCTTCACTCCGGGTGTGTTCGGCGGCACTGAAGGACCCGCAGCCGCAGTGCCGCCAAAATCTCTCGTGGGGGCCCCTGAAAACTCTCGTGGGGGCCTGGGGCAAATTGCCCCACTTGCCCCCGCCCCCCAGCTGGGTGGCCCTGCCTGGGACAATTCCACACCACCCCCTGGGTGCCTCTAGAGGGAATGCTTCCCCACTCACAAGCACCGAGTCTGAGGCTGTGTCTACGCTCCCAATGCCAACGACGGGTTCCGCTCGATAACGATCCACAGCCGTGCAGGCTGACACCCGTTCGTTTTCATCCTCGGGCTCAGGAAAACCACAAAAGCCTCTTCTTTTGTAGTGGGCCAGGCAAAAATAAGGTGACACTAAATTATCCTAGGTTTAGGCGGGATATTAGGAAACACTTTTTCCCTAGGAGGGTGGTGAAACACTGGAATGGGTTCCCTAGAGAGGTGGTGGAATCTCCTTCCTTAGATATTTTTAAGGTCAGGCTTGACAAAGCCCTGGCTGGGATGATTTAGTTGGGGGTTGGCCCTGCTTTGAGCAGGGGGTCGGACTAGATACCTCCTGAGGGCCCTTCCCACCTGGATCTTCTATGATTCGATGATTCTGATTGCTTAAAGCAGGTTTAGGGGGCTGCGTATTTTTGAAAGAAAAAAGCGATACTGAAAAAAGGAACACAGACAAAAATTGTCGGTAAAGGCTAATGTCCTGAATGGGAACTCAGCAGCGGTTTGTAACTGGGGGAGGCGTACGGTCTGAATGTGTATGACCCGACCCCGTCCCCCGCTCCCTCCCCGCCTAGCAGGAGGGCTTGGCACTCTCTCTGTGCATCGGTGTGATGGCTGAGCGGTTGACCAAGCAGTGACAATGCAAGGCGGTTCCCTGAGTAGGTTGCACTCCTGAGGAGATTCTGTGCACGATATTTTAAAATTCTGCACATTTTATTTGTCAATAAATACATGTGGAGACTCCAGCACGGCAGTGAGGAGCACAGGCTGCTGGATGAAAGGAGGTGGGAGATCACCCTGCAGTCCCCTCTCCCCACCTGGGAAACAGACTTCGTGGCGAGGCTGCACCCCCTGCTGCCTACACCAGGAGCCCAAACCGACTCCCCAGAACTGCTCAGGAGGGGTGCGTGACCACTCTTGTGGCTTCCCTTTGCTCCCGCCCATCAGAAAGCCATTTTTCCTGCAGGGAAGCAAAGAAATCTACGGGGGGACATGAATTCTGCACGTGCGCAGTGGCGCAGAATTCCCCCCGGAGTAAAGTTTGAATCTTGCAGGTGGCTTTGCAGAGTATGAATCAGGCTGCCTGTGCCCCGGAAATACCACCCTGCTCTTCCAGGAAAAAAGACCCTCCTGCAAAAGAAGTCACATGACTGGGGTTGTAGCTAAGGCTCCTGGGTATTGTAAAAGTCGTGGACAGGTCATGGCCCCCGACCTATACCATAAATACCCCTGATTGAATCTTGGGGGGGGGGAATGTGGGGGGCCCACAGCACAAGGTGCGGGGAGGGGAAGCTCCAGGGGGTCCACTGTGCCACTGGGGAGGGGGAAGTCCCAGGGGCCCCCTGTCACTCTGGCCACTGCTGGGGGGCCCTCTGCTACTCTGGCTGCCCTGGGACAGCTGCCGGGAGCCACGGAGCTCTGGCTGGGGAGAGCCGCATTGGCCACTGCTCAGGCCGTCCCCAGAGCCAGCCGCCCGGGGCCGTCCCAGCAGCGGCCGGTGTGGCTGCCCCCCAGGGCCGCCTGAGCAGCTGGCTCCGGGCGATTTAAAAGGGCCCAGGGGCCCCTGCCGCCACTCCCGGGGCTAAAGTGGCTTCCTGCCCACCCTTGCCCAGGCGGAGCGCCCCTCCCAGCAGCGTCTGGCACATCCCTGCAGCCCCTGGGGGGGTGTCTCCGGCACCCTGCCCCTGCGCCGAGCGCCAATTCTGCCACTGTAAAGCTGCGGCCAATGGGAGCTGCAGGGGTGGGGCCTGTGGGCAGCGGTGCCCGGAGACCCTCCGCCCCCCTCCCCCCCACTTTGGAGCTGCTGCCAGATGCGGGTGCGGGTCACTTTCAGGAGCCACCCAAGAGAAGTGCCAAACCCCAACCCTCTGCCCCAGCCCAGATCCCACACCCCACCCACACCCAAACTCCCTCCCAGAGCCTGCCAGTGTCCCCCCCCGCACCCCAACCCCCTGCCCCAGCCCAGATCCCTCACCCCACCCACACCCAAACTCCCTCCCAGAGCCTGCCAGTGTCCCCCCCCGCCCCCCAACCCTCTGCCCCAGCCCAGATCCCTCACCCCACCCACACCCAAACTCCCTCCCAGAGCCTGCCAGTGTCCCCCCCCGCACCCCAACCCTCTGCCCCAGCCCAGATCCCACCCCCCACCCACACCCAAACTCCCTCCCAGAGCCTGCCAGTGTCCCCCCCGCACCCCATCCCCTGCCCCAGCCCAGATCCCACCCCCCACCCACATCCAAACTCCCTCCCAGAGCCTGCCAGTGTCCCCCCCGCACCCCATCCCCTGCCCCAGCCCAGATCCCTCACCCCACCCACACCCAAACTCCCTCCCAGAGCCTGCCAGTGTCCCCCCCCGCCCCCCAACCCCCTGCCCCAGCCCAGATCCCTCACCCCACCCACACCCAAACTCCCTCCCAGAGCCTGCCAGTGTCCCCCCCACCCCCAACCCCCTGCCCCAGCCCAGATCCCTCACCCCACCCACACCCAAACTCCCTCCCAGAGCCTGCCAGTGTCCCCCCCTGCACCCCAACCCCCTGCCCCAGCCCAGAGCCCTCACCCCACCCACACCCAAACTCCCTCCCAGAGCCTGCCAGTGTCCCCCCCCCCCGCACCCCAACCCCCTGCCCCAGCCCAGAGCCCACCCCCCACCCACACCCAAACTCCCTCCCAGAGCCTGCCAGTGTCCCCCCCCCCCGCACCCCAACCCCCTGCCCCAGCCCAGAGCCCACACCCCACCCACACCCAAACTCCCTCCCAGAGCCTGCCAGTGTCCCCCCTCCCCCGCACCCCAACCCCCTGCCCCAGCCCAGATCCCTCACCCCACCCACACCCAAACTCCCTCCCAGAGCCTGCCAGTGTCCCCCCCCGCCCCCCAACCCCCTGCCCCAGCCCAGATCCCTCACCCCACCCACACCCAAACTCCCTCCCAGAGCCTGCCAGTGTCCTCCCCCCGCACCCCAACCCCCTGCCCCAGCCCAGATCCCTCACCCCACCCACACCCAAACTCCCTCCCAGAGCCTGCCAGTGTCCCCCCGCCACCCCCAACCCTCTGCCCCAGCCCAGATCCCTCACCCCACCCACACCCAAACTCCCTCCCAGAGCCTGCCAGTGTCCTCCCCCCGCACCCCAACCCCCTGCCCCAGCCCAGAGCCCTCACCCCACCCACACCCAAACTCCCTCCCAGAGCCTGCCAGTGTCCCCCCCCCCGCCCCCCAACCCCCTGCCCCAGCCCAGATCCCTCACCCCACCCACACCCAAACTCCCTCCCAGAGCCTGCCAGTGTCCCCCCCCCGCCCCCCAACCCCCTGCCCCAGCCCAGATCCCTCACCCCACCCACACCCAAACTCCCTCCCAGAGCCTGCCAGTGTCCCCCCCCCGCACCCCCATCCCCTGCCCCAGCCCAGATCCCTCACCCCACCCACACCCAAACTCCCTCCCAGAGCCTGCCAGTGTCCCCCCCCCGCCCCCCAACCCCCTGCCCCAGCCCAGATCCCTCACCCCACCCACACCCAAACTCCCTCCCAGAGCCTGCCAGTGTCCCCCCCCGCCCCCCAACCCCCTGCCCCAGCCCAGAGCCCTCACACCACCCACACCCAAACTCCCTCCCAGAGCCTGCCAGTGTCCCCCCCCTGCATCCCCATCCCCTGCCCCAGCCCAGATCCCTCACCCCACCCACACCCAAACTCCCTCCCAGAGCCTGCCAGTGTCCCCCCCCGCACCCCAACCCTCTGCCCCAGCCCAGATCCCTCACCCCACCCACACCCAAACTCCCTCCCAGAGCCTGCCAGTGTCCCCCCCCACACCCCAACCCCCTGCCCCAGCCCAGATCCCTCACCCCACCCACACCCAAACTCCCTCCCAGAGCCTGCCAGTGTCCCCCCCCGCACCCCAACCCCCTGCCCCAGCCCAGATCCCTCACCCCACCCACACCCAAACTCCCTCCCAGAGCCTGCCAGTGTCCCCCCCTGCACCCCCACCCCCTGCCCCAGCCCAGATCCCTCACCCCACCCACACCCAAACTCCCTCCCAGAGCCTGCCAGTGTCCCCCCCCCGCCCCCCAACCCCCTGCCCCAGCCCAGATCCCTCACCCCACCCACACCCAAACTCCCTCCCAGAGCCTGCCAGTGTCCCCCCCCTGCACCCCAACCCCCTGCCCCAGCCCATAGCCCACCCCCCTCCTGCACCCAAACTCCCTCCCAGAGCCTGCCAGTGTCCTCCCCCCACCCCCCAACCCCCTGCCCCAGCCCAGAGCCCACCCCCCACCCACACCCAAACTCCCTCCCAGAGCCTGCCAGTGTCCTCCCCGCACCCCAACCCCCTGCCCCAGCCCAGATCCCTCACCCCACCCACACCCAAACTCCCTCCCAGAGCCTGCCAGTGT
This sequence comes from Chelonia mydas, assembly GCF_015237465.2. Taxonomy (NCBI): domain Eukaryota; kingdom Metazoa; phylum Chordata; order Testudines; family Cheloniidae; genus Chelonia; species Chelonia mydas. Next base: position 5,953,395 of record NC_051268.2, on the reverse strand, counting down.
CCCCCCCCGCCCCCCAACCCCCTGCCCCAGCCCAGATCCCTCACCCCACCCACACCCAAACTCCCTCCCAGAGCCTGCCAGTGTCCTCCCCCCGCACCCCAACCCCCTGCCCCAGCCCAGATCCCTCACCCCACCCACACCCAAACTCCCTCCCAGAGCCTGCCAGTGTCCCCCCCCTGCACCCCCACCCCCTGCCCCAGCCCAGATCCCTCACCCCACCCACACCCAAACTCCCTCCCAGAGCCTGCCAGTGTCCCCCCCCCGCCCCCCAACCCCCTGCCCAGCCCAGATCCCTCACCCCACCCACACCCAAACTCCCTCCCAGAGCCTGCCAGTGTCCTCCCCCCGCACCCCAACCCCCTGCCCCAGCCCAGAGCCCTCACCCCACCCACACCCAAACTCCCTCCCAGAGCCTGCCAGTGTCCCCCCCCCGCCCCCCAACCCCCTGCCCCAGCCCAGATCCCTCACCCCACCCACACCCAAACTCCCTCCCAGAGCCTGCCAGTGTCCCCCCCCCGCACCCCCATCCCCTGCCCCAGCCCAGATCCCTCAACCCACCCACACCCAAACTCCCTCCCAGAGCCTGCCAGTGTCCCCCCCCCGCCCCCCAACCCCCTGCCCCAGCCCAGATCCCTCACCCCACCCACACCCAAACTCCCTCCCAGAGCCTGCCAGTGTCCCCCCCTGCCCCCCAACCCCCTGCCCCAGCCCAGATCCCTCACCCCACCCACACCCAAACTCCCTCCCAGAGCCTGCCAGTGTCCCCCCCGCCCCCAACCCCCTGCCCCAGCCCAGAGCCCTCACACCACCCACACCCAAACTCCCTCCCAGAGCCTGCCAGTGTCCTCCCCCCGCACCCCAACCCCCTGCCCCAGCCCACAGCCCTCACACCACCCACACCCAAACTCCCTCCCAGAGCCTGCCAGTGTCCCCCCCCCGCCCCCCCACCCCCGGCCCCAGCCCAGATCCCTCACCCCACCCCCACCCAAACTCCCTCCCAGAGCCTGCCAGTGTCCCCCCCCGCCCCCCAACCCCCTGCCCCAGCCCAGATCCCTCACCCCACCCACACCCAAACTCCCTCCCAGAGCCTGCCAGTGTCCCCCCCCGCCCCCCAACCCTCTGCCCCAGCCCAGATCCCTCACCCCACCCACACCCAAACTCCCTCCCAGAGCCTGCCAGTGTCCCCCCCCGCCCCCCAACCCCCTGCCCCAGCCCAGATCCCTCACCCCACCCACACCCAAACTCCCTCCCAGAGCCTGCCAGTGTCCCCCCCCGCCCCCCAACCCTCTGCCCCAGCCCAGATCCCTCACCCCACCCACACCCAAACTCCCTCTCAGAGCCTGCCAGTGTCCCCCCCCGCCCCCCAACCCCCTGCCCCAGCCCAGATCCCTCACCCCACCCACACCCAAACTCCCTCCCAGAGCCTGCCAGTGTCCCCCCCCCCGCCCCCCAACCCCCTGCCCCAGCCCAGATCCCTCACCCCACCCACACCCAAACTCCCTCCCAGAGCCTGCCAGTGTCCCCCCCCGCACCCCAATCCCCTGCCCCAGCCCAGATCCCACCCCCCACCCACATCCAAACTCCCTCCCAGAGCCTGCCAGTGTCCCCCCCCCGCACCCCAACCCCCTGCCCCAGCCCAGAGCTCACCCCCCTCCTGCACCCAAACTCCCTCCCAGAGCCTGCCAGTGTCCCCCCCCCGCACCCCAACCCTCTGCCCCAGCCCAGATCCCTCACCCCACCCACACCCAAACTCCCTCCCAGAGCCTGCCAGTGTCCCCCCCGCCCCCAACCCCCTGCCCCAGCCCAGAGCCCACCCCCCACCCACACCCAAACTCCCTCCCAGAGCCTGCCAGTGTCCCCCCCGCCCCCAACCCCCTGCCCCAGCCCAGAGCCCTCACCCCACCCACACCCAAACTCCCTCCCAGAGCCTGCCAGTGTCCCCCCCCCCGCACCCCAACCCCCTGCCCCAGCCCAGAGCCCACCCCCCACCCACACCCAAACTCCCTCCCAGAGCCTGCCAGTGTCCCCCCCGCCCCCAACCCCCTGCCCCAACCCAGATCCCTCACCCCACCCACACCCAAACTCCCTCCCAGAGCCTGCCAGTGTCCCCCCCCGTACCCCAACCCCCTGCCCCAGCCAAGAGCCCACCCCACCCACACCCAAACTCCCTCCCAGAGCCTGCCAGTGTCCCCCCCGCACCCCAACCCCCTGCCCCAGCCCAGAGCCCACCCCCCTCCTGCACCCAAACTCCCTCCCAGAGCCTGCCAGTGTCCCCCCCCGCACCCCAACCCCCTGCCCTAGCCCAGATCCCTCACCCCACCCACACCGAAACTCCCTCCCAGAGCCTGCCAGTGTCCCCCCCCGCACCCCAACCCCCTGCCCCAGCCCAGATCCCTCACCCCACCCACACCCAAACTCCCTCCCAGAGCCTGCCAGTGTCCCCCCCCTGCACCCCAACCCCCTGCCCCAGGACAGATCCCTCACCCCACCCACACCCAAACTCCCTCCCAGAGCCTGCCAGTGTCCCCCCCGCCCCCAACCCCCTGCCCCAGCCCAGATCCCTCACCCCACCCACACCCAAACTCCCTCCCAGAGCCTGCCAGTGTCCCCCCCCTGCACCCCAACCCCCTGTCCCAGCCCAGATCCCTCACCCCACCCACACCCAAACTCCCTCCCAGAGCCTGCCAGTGTCCCCCCCCGCCCCCCAACCCCCTGTCCCAGCCCAGATCCCTCACCCCACCCACACCCAAACTCCCTCCCAGAGCCTGCCAGTGTCCCCCCCCACCCCCAACCCCCTGCCCCAGCCCAGAGCCCTCACCCCACCCACACCCAAACTCCCTCCCAGAGCCTGCCAGTGTCCCCCCCTGCACCCCAACCCCCTGCCCCAGCCCAGATCCCTCACCCCACCCACACCCAAACTCCCTCCCAGAGCCTGCCAGTGTCCCCCCCCGCACCCCAAACCCCTGCCCCAGCCCAGATCCCTCACCCCACCCACACCCAAACTCCCTCCCAGAGCCTGCCAGTGTCCCCCCCCCGAACCCCAACCCCCTGTCCCAGCCCAGATCCCTCACCCCACCCACACCCAAACTTCCTCCCAGAGCCTGCCAGTGTCCCCCCCGCACCCCAACCCTCTGCCCCAGCCCAGAGCCCACCCCCCAACCACACCCAAACTCCCTCCCAGAGCCTGCCAGTGTCCCCCCCCCGCACCCCAACCCCTTGCCCCAGCCCAGATCCCTCACCCCACCCACACCCAAACTCCCTCCCAGAGCCTGCCAGTGTCCCCCCCCGCACCCCAACCCCCTGCCCCAGCCCAGATCCCCCACCCCACCCACACCCAAACTCCCTCCCAGAGCCTGCCAGTGTCCCCCCCCGCACCCCAACCCCCTGCCCCAGCCCAGATCCCTCACCCCACCCACACCCAAAATCCCTCCCAGAGCCTGCCAGTGTCCCCCCCCGCACCCCATCCCCCTGCCCCAGCCCAGATCCCTCACCCCACCCACACCCAAACTCCCTCCCAGAGCCTGCCAGTGTCCCCCCCCGCACCCCCACCCCCTGCCCCAGCCCAGATCCCTCACCCCACCCACACCCAAACTCCCTCCCAGAGCCTGCCAGTGTCCCCCCCCCGCACCCTCACCCCCTGCCCCAGCCCAGATCCCTCACCCCACCCACACCCAAACTCCCTCCCAGAGCCTGCCAGTGTCCCCCCCCCGCACCCCAACCCCCTGCCCCAGCCCAGATCCCTCACCCCACCCACACCCAAACTCCCTCCCAGAGCCTGCCAGTGTCCCCCCCCGCACCCCAACCCCCTGCCCCAGCCCAGATCCCTCACCCCACCCACACCCAAACTCCCTCCCAGAGCCTGCCAGTGTCCCCCCCGCCCCCCACCCCCTGCCCCAGCCCAGATCCCTCACCCCACCCACACCCAAACTCCCTCCCAGAGCCTGCCAGTGTCCCCCCCGCACCCCAACCCCCTGCCCCAGCCCAGATCCCTCACCCCACCCACACCCAAACTCCCTCCCAGAGCCTGCCAGTGTCCCCCCCCGCACCCCAAACCCCTGCCCCAGCCCAGATCCCTCACCCCACCCACACCCAAACTCCCTCCCAGAGCCTGCCAGTGTCCCCCCCGCACCCCAACCCCCTGCCCCAGCCCAGATCCCTCACCCCACCCACACCCAAACTCCCTCCCAGAGCCTGCCAGTGTCCCCCCCCGCCCCCAACCCCCTGCCCCAGCCCACAGCCCTCACCCCACCCACACCCAAACTCCCTCCCAGAGCCTGCCAGTGTCCCCCCCCGCACCCCAACCCCCTGCCCCAGCCCAGATCCCTCACCCCACCCACACCCAAACTCCCTCCCAGAGCCTGCCAGTGTCCCCCCCCGCATCCCAACCCCCTGCCCCAGCCCAGATCCCCCACCCCACCCACACCCAAACTCCCTCCCAGAGCCTGCCAGTGTCCCCCCCGCCCCCCAAGCCCCTGCCCCAGCCCAGATCCCTCACCCCACCCACACCCAAACTCCCTCCCAGAGCCAGCCAGTGTCCCCCCCCCGCACCCCAACCCCCTGCCCTAGCCCAGATCCCTCACCCCACCCACACCCAAACTCCCTCCCAGAGCCTGCCAGTGTCCCCCCCCGCCCCCCAACCCCCTGCCCCAGCCCAGATCCCACCCCCCTCCTGCACCCAAACTCCCTCCCAGAGCCTGCCAGTGTCCTCCCCCCGCACCCCAACCCCTTGCCCCAGCCCAGAGCCCTCACCCCACCCACACCCAAACTCCCTCCCAGAGCCTGCCAGTGTCCCCCCCCGCACCCCAACCCCCTGCCCCAGCCCACAGCCCTCACACCACCCACACCCAAACTCCCTCCCAGAGCCTGCCAGTGTCCCCCCCCCCGCCCCCAACCCCCTGCCCCAGCCCAGATCCCTCACCCCACCCACACCCAAACTCCCTCCCAGAGCCTGCCAGTGTCCTCCCCCCGCACCCCATCCCCTGCCCCAGCCCAGATCCCTCACCCCACCCACACCCAAACTCCCTCCCAGAGCCTGCCAGTGTCCCCCCCCGCACCCCACCCCCTGCCCCAGCCCAGATCCCTCACCCCACCCACACCCAAACTCCCTCCCAGAGCCTGCCAGTGTCCTCCCCCCGCACCCCAACCCCCTGCCCCAGCCCAGAGCCCACCCCCCTCCTGCACCCAAACTCCCTCCCAGAGCCTGCCAGTGTCCCCCCCTGCACCCCAACCCTCTGCCCCAGCCCAGATCCCTCACCCCACCCACATCCAAACTCCCTCCCAGAGCCTGCCAGTGTCCCCCTCCCTGCCCCCCAACCCCCTGCCCCAGCCCAGAGCCCTCACCCCACCCACACCCAAACTCCCTCCCAGAGCCTGCCAGTGTCCCCCCCCGCACCCCAACCCCCTGCCCCAGCCCAGATCCCTCACCCCACCCACACCCAAACTCCCTCCCAGAGCCTGCCAGTGTCCTCCCCCCGCCCCCCCAACCCCCTGCCCCAGCCCAGAGCCCTCACCCCACCCACACCCAAACTCCCTCCCAGAGCCTGCCAGTATCCCCCCGCTGCACCCCAACCCCCTGCCCTAGCCCAGATCCCACCCCCCACCCACACCCAAACTCCCTCCCAGAGCCTGCCAGTGTCCCCCCCCACACCCCAACCCCCTGCCCCAGCCCAGAGCCCTCACACCACCCACACCCAAACTCCCTCCCAGAGCCTGCCAGTGTCCCCCCCCACACCCCAACCCCCTGCCCCAGCCCAGATCCCTCACCCCACCCACACCCAAACTCCCTCCCAGAGTCTGCCAGTGTCCCCCCCGCCCCCAACCCCCTGCCCCAGCCCAGAGCCCACCCCCCCCCTGCACCCCAACCCTCTGCCCCAGCCCAGATCCCTCACCCCACCCACACCCAAACTCCCTCCCAGAGCCTGCCAGTGTCCCCCCCCTGCACCCCAACCCCCTGCCCCAGCCCAGATCCCTCACCCCACCCACACCCAAACTCCCTCCCAGAGCCTGCCAGTGTCCCCCCCCCCTGCACCCCCATCCCCCTGCCCCAGCCCAGATCCCACCCCCCACCCACACCCAAACTCCCTCCCAGAGCCTGCCAGTGTCCCCCCCCCGCCCCCAACCCCCTGCCCCAGCCCAGAGCCCTCACCCCACCCACACCCAAACTCCCTCCCAGAGCCTGCCAGTGTCCCCCCCCGCACCCCAACCCCCTGCCCCAGCCCAGATCCCACCCCCCCTCCTGCACCCAAACTCCCTCCCAGAGCCTGCCAGTGTCCCCCCCCGCCCCCAACCCCCTGCCCCAGCCCAGAGCCCTCACCCCACCCACATCCAAACTCCCTCCCAGAGCCTGCCAGTGTCCCCCCCCGCACCCCAACCCCCTGCCCCAGCCCAGATCCCTCACCCCACCCACACCCAAACTCCCTCCCAGAGTCTGCCAGTGTCCCCCCCGCACCCCAACCCCCTGCCCCAGCCCAGAGCCCTCACCCCACCCACACCCAAACTCCCTCCCAGAGCCTGCCAGTGTCCTCCCCCCGCACCCCAACCCCCTGCCCCAGCCCAGATACCTCACCCCACCCACACCCAAACTCCCTCCCAGAGCCTGCCAGTGCCCCCCCCGCACCCCATCCCCTGCCCCAGCCCAGATCCCACCCACACCCAAACTCCCTCCCAGAGCCTGCCAGTGTCCCCCCCCGCACCCCAACCCCCTGCCCCAGCCCAGATCCCTCACCCCACCCACACCCAAACTCCCTCCCAGAGCCTGCCAGTGCCCCCCCCCGCACCCCAACCCCCTGCCCCAGCCCAGATCCCTCACCCCACCCACACCCAAACTCCCTCCCAGAGTCTGCCAGTGTCCCCCCCCGCACCCCAACCCCCTGTCCCAGCCCAGATCCCTCACCCCACCCACATCCAAACTCCCTCCCAGAGTCTGCCAGTGTCCCCCCCCGCACCCCAACCCCCTGTCCCAGCCCAGATCCCGCACCCCACCCACACCCAAACTCCCTCCCAGAGCCTGCCAGTGTCCCCCCCCGCACCCCAACCCTCTGCCCCAGCCCAGATCCCTCACCCCACCCACACCCAAACTCCCTCCCAGAGCCTGCCAGTGTCCCCCCCCACACCCCAACCCCCTGCCCCAGCCCAGATCCCTCACCCCACCCACACCCAAACTCCCTCCCAGAGCCTGCCAGTGTCCCCCCCCGCACCCCAACCCCCTGCCCCAGCCCAGATCCCTCACCCCACCCACACCCAAACTCCCTCCCAGAGCCTGCCAGTGTCCCCCCCTGCACCCCCACCCCCTGCCCCAGCCCAGATCCCTCACCCCACCCACACCCAAACTCCCTCCCAGAGCCTGCCAGTGTCCCCCCCCCCCCCCCCAACCCCCTGCCCCAGCCCAGATCCCTCACCCCACCCACACCCAAACTCCCTCCCAGAGCCTGCCAGTGTCCCCCCCCTGCACCCCAACCCCCTGCCCCAGCCCATAGCCCACCCCCCTCCTGCACCCAAACTCCCTCCCAGAGCCTGCCAGTGTCCTCCCCCCACCCCCCAACCCCCTGCCCCAGCCCAGATCCCTCACCCCACCCACATCCAAACTCCCTCCCAGAGCCTGCCAGTGTCCCCCCCCGCACCCCAACCCCCTGCCCCAGCCCAGATCCCTCACCCCACCCACACCCAAACTCCCTCCCAGAGCCTGCCAGTTTCCCCCCCCACACCCCAACCCCCTGCCCCAGCCCAGATCCCTCACCCCACCCACACCCAAACTCCCTCCCAGAGCCTGCCAGTGTCCCCCCCCCGCACCCCAACCCTCTGCCCCAGCCAAGAGCCCACCCCACCAACACCCAAACTCCCTCCCAGAGCCTGCCAGTGTCCCCCCCCCGCACCCCCATCCCCTGCCCCAGCCCAGATCCCTCACCCCACCCACACCCAAACTCCCTCCCAGAGCCTGCCAGTGTCCCCCCCCCGCACCCCCACCCCCTGCCCCAGCCCAGAGCCCACCCCCCTCCTGCACCCAAACTCCCTCCCAGAGCCTTAGGCAGAGCTATGGGGGTGCTGGGGGGAAGGGGAGGGAGAGGGGAGGAAGGGGGCAGGACTTGGACCCATTCTGGGCACCGCCAGAACTTATATAAACCTGGCCACCCTGAGCCGGAGCCGGTCCTTGCAGAGCTGTCTCCTGACGGGAGGGGACTCTGGGGGAGAGGGTGGCTGCTGGGGTTTATTCCTGCCTTTCAGGACCGGGGAAGGGTCACACAGGGCGAGAAGGAATAGAGGGAGGCTGAACCCTTTCCGGGGCAGTCGGCAAGAAAACCCGAGCTAGCAGAGGATGGTTTCGATCCATCGACCTCTGGGTTATGGGCCCAGCACGCTTCCGCTGCGCCACTCTGCTGGGAGCTCCCCACGGCGGGGCAGGGGAGAGCTGTGGCCAGGGGATTTAGGCGCTTTCTAGGAAGGGGCTTGTACACGGTGCCCGGTCTCCAAAGCCGAACTCAGAGGCCAAAACCGGCCCCCTTCCCCTTGCTTTTCTCCCGAGACGATCCAGCCGGTCTCCTGCCCCCCCAGGCTGTGTGTGTGTGTGGGGGGCGTTTCCCCGATTCCCCGAGTGTCCCAACCCCCCTGCGAGGGGCCGGTGGGGCAGGGCCAGGCCCGGGGAGGAGCTGCCCCTTCCTGCCCCCCCGCCCCAGCCCCGGAGCCTTTGTGTGTTTGCAGCGGGGCCATGGAGCCAGGGGATGGGGGAGCTGGGGGGGGTCAGAGCCAGAGCTGGGGGGGTCAGAGCCGGAGCTGGGGGAGGGGGGGGGGGGCTGGTGCCGGGGATTCTTGGAGCTGGGAGTTTGGGGCGAGTCGATTTACGGGGTGGGGGGGGCGGAGCTGGCGATTGGGGGGGATGTTTGCGGGGGGGGGGGGGGGCTCCATGTTCAGATCTGGCCCCGCGGGAGCATTGGGGGTTGGAGCTGGGACTGTCTGAAGTTGGCTGCTTGGGATGTGAGCGAGCCCCCACCCCCCCGGGAGACGTGGGGCGCTGGGGGTCGGTCTGCACCCAGCCGGGGGGCCCTGCGTTTCCTCGGGAAAAGCTGGTCCGTGTTTCACCCCGTCTCCTCTCAGTCTGAGCCCCCCCCCACCCCCCCGACTCCGTACAGGAGTCTGCAGGGCAGGACGGGGCCCTGAAATCTGACAGCCCTTTGTAGCAGTTTCCTCTCCTCTCCCCCCATCTTCCAGGAGCTGCCACAGAAGCATCGGGCCCCTCCGGGCAAAGAGAGAGAAGCCGCCAAAGCCGAGGAGCAGCGGCAAAGCCAGGAGCTGCTGGTGGGTGCCCAGGGCCCCTGCCACTGCGGTTTGCCTGGCATAAGAACGACACGGCGAATGCAGGGCCCACCCGGCCAGCCTCAGCCAGGGACCCGTCCCCACCGGAGCCCAGGGTCCGACCCGGGGGTGGCACGGTGCCCGCAGGGTGCAGGAGGCCGCTGGGCAGGAGCGGGGCAGTCTGTGCGAGCCCAGAGCCCCTGCCCACGGGCTGTCTGCACGTCACAGTGACCGGGGAGCCTTTCCCGCACCGGGGGGATGGGGAGGAAATGTGGGCTGCAGAGATGGAGGATTTGGCTCAGTGCAAGTTGATGAGGTTTTGGGGGGAAGTGTCCCTCCTGTGGGTGATGTACAGCTCACCCCGGCCCTTATCCCTCCTCTCTTCCTGGGATAAACGAACTTCCCACCCCCCACCGCAAGAGATCTTGTGTTCTAGTAAATAACTCTGTCACCCGCCCCGAGGCGCATTTATGATTCTCCCCAGTTGCCGTGCAGATGAATGTCCGTGCGGATAAATGCAAAGTAACGCACATTGGAAAAAGTCATATCAATTATGCACGGAAAATGACGGGGTCTAAATTAGCTGTTGCCACTCAAGAAAGAGATCTTGGCATCACGGTTCACATTTCTCTAGAAAAATCCACTCAAGGTGCAGCGTCGGTCAAAAAAGCAAACAGACCATTGGGAATCATGAAGAAAGGGAGAGATAATAAGACAGAAAACATCCGATTGCCTCTCTATAAATCCATGGTCTCCTGCGAACAAAAAGCTTCCACCCCACATGAGCAGCAGCTGTCGGTGGGAGAGCGCTCCTGCCGACAACGTGCTGTTCACCCCAGCACTTTTCGTGGGTCAAAATTTGTCACTGGGGTGTGTGTTTTTTAACACCCCTGAATGACAAGTTGTGCCGACGAAGTACCGAGGTAGAGAAAGCCTGAGGCTGTTCAACTTGGAAAAGAGACAACTAAGTGGGGGGGATAGGATAGAGGTCTATAAAATCATGACTGGTGTGGCAAAAGTAAAGAAGGACGTGTTATTTACTCCTTCCTATAACACATGCACGAGGGGTCACCCCGTGAAATGAATAGGCAGCAGGTTTAAAACAAACAAAAGGAAGTATTTTTTCACACACTGCACAGTCAACCTGGGGAACTCCTTGCCAGAGGATGTTGAAGGCCAGGACAAGAACAGGGTTCAAAAAAGAGCAAAATAAGTTCATGGAGGATAGGTCCATCAGGGGCTATAAGCCACTATGGGCAGGGATGGTGTCCCTAGCTTCTGTTTGCCAGAAGCTGGAAATGGGCGACAGGGGATGGATCACTTGGTGATGACCTGTTCTGTTCATGTCCTCTGGGGCAGCTGGCATTGGTCACTGTCGGAAGACAGGACACTGGGCTAGATGGTCCTTTGGTCTGACCCAGTATGTCTTGTCTTATGTTCTGTGTTCCTCTGTTACTGAGCCGCCCTCTCCCTGTTGCAGAGCCAGATGGCAGCCGAGAGGGAGAAGATGGTCTGGGAGTGGCAGGAGCTGCGAGGGTTTCTGGCGGAGCAGGAGCAGCGGCTGCTGTCCCGGCTGGAAGAGCTAGAGAGAGCCATTGTCCAGAGAAGGGATGCGGGCGTCTGCCGACTGTCCCGGGAGATTTCCCTGATCGGGGAGCGGGGAGGAGAGAGGGGGCAGCCGCCGCTGAGCCAACCCCTGCAGGTCAGGCTGTCGTTGCAATGATCACACACAGCGTTCCTATAGGAGCGTCTCCGCCCCAGACCCCAAAGCACTTTACAAAGGGGGGTCGGGGCAATTATCCCTATGGGACAAAGGGGGAAACTGAGGCACAGGGCGGGGCAGAGCCCTGGACAAAGTGAGTCTGGCAGCGGCGCCAGGGATGGGTCCTGGGAGTCCTGGATGCTGCAGCCCCAAGGCCTTCTCTCCTGGAAATGTCTGTCTGCATTTTCACTTGGAGGATGAAATCCCCTCCCCCACCATGCTGAGGTCCTGAGCCAGGCCTAAGGCCCCACTCACACCAGGTTAATGGGTTCAGTGGGGCCAGGGGCCTTCTGGGTCTCTCAGCACTGGAGGAATTGGGTTCTCAATGCAGAGAAATATCTTCTGCCTGTAAAGTGCCTGGGGAGAAGGTTTCCTCAGTGGCGACCTGCCAGCAATAGGGGAAAGTCCCTGGTAGGGGGTGGCAGCTGCTCTGGGAATGTAAACCTGAAATTCCCCTAGTACCCGAGGCTTCAGTGGTGACTCCCCTGCAGAGCAGGAGGCCTCCCCACCCAGGGACATGCCCCCTGACTGCCTCCTCTTTCTCTCCCTCTTTAGGGTGCTGGGAGCACTGGGGGCAGGTAAGTCCTGGGCTCCACTTTGCTCCCCGTCATGGGCCGTTAGGGTTGATAACTGCACTGAATAGGAAGCTGCCCCCTGCCCGTGGAGCATGTGATTCTGCCTCCCGCAGTGGCTGACTCAGGGAGGAGAAGAGCCGTTCACGGTCTGATCGCTCAGGAGGTCCCAGCAGGGCTGCTAGACACAGGGCCGATGGGCCCGACCTGGCCTGTCTCCCGGCCGCATCCCGTGTTCTGAGGGCGCAGAAACTCAGCTTTTGAATTTTTTAAAGTGAATTGCTGGCCCCCCGCATCTCCCCAGCGTAAAGGGAGACAGCGTTGCCTTGCTGGGGCTGCCCGAAGCCGTAGCTCAGAGAGCGTGAACTCTCCTGTCCCCTGTTAATGTCATCGGGGTGTCAAGTGAAGGGAGGACACTTTGATGTCAACATTAAGCATTCCCTGGCTGATCACCTGAGCAGGTGGAAAGGGGAAGGGGAGGGAGTGAAGCCTTTGTGGGGTGGAAATTGGTGGTTGCTGTAGGGAGGGAAGAACAGAGGAGAAACACAAGGACAAGGAAGCAAGAGGGAAATGGAGAAAGGAGGGGAAGAACTATGGGGGGCACTACAGGGGAGTCCAGGAGGGGGTCTGTTTTCCTCCTGAGTGACACTGAGTGTGACAGACAAAGGCTTAGCAAAATACTAAGAATTAAAATTGTATTTCCTATATGAAGGGCAGATTCTCACCTTGTCCTTTGCACGTGGGTGTCCCATGGAGAGCAGTGGGTGTTCTGCTGTGAATGGAGCAGGGCACAGAGTCCTAAACTGACACCCTGGCCCACTGACCATAACGGACAGGGCAATATGACCCTCTCTGCCAAATGAGCTGGATGCCCCAGGGTTACTGCTTCAGCTGAAGGGCTCGGGGGGGGTTGGCATTAAAGGACCCAGGTTCACTCCCTGGTGGAGACCTGAGCTCTGTCTGTGGCCACTGTCAGCATGTAGGACCTGCCCAGGCTTCGGTCTGTGTCTCCTCCCCTTCCACATAATCCCAGTGCTGGTGCCCCTTGTTACTGCAGTCAACCAGCGTGGGGGGTGGCTCAGACCCCACAGAACCAGAGCGTCCCGGAGAAAGCTCCTGAACAATGTCTCCGTTCCTTGCTCTGGTGTCTCCCCACTTCCCATCTCTCTGGGGAGCCCAGGGTTGAGGGCGGGTGACTCACCGTGACAATGACCATCTCGGGCTACAAAGCTCAGATCCAGGTTTCCTGGAGTTTGGGGGTTGTTGGGCTCAGGGTCTGGGGATCAGGCCTATTTCTCACCCCTCCCTCTTTCCCCAGCAGGGAGGACGGGGCGTTTCGGGAGCCGGAGCCAGGGTTTGCGGAGCTGGAGAGGAGACTCAGCGATTTCTCTCTGACAAGTGCCGTCCTGCAGGAGGTGCTGCTGGGATTCAAAGGTGAGTGGGAGTCTGGGGGTGGTGTCTCCTCTGGTTAGAGCGACCCTGGCCCTGGGGAGGAGTCGGGGACTCTCGGGATGTCACTGACCCCAGGCTCCATCTCACAGCCCCAGCTCCGCGAGTCGCCCTTCCCCATGGTGTAGCCATGTGGGGCTGGCTCTGTCTCCAGTGGCTGCATTATCAGCCTCAGATCTCTGTCACCATCTCATAGTTAACAGCAGTTACATTAATAACTAATGGGAACCTCCCCAGGAAAGCGAGGGCCTGAATTCTCTCCTCTCTCTTCCTCTCCTTCCCCTAGAGATGCTGCGACTGGAGCTGGGCAGCGACACAGGTACGTGTCTGTCTCTGACGGGTCATGGGCAGATTTCGGACCAATTACCCTTTTATAGAATCATAGAATATCAGGGTTCGAAGGGCCCTCAGGAGGTCATCTAGTCCAACACCCTGCTCAAAGCAGGACCGATCCCTGACTAAATCATCCCAGCCAGGGCTTTGTCAAGCCTGACCTTAAAAACTTGTAGGGAAGGAGATTCCACCACCTCCCTAGGTAACGCATTCCAGTGCTTCACCACCCTCAGAGTGAAAAAGTTTTTCCTAATATCCAACCTAAATCTCTCCCACTGCAACTTGAGACCATCACTCCTTGTTCTGTCATCTGCTACCACGGAGAACAGTCTAGATCCATCCTCTTTGGAACCCCCTTTCAGGTAGTTGAAAGCAGCTATCAAATCCCCCCTCATTCTTCTCCTCTGCAGACTAAACAATCCCAGTTCCCTCAGCCTCTCCTCATAACTCATGTGTTCCAGTCCCCTCATCATTTTTGTTGCCGTCTGCTGGACTCTTTCCAATGTTTCCACATCCTTCTTGTAGTGTGGGGCCCAAAACTGGACACAGTACTCCACATGAGGCCTCACCAATGTCGAATAGAGGGGAACGATCACGTCCCTCGATCTGCTGGCAATGCCCCTACTTATACATCCCAAAATGCCATTGGCCTTCTTGGCAACAAGGGCACACTGCTGACTCATATCCAGCTTCTCGTCCACTGTCACGCCTAGGTCCTTTTCTGCAGAACTGCTGCCGAGCCATTCGGTCCCTAGTCTGTAGCGGTGCATTGAATTCTTCTGTCCTAACTGCTGGACTCTGCACTTGTCCTTGTTCAACCTCATCAGATTTCTTTTGGCCCAATCCTCCAATTTGTCTAGGTCTCTCTGTATCCTATCCCTACCCTCCAGGGTATCTACCACTCCTCCCAGTTTAGTGTCATCTGCAAACTTGCTGAGGGTGCAATCCACACCATCCTCCAGATCATTTATGAAGATATTGAACAAAACCGGCCCCAGGACCGACCCCTGGGGCACTCCACTTGACACCGGCTGCCAACTAGACATGGAGCCATTGATCACTACCCGTTGAGCCCGACAATCTAGCCAACTTTCTACCCACCTTGTAGTGCATCCATCCAGCCCATACTTCTTTAACTTGCTGGCAAGAATACTGTGGGAGACAGTGTCAAAAGCTTTGCTAAAGTCAAGGAACAACACGTCCACTGCTTTCCCCTCATCTACAGAGCCAATTATCTCGTCATAGAAGGCAATTAGATTAGTCAGGCATGACTTGCCCTTGGTGAATCCATGCTGACTGTTCCTGATCACTTTCCTCTCCTCGAAGTGCTTCAGAATGGATTCCTTGAGGACCTGCTCCATGATTTTTCTAGGGACTGAGGTGAGGCTGACTGGCCTGTAGTTCCCAGGATCCTCCTGCTTCCCTTTTTTAAAGATGGGCACTACATTAGCCTTTTTCCAGTCGTCCGGGACTTCCCCCGATCGCCATGAGTTTTCAAAGATTCTGGCCAATGGCTGTGCAATCACATCCGCCAACTCCTTTAGCACTCTCGGATGCAGCGCATCCGGCCCCATGGACTTGTGCTCATCCAGCTTTTCTAAATAGTCCCGAACCACTTCTTTCTCCACAGAGAGCTGCTCACCTCCTCCCCATGCTGTGCTGCCCAGGGCAGTAGTCTGGGACCTGACCTTGTTCGTGAAGACAGAGGCAAAAAAAGCATTGAGTACATTAGCTTTTTCCACATCCTCTGTCACGAGGTTGCCTCCCTCATTCAGTAAGGGGCTCACACTTTCCTTGATTTTCTTCTTGTTGCTAATATACCTGAAGAAACACTTCTTGTTACTCTTAACATCTCTTGCTAGCTGCAACTCCAGGTGTGATTTGGCCTTCCTGATTTCACTCCTGCAAGCCCGAGCAATATTTTTATACTCATCCCTGGTCATTTGTCCAATCTTCCACTTCTTGTAAGCTTCTTTTTTGTATTTAAGATCAGCAAGGATTTCACTGTTAAGCCAAGCCGGTCGCCTGCCATATTTACTATTCTTTCTACACATTGGGATGGTTTGTCCCTGTAACCTCAATAAGGATTCTTTAAAATACAGCCAGCTCTCCTGGACTCCTTTCACCCTCATGTTATTCTCCCAGGGGATCTTTCCCACCAGTTCCCTGAGGTAGTCAAAGTCTGCTTTTCTGAAGTCCAGGGTCCGTATTCTGCTGCTCTCCTTTCTTCCTTGTGTCAGGATCCTGAACTCGATTATCTCACGGTCACTGCCTCCCAGGGTCCCATCCACTTTTGCTTCCCCTACTAATTCTTCCAGGTTTGTGAGCAGCAGGTCAAGAAGAGCTCCGCCCCTAGTCGGTTCCTCCAGCACTTCCACCAGGAAATTGTCCCCTACAGTTTCCAAAAACTTCCTGGATTGTCTGTGCATGCTGTATTGCTCTCCCAGCAGATATCAGGTGATTGAAGTCTCCCATGAGAACCAGGGCGTGCGATCTAGTAACTTCTGCGAGTTGCCAGAAGAAAGCCTCGTCCATCTCATCCCCCTGGTCCGGTGGTCTATAGCAGACTCCCACGATGACATCACCCTTGGTGCTCACACTTCTAAACATAATCCTGAAACTCTCAGGTTTTTCTGCAGTTTCATACTTGAGCTCTGAGCAGTCATACTGCTCCCTTACATACAGTGCAACTCCCCCACCTTTTCTGCCCTGCTTGTCCTTCCTGAAGAGTTTATACCCATCCATGACAGTACTCCAGTCATGTGAGTTATCCCACCAAGTCTCTGTTATTCGAATCACATCATAATTCCTTGACTGTGCCAGGACTTCCAGTTCTCCCTGCTTGTTTCCCAGGCTTCGTGCATTTATGTATAGGCACTTGAGATAACCCGCTGATCGCCCCTCTTTCTCAGTATGAGGCAGGAGCCCTCCTCTCTCATGCCCTCCTGCTCGTGCTTCCTCCCGGTGTCCCGCTTCCCCACTTACCTCAGGGCTTTGGTCTCCTTCCCCCGGTGAACCTAGTTTAAAGCCCTCCTCACTAGATTAGCCAGCCTGCTTGCGAAGATGCTCTTCCCTCTCTTCGTTAGGTGGAGCCCGTCTCTGCCTAGCACTCCTCCTTCTTGGAACACCATCCCATGGTCAAAAAATCCAAAGCCTTCTCTCCGACACCACCTGCATAGCCGTTCGCTTTTAGTGACGGGGGATAGCAGCCTCCAGCCCTTGGAAGCTGTGGAACAATGTGAAGAGATGTTACTTTGTTCTTGCACCACTGTATTTTCAGCGGACTTGTCTCTTAAATATTTTAGCTCATCAATGTCACTTAAGCATTTAAAGTTTTTGCAAGATTTTTTTGTCCTCTAATTTTTTGTTGCTTTTACTTTTTTTAAGTATTGCATTGTTTACTAATTAAATTAATTTTAGTCATTTCATTTTGGCATTTTTAATTGCAGTCATATTAAGTGTTTAGTCATTAAGTTTACATAGTCTGATTTTAAAGCTCTTTTTTTGGGTTTTTAAGACCGCTAAGATTTTGACAACTTTTCCTGGTTTTGAATGTCTGCTTGAGACTTTTTTTTACAAAATACAAAGGCTGAGCTCTTTTTGAACATGTATTTGAAAGTTTCCTGGAATGATTTTATACATTTAAGATAGACTCTTAATTTCCCCCCCAATACATTCCTGTTCACCCCGGGATAATTAATTTCTGGGGAACATCTTCAGCAGAGCTAGAATTATTGAAAGGCGTTGCACCAGAGAGTAAAAGCACGGAGGCAGTGGCCTGCGGGGAACAGAGTAAGTTTCATTACTAATCCTGCTCTTTTGAGGGGTCCTTTGAGAAAATAATTTAACTTACAAGCATTTAGAGACTTTAAGAAAGTCACTACTCACTGGAGCAATGGGTCTCTTTAGACTATATTTTAACTGACAAGCCCTTACAGCCTTTGTGAGAAAGGAACAGGATACAACAGAATTTAAAAAATGAAAATTAAGAATCGTGGCTCATCAGTTTGCTTCTTCTGACTTGGGTTGAGGAACCTTGGAGGAGTTGTGATGAGAGACAAACTTGCCAAGTTGATAGATGATTTTCTTTCTTCCCTCTCCCCCATTTTTAAATCCATGTCCCTAAGGCCAAATTTGGCAGAGGTAACTTTGTTCCTACGTTTTCTTGTTCTCCAAGCATGTTCCTAGTACTCTCCTGGAACGATATCATTAGCCCCCTTTTGTTTGGACTAATTTAATTTTCTGCAGTTGGTCTTCTTGCACCTGTGCATCACATTCATGGCTGAAAATAATTTAACGTAATTTTCATCAACTTGTTGCTATTGTAAGATCTTCTGAACTTTCATATTCTTTTCACAGTGAAGTAAGGAAGAGAGTTCAAAACGTGGGTGTTATTGGAATTAACAGTTCCCAGGGTCGGTCCATATATGCCATAGCACTTGGCTCATTCATGCTTTGTCTGGGTACAATGTAGCCCTCTCTCTCCAGTCGTAGTCAATGACGATACAAAATAAAGGTCTAGGCTTGTGTTTCTCGGCTGGTGGTTTGTGACCCCCGGGGGCTCAGGAAAGGCAGGCAGGAGGCTGTGAGATGTTGAGCGTTTCATTATGATCCAAAGCAAAGAAAATCTCACTCCCCCACTCCTGCACTCCCTTGTTCATTATGGTCAAGTATTCTCTGTCAGCCTCTTGAAATATACACGTTATACAGAGACTCGGCATGGATGCATGTTTTAGTCTTACTTTTTTAGTAAATGTTCAGGGGTCAGAAAAAAATTCTTCATAGAATATCAGGGTTTGAAGGGACCTCAGGAGGTCATCTAGTCCAGTCCCCTGCTCAAAGCAGGACCAATCCCCAATTTTTGCCCCGGATCCCAAATGGCCCTCTCAAGGATTGAACTCACAACCCTGGGTTTAGCAGGCCAGTGCTCAAACCACTGAGCTATCCCTCCCCTCCAACTTGCAATAAGTGGTACTCGCTTACTTATTTCAGCTGGGAAATTAGGCAGTTTTTGCAGCTGTGCACAGTAACCCTTTCATTGCCTGTATCACACCCAGTGAGACTGAACCCCTTGGGTGGTTAGTAGAGACGGGGAGGAGGCAGGAAGTTTGGATCCAAACTGGCATGCAGTGCTATCCGCAATTGCAGGAGATCGTTGGTCACTAAGTCTCCCGGGCAGAGGGAGGGGACGGGGGAAAGACAAGAGGGAAAATGAAGGAGAAATAAGTGGGGGGTGGGAAGGTCACAAGCTCCCAAACCTGCCCACATCCAGTCAAAGTCTAAGACCAGAAGGGACCATTGGATCATCCGGTCTGACCTCCTGTCTAGCACTGGCCGCCAACACCACCCAGCCCCCCCCCACTAAACACAACAGCTGGACTGAGACCAAAGTCTTGTAGCCCACGGGAGACTAGACTGTTATATGCCCCAGGCAGAGAACAGGAGGGACTGAGATGCACCAGTGCCCCAGACCCCTGCAGTGGCAGGGAAATGGTTAAGTGAGATGGTTCCCGGTAATCCTAGTGAGTGACCCACACCCCACGCTGCAGAGGAAGCTGAAACCCCCCCAGGGCACTGAGAACCTGTCTTGTCTTCTTCTCTGGCTGTTCCTGAATCTTCAGAGGAAGGAGATTTAAAAAAAACCCTCTCAAAATACATTGCGGGGGGAAAGTGCCTTCCAGACCCCTGGCAGTGGTGGCTGAAACCCTGAAGCGTGAGCGTGAGGAATGTCATGCATAAAATAGAAGTGAGCCCCACTTACTGGTCCACTCTTTGTGTCTATTGACAATGCCTTCCAGCTGAATATCCCCAGCAACATTCCTTTCATTTCCTGCACCAGCACTGGGCAGACTTTGTCCTGTCCCTGCCTGGTCCCCACCACTGGGGGAGTTGCTCTCAGGGTTTTAAAACTAGGGCAGTGGATTTAGTGCTGGTGGGAGGGGTTGGGTCTGGGCTGTGATAAAGTGATGGAATGTTTTCCCAGCATGCAAGTCAGAAACATCTTGTGCAGGGAAAGGGCCGGGGCAAATCACGATGTGACAGGAACTAGAGGCCCTTCTGAAATCTTCCCTGTCCCCCTTCTCACCCTGACAGGTGGCAGAGTAATACGCACCTTTGGCTCCAGATTGTCCCAGCCTCTCACGGGACGGGGAAGGGGACTGGCTGTCGTGGAGCCAGTCCAGGTAGGGATTATTACGGGGTTGCTAGTGGGTTCCTGCTGGAGGGAGGGGGCAGGAAATACTGAGGGCCTGGGATCTTTGGAGGAGTTTAGTCTGGAGGTGGGATGGGGGCAGGAAATACCCAGGGTGGAGAAAGGGAGGGGGACAAGGCATGTGACAAACTTGCTGAAAATTGTTGAACCCACGTCCTGGATTCTGGGAACAGATGTAGGGGTTTGGGGGAGGAAATTACCCTATTTGTAGAATGGGGTTGGTGGGGGAACACTGGACAGTGCTGGGAAAATGGATCATATTCCCAGTGGAAGAACATAAACCTAACCGCCAGAGGCTGCTATGAGATATGAAGCCGGGGGGGAGGGAGGGGGAAGGGTTACTCACCAGTGGGGTGTAGAGTAGATAAACCCCCACTTCCTTTCAGCTGCTGGCAATGGGAAGCGTGTTGGGATTCCTATTGCGGAGCCAACCCTGGAGCCTACTGGGGGCCCCATCCCATGTATCAGCCTCTGGCTTGTAGGTGTGTGATGAATGAGAATCATAGAATCATAGAATATCAAGGTTGGAAGGGACCCCAGAAGGTCATCTAGTCCAACCCCCTGCTCGAAGCAGGACCAATTCCCAGTTAAATCATCCCAGCCAGGGCTTTGTCAAGCCTGACCTTAAAAACCTCTAAGGAAGGAGATTCTACCACCTCCCTAGGTAACGCATTCCAGTGTTTCACCACCCTCTTAGTGAAAAAGTTTTTCCTAATATCCAATCTAAACCTCCCCCATTGCAACTTGAGACCATTACTCCTCGTTCTGTCATCTGCTACCATTGAGAACAGTCTAGAGCCATCCTCTTTGGAACCCCCTTTCAGGTAGTTGAAAGCAGCTATCAAATCCCCCCTCATTCTTCTCTTCTGCAGACTAAACAATCCCAGCTCCCTCAGCCTCTCCTCATAAGTCATGTGCTCTAGACCCCTAATCATTTTTGTTGCCCTTCGCTGGACTCTCTCCAATTTATCCACATCCTTCTTGTAGTGTGGGGCCCAAAACTGGACACAGTACTCCAGATGAGGCCTCACCAGTGTCGAATAGAGGGAACGATCACGTCCCTCGATCTGCTCGCTATGCCCCTACTTATACATCCCAAAATGCCATTGGCCTTCTTGGCAACAAGGGCACACTGCTGACTCATATCCAGCTTCTAGTCCACTGTCACCCCTAGGTCCTTTTCCGCAGAACTGCTGCCTAGCCATTCGGTCCCTAGTCTGTAGCTGTGCATTGGGTTCTTCCGTCCTAAGTGCAGGACCCTGCACTTATCCTTATTGAACCTCATCAGATTTCTTTTGGCCCAATCCTCCAATTTGTCTAGGTCCTTCTGTATCCTATCCCTACCCTCCAGCGTATCTACCACTCCTCCCAGTTTAGTATCATCCGCAAATTTGCTGAGAGTGC
The DNA here is from genome assembly GCF_015237465.2 of Chelonia mydas. Lineage (NCBI taxonomy): Eukaryota > Metazoa > Chordata > Testudines > Cheloniidae > Chelonia > Chelonia mydas. Next base: position 5,932,379 of record NC_051268.2, on the reverse strand, counting down.
AATCCACACCATCCTCCAGATCATTTATGAAGATATTGAACAAAACTGGCCCCAGGACCGACCCCTGGGGCACTCCACTTGATACCGGCTGCCAACTAGACATGGAGCCATTGATCACTACCCGTTGAGCCCGACAATCTAGCCAGCTTTCTACCCACCTTATAGTGCATTCATCCAGCCCATACTTCCTTAACTTGCTGACAAGAATACTGTGGGAGACCGTGTCAAAAGCTTTGCTAAAGTCAAGAAACAATACATCCACTGCTTTCCCTTCATCCACAGAACCAGTAATCTCATCATAAAAGGCGATTAGATTAGTCAGGCATGACCTTCCCTTGGTGAATCCATGCTGACTGTTCCTGATCACTTTCCTCTCATGTAAGTGCTTCAGGATTGATTCTTTGAGGACCTGCTCCATGATTTTTCCAGGGACTGAGGTGAGGCTGACTGGCCTGTAATTCCCAGGATCCTCCTTCTTCCCTTTTTTAAAGATGGGCACTACATTAGCCTTTTTCCAGTCATCCGGGACTTCCCCCGTTCGCCACGAGTTTTCAAAGATAATGGCCAAGGGCTCTGCAATCACAGCCGCCAATTCCTTCAGCACTCTCAGATGCTTCCCCCTCTGTCTGCTGCGGGGGGACTAGGGAATCTCTATCTCCCCTCCTGTTTTGCCTTCTGGCTGCTCTGAGCAGGGTGGGGGTGGGACTCTGTTGACTGTGAGCCTCCCAGAGTTTCCATTTGATTGGCTCCTCTCCCTCCATGAATAGTGGGGTTGTGTCTGGGGCAGCAGGCACTGAGGGTTGGACTCTTCCTCTTTCAGGGGCCGGTGACCTTCGAGGAGGTGGCTGTGTATTTCACCAGGGAAGAGTGGGCTCTGCTGGACCCCCGTCAAAGAGCCCTCTGCAGAGACGTCATGCAGGAGAACTACGAGAATGTGACCTCGCTGGGTAAGGATTCCTGTCCCCGTGGTTACTAGAAGGGGAAATGCAGAGTTAAGGTTCACACCACCCCCACAATGCCACCTCTACTCTGCCCTATCTCAGCAACAGCCCATTAAGTACATTGAAATGGGGCAGACTAGGTCCCTCAGGGTTCACATGTGCCTCCCTTCATATCATGGTCACAGCTCTGCCAAGCTACTCAAACTACTCCCTCCACCATCCAGTTACGACTACAGCTGACCCAGTGCACACAGCTGGGGGGCATGCGGATAATTACTGGGATTCCCTCCTGTGAACACAACACAAACAAGGGCATGTTCTTAGTCCTTCATATCTATTGTAGAATCATAGATTTGATGGTCAGAAAGGGCTATTAGGACATCTAGTCTGACCGCCTATATAACACAGGTCATAAAATTTCATCGAGTTACTGCTGTACTGAACTGAATATGCTGTGTTGGACTAAATCCTCCCCCAGAAAGCCATCCACTCTGACTTGAAGACTTCAAGAAATGGAGAAGCCTCCACTTCCTTTGTTAGTTTGTTAACCTTTGCACCAGCCATACTGAGCCACTCCCAGTGGCTAGTGCCAGCTGCAGGGCTAGGGGCAGAGTTAAGGTTACATTTTAGGGTTGGTGTGTATATTAACTCTTCCTTTTCTGGTTTCCAGAGGTTTAAGTTTAACCACCAGACACCTAATGGAAAGGCATGCAGCAGAACTGGGCAACCTGTACTCCATATTTATATAGTTTGGGGGCTTTTGATTTCCTCATTTTTTTTAATAGACTTTTTCGGCACTCTGTTTCTGCATGAGAGATTTTGCCGGCATAATTCTATCAATTAAGGATGTGTTTTTTTGCATCCCTAACAAACAGAGCTATGCTGACAAAACTTTGCAGCTCAGAAGAGGCCAGAGTCTGCAAGTGGATTTTAAAACACTTTAAAATATTGCTCTCAGCCCTGAAATTTTGGAATCTGGAGGGAAACGTCGAAGAGGAACTCCTGCAGAATGCAAGCAAAATGCACAATACACATAGTCTGAGAATTAACAGTGGTACGGCTCTGACTCAGATGAATTGGTGTAGCTCAGAGGCAGTGGCCACAGCATGTCCTCTTCACCCCACCAACCAATGACTGAGAGCAGTGTGAGGTTACTATTCAGGAGTTCTTGTGGAGGAGGGGAGAGGAGAGCAGGGAGCAGTGGGAAGGCAGAAGATGATGGGGGAACTAGTGCTTGTTTGGTGCCACAAGCTAGGGAAGGCTGAGTGTAGTGGGAGGAAGGGGATAGGTATGTGGAAGATTAGACTAGAGGGAATCAGGGAGGGATGGGTACCATGGAAGGAAGAGGAGGTGAGGAATCAGAGGCAGAATCTCCTGGGAACAGGTAGTGTGGTGGGTCGGGGGAGTGGGAGACTGGGAATGGAGAAAAGGGGGTGGAGGTCCCAGCAGTCATGCTGTTAGAGGGGGAGGATTGGGTAGGAGATCTGGGATACTTGGAAGTGGAGAAGACTGAGGATAGTGGGAAGGGTATGGGGAGTGGTTGCTCCAAGGAGCAGGAAGGGTCTGGTGGCAGTGGGAAGGGAAGGTTTCAGGGAGGCAGATATTTGGGGCCCTCTGCTGAGAATGCTTTTGCCAAAGTCTCTAATGCCCTCTCCCTAAGCAAAGCTCAGAAGCAGCACTCCATCCTTATTCTTCTTGACCTGTCAGCCGCCTTTAATACCACTGACCATGGTCGTCTTCTTGACATCTTGTCTTTTTCCTGCTCTTCTCCTACCTCTGTAATCACTCTTCAGCGTGTATTTAAGAAGATTGTCCTCACCCCCCCACACACACTCTGGTTTTCTGTGGGGGTTCTACAGGGCTCAGTCCTTGGTCACTTCCTCTTCCTCTGCACTTTATCTCTGGGAAATCTCACCCACAAACACAAATTCAGCTCCTGTCCCTATTCTGATCAATCACAGATCTACCGCTCTACTCCAGACCTGTCTCCTTCTGTCCAAACTGAAATCTCAGCCTCCCTCTGATGGCTCCTTGTGGATAGCTAGCCATCAACTCAAGCTCAACATCTCAAATGTCTAGAACAGAGCTCTTAATCCCCCAAGCTAGCTCTCCCACCATCTCCTTTCTTGCTGTTCACTCCAGAATTAGCTGATGAAATCTCAGAGAGTCTGGCAAAATTTGCAAACTCAGATGACAAGACAGGTTCCAGAAGATTGGAGAAGGGTTAACATAGTGCCCATCTTTACAAAGGGGGAAAAGGCGAAGCTGGGGAACTGTAGACTACTCAGCCTGACCTCAAGACCAGGGAAGCTACTAGAGCAATGAATAAAATATTCGGTTTGTGAATACCTGGAGGACGAAGGGCAATCGAGAGCAGCCAGCATGGATTTACTAAGAACATAGCGTGACAAACCAGCTTAATCATCTTCTTTGATAGGGTAACTGGTTTGGTGGCTAAAGTAGACCTGGACTTCAAAAAGGCTTTGACACAATCCCATGAGTAAGCTGGAGAAATGCGGGTTCAACGGAACTACCATTAAGTGACTGTATAATTGGTTACACAACCGCAAACAGAGAGTAACTATGAATGGAATGATGTCAGATTGGAGGGATATCTCAAGTGGGGTGTCACAGGGATCTCTTTTGGGTCCACTGTTATTTAACATCTTCATTAATGACCTGGATGTAGGAGTAGAGAGGATACTGATCAAATTTGCAGATGACACAAAGCTAGGGGGGTTATCAACACTTTGGAGGATAGAGCATCTTGATAAATTTGCAAACTGGGCTATAGACCACAAAATGAAATTCAACAAAGACAAGGGCAAGGTGCTACTCTTAGGGAAGTAAAACCCAATGCACAAATACAGGTTGGGGGATAACTGGCATGGCAGCAGCACTGCTGAGAAGGATCTGAGAGTTGTGGTGGATCACAACCTCAACACGAAGTCAACAGTGTGATGATAATGCAAAAAAAAAAAAAAAACCAAAAAAAAACCAAAAAAAAGCAAATGCATTAACAGAAGCATAGCATGCAAATCACACATGGTGACGGTAATGCTCTACTCAGCACTGATTTGGCCTCAGGGGGACTCCTGTGTCCAGTTTTGGTCACGAGTGACTAGCTAGGATGTAGAGAGACTGGAAACAATCCAGAGGCAAGTGACAAAGATGATCAAAGGGATGGAACACAAGCCAGTGAGCAAAGGCTGATGTAACTGGGTGTGTTTAGTTTGGAAAAAAAGAGTTGAAGGGGGTGGGGGGGTGATAGTCATTTTCAAATACTCAAAAGGCTCTGTAAGCTTGCGTGGCCATCCTTCCCGGTCTATCCCTGAGGGAGGCCATGCCACCTCATGGTCATGCTCTTAGCACTGCAATCAATTAAGGGGGGATTATCAGTCTTCAAAGCTCAGGCCACTTGATCCAGGTTGAGCAATAGTGAGTCTGTGGTGCCCGGCCCTCAGGCAGGACTGGGGACCAACAGTCCATGCTCTGGCCTGCAATCAGGGCAAAGCTGCAAAGTCTCCAAGCCCAGGCCCTCAGTCAGTTTGGGACAGCAAACAATTAGGGCTTTGCCCAAGGCGAGCATCAAACAGGCTAGGGCTCAGGCAGGGGCAAGCACCAAACAGCCTGGCATCCTAGCTCGGTGGATGGTAGACCAACACAGGCCTCCTGGCTGAAGATGGGGAGGCTATCACCCAACTGGCTGGGTGGCAGGAGGCAGGGAGACCCTGGCCCACCTGACTCCACTGGGTCCTAGCCCAGGGACCTAACAGTGGCAGTGTAGTCTGCCTCTGGATCAGCGGGGATCCACCCGCAACACACTGACTTAGTGTGAGGCCAACACTCAATCAGACGATGGTCTCGTTTCCCTGGGCTACTTCCTACAATCCCCAGGGTTTTGGTACCTCTAGCCTGCATTTCCCTGGGATCAGTGGTCTGTGGCAGCCCCATCAGCTTGTTGGCACCTCAACTGGCCGGTGACCCTGGTTGGTCTGGCCATTCCTCTGGCGGCAGTCCAAATAGCTCCTCGGTGTCCCACTCTGGCAGTGGGTGATAAGCATCTGTCTTATTCAGGAGCTCCAGCCCAACTGAGCTACAAGTCCCCCCTTTTGTAGTTCCACTTCCTGTCCCGCCCCTCAGCTTCCGGAGGGGTGGACGTGGCTTTCCTGGCTCTGTAGCCCAAGGGGCAGGTTTGTGGTCCCTGCTGGTCTTCCTTGCTATGGACTGCCATACAAAGAATGGAGAACAGTTCATCTCTCTTGCCATGGAGGGCAGGACAAGAGGCAGTGGGTTCAAACTACAGGACAGCAGATTTAGATTAGATCTCAGGAAAAACTTCCTAACTGGAAGAACAGTAGGAACAGACGCCTAGGGAGGTGGTGGAAGGTTATTCACTGGAGGTTTTCAAAAGGAGACTGGAGCCATCTGGTGGTTTAGACTCAGCAAATCCTGCACCTTGGCAGGGGTTAGACTAGATGACCTTTGTGGTTCCTTTAAACTCTGTAGTTCGAAGGGGAACAGGGGTTAGCCCTTTGAAAAAGCTAAAACTAGCATGTCGCCCATTAAGGGTACATCTGCACTGCATCTGGAGGTTGCCTCCCAGCCAGAGTCCATGCTGACTCCCTACAAATAACGGTGGAGGCCCTAACATCAAAGCAATGTCTCCACAGCCATTTTTAATGCACTAGTGTGAGACCCAGCCTGGAAGGTGGCTGACTTCCTCATGCACGGTAGACATACCCCTAAAGAGGGTGGTCCCAAGGGAGACTGTATGAAGGTTGGGTCATCTAACTTCTTGTAAATCCATGACGCAGCCCCCTCCCTTGGCACACTGTCACCGTGCGTTAGTGGGTCAGAACTGAGGATGCCAAATTCAGGACAAACTGCTGAGAAATAGGGCAAACACAAAACAAAACTGGTGGTTATTCTTTTATAAAATAGACCAAACCAGCCACAAAAGTAAACTCCTGTTTCACCACACTGGCTAACAAGAAAACATAAAGGCAGTTTTCGCAGGCATTCCAGTTCTTATAACACCACCAAAAACACTGGATTCAGATATGAGTATTTAATACAACCAGTGTCATTAAATAATAGGTTCTTCTGATCCCAAAGGGCTAGCCACTCCCAGGTCAATATACAACTTAGATCTTACCCAAAACTCACGCTGGTGCCATTCCTTTAGTATCTAAAATCTAAAGGTTTATTCATAAAAGAAAGAAAGGTGAGAGTTAAAGTTGGCTAAGGGAATCAATTACATACTGTAATGGCAAAGTTCTTGGTTCAGGCTTATCGCAGTGATGGAATAAACTGCTGGCTTAAGTCAAGTCTCTGGAACACATCCACAGCTTGGATGGGTCATTCAGTCCTTTGTTCAGAGCTTCAGTCTGTAGCAAAGTTCCTCCAGAGGTAAGAAGCAGGGTTGAAGACAAAATGGAGGTGTTTCCAGGGCCTTTTATAGCTTTTGCCATGTGGAGGACATCCCATTGTTCTTACTGTGGAAAATTAGAACAACAAGATGGAGTTTGGGGTCACATGGGCAAGTCACCTGTTCATGCCCAATTTCCCCCAGTCATTGCAGGAAGCCATTACCTAGATTCCAGACATCACATTTACATGACAGTCCACTCAGTGTAGATGGGCTTCTCCCACGGTCCATTGTCAACCCAGTGTTTCTTGATGAACCACTTAATTTGAACAGCCCCTACAAGATGTGCTAGCTAGCTACCTTGTAGGCGTTACCCTGTTATGCTTATAAGAAGCGCACAGGATCATTTTCAGGGGAAAAGGCAATACGCCGCGTTTATTGAAGATACTACATTTAGCATACTCATTCAATCACACACCGCACACGCACATATTGTCCCCCCAGTCGATGTTATAGTTACCAGTCCAGAGTCCGGATCAACCTACTGGCCACTTAGGTTGATCATGGGTAGGAGAAGCTGGGTTACGTCGGTCGTCACACGGTGCTCTGGGGAAGTCTTGGCCGGGTGAAGCCAAGTTTCATGGCAAGGCCCCCTGTTTATATAGTGATTTTCCTTCATTAGGACCAATGAGTTTTGCACCGTCATGCTGTAATCAATTCTTGTTTGACGAGTGCTTGTTTTCTTAAATTGTCCTTCTCATCCTTTATCTTGTTCTTTCATTAAGTCCCTCAGGGAGCTACCCCATGTTCATGTTGTTCACAGCTGTCTTGTCCTCATTGTTACGTGCCTGTCTCATCTTTTGAGTCATCAATCTGCCCTCCTTTGACATTTCAATAGGGGCGTGTTGCAGCCTCCCTGCGCCCTTGCGTCTGTCTCTCATTCCTCTCTCATACATCTGGTTCAGCGATGGCCTTCACACTTATCTCTTAACACACACATTTCTCTTTCACACACAAAACAGAATTAATTTACATACAACATTTTGAACAGGAACATCAAATTCCAATGCAAAAGAAAACAATCATGGCATTCGTTTACTTATTTTAAAATGCTAAATCTACAACAAATTGGTGACCCGCAAAGGTCCGTTACTGTCTTGAAATCAGTCCAGACACAGATTCTGCCTGATGGATCTCTACCCGTTGGCCCATTAGGCCATCCCTTTCTGTTATTCAAAAAGGGTGGCTGGCAGGATGTGATCAAATCATACACCAATGCATTTAATACATGCTACATTATTATTCTTTATCCTTCATTCTAACTTATATAAAATACAAACATAAAATCCTACTACTACGTTTGGGGGAAGAGTTTGGGGGAGTTCAGTTTCTGATTTTTATTTGACCTCTCTCAAGCACTTGTTTTGGTTTGGCCTTCCCCTTTCCATCCCTGTTTGAGGTTTCTGTCTCTATCACAGCTGGTGATGCAATGGTGTGTGAGAAAGAAGAGCAGAATTTTCAGCAGGAAGATGCTGAGCAAGTGGATAAACACAGAGCATTATTGCAAAGATCGGAAAGGAATGAGTCCAGGAGTCGTGAGCAGGGAAAATCCTGTGAGAATCAGCACAGACCAGAAAAAGAGCAGGGAAACCAACCAGGAGAGAAAGTGGATAAATGTATTTCCTGTCAGGGAACTCAGAAGGACCTGAAGGAAACCACAACACAGGAGGAAATCCTCAGGAGAAAGAGAAAAAATACATGCACTGAGTGCGGGGACAACTTATGTGACTATTCAGCCCATATAAAACATCAGAGAATCCACACAGGTGAGAAACCCTGTGAATGCAGTGAGTGTGGGAATATCTTCAATTGCAGCTCAAACCTTATTACCCATAAGAGAATCCACACAGGGGAGAGGCCCTGTGAATGCCGTGAGTGTGGGAAATGCTTCACTAAGAGCTCAGCCCTTTCTGAACATCAGAGAATCCACACAGGGGACAGGCCCTATGAATGCAGTGAGTGCGGGAAAACCTTCAATCGCACCTCAAATCTTATTACCCATCAGAGAATCCACACAGGAGAGAGGCCCTATGAATGCAGTGAGTGTGGGAAATGCTTCACTCATGCCTCAGCCCTTTCTAAACATCAGAGAATCCACACTGGGGAGAGGCCCCATGAATGCCATGAGTGTGGGAAATGCTTCACTAACACCTCAGCCCTTTCTAAACATCAGAGAATCCACACCAGGGAGAGGCCCTATGAATGCCGTGAGTGTGGGAATACCTTCTCTTGGCACTCAGCCCATGTTAGCCATCAGAGAATCTGCAAGGGGGATCAACACCATAAAAACCTCTAGGGCTATCCCTACTTCCTTTTCTTGAATATTTTTCCTGATTCCCAAATAGTAATTTTTAAGCTCTTTTTACTGTTTGCAGCACCATTATCCCTCAGCTTGTCCAGAGGAGTGGTCCATTTTTGCCTTTTGCAGTTCGCCCTGTTTTGAGGTTGACACATTGGTTCTTTCTATCGACTCAGTTGTTCCATGAGTAATTCAAGTGGGCCCTTCCTACCAGGGAACCAGGAAGCATCACATTTATACCATTCCTCCTGTTGCAGTTATTGTTAGAGTCAACAATGATACAAATTGTATCATTGCCAGTTGTTCTCACATTGCTCTGGGTTGTGCTGAAGAACAGTTATATTGGGAACTTTTCAGATTATATTTACATGAAGAGGAGCAGGAGCAGGGGGGAAAGTGTCATTTCAGCCTCTGTGACACTGCAAGGAGATGGAGTGACTCAGAGATTCCCTCCTTCCCCATCACTGCAGAATTGTTACCTTTTGTCTGAGCCATGCAGAGTGTATCTTCGTCACATTCTATCCCTCCACTTCTCAAAGTGTCATGTGAAGAAGTGTTCTCAGTTGTCTGTGCTTGGAGATGATGCTTTGACTTCTTTAATCCTATATCAGAGTCACTATGACTGGAGATGAAAGTCTCAAAGACCTGGAAGGGGAATTCAGATGGATCCCAAACACACTGTGATCATTTGGAGTTTAAATCCCAGGTTCCATCTATTGGTAAAGCTTCTTCTGGCAAGGTGGCTGTTCCACCCCTCCGCCCCCCCCCCCCCAATTATGGAGGATGCTAGGATACTAAAAATTTTGTAAATAACATAACTGACTATTGAGACAGTGCTGAGTGAGATATGTTTGAATGGATCAGAGGATAATGTGATGGGAGAATCTCTTGTCCTGATTCTGAATAATCAGATGTAACCTGCTCTGGAATTTCACTTGACACTTTCACTGTCATGTATTCTATCTCTCTGTGATGTGGGTTTCTATCTTTCCTGAAGGCTGTTTGGTCACCCAATTGGATATTAGTTCAGTTTGATAGGCTATAGCTCAGATTTATTGGAGAATTTAAGACAACTGACCATTTGCTAACGTCATCATTTCTCACTTCAGCCTTGCTTTTTCCCCATCCCTCCATGATGACATGGAGACAGTTCAAGTGCAGTTCTGTCAACAGGAGAGAACTCTCCCATTTACTGGACATGCTAACAAAGAAAAAATGGTGATTTAAAATCTCCGCTCGGAAATGGTGAACAACAGCAGAACCCCAACTAACAGAAGGAAGTGCATATGATCACAGTGTCGTTCAATTGTTTAAGGCAATACTGTCTCAGATGATCTGGGGAGAGAATTCCATGGTAGGTGATTTTCAACTAGGCAAAATGCCCTTGTATTTGGTTCCCAAAGCATGTGTAACTCAGGCCCTACAGAAGATCTCTCCTAGCTAATTCTGTGGCATAGGGAATGGTCCTCTTCATGATGCAGATGTTGAGGAAATAGAAGTGGGGTTTTTGTTGAATTTATCCTTTATAGGTGCTAAAAATGTTTATAAAATGAAAGCAGTGTGGGAAATCTAATAGCTTTAGAAAAATAGCAATTTTTGAATAGAAACTCCAGCTCTGGTAACTAACAGAGATTCTGATCCAGCCCTGTATCCAATCCCTTGCCTGGAACTGTGCCACCAAATTAAAGAAAAGCTGGGTATGGTTTGGGAAGCCATTCCTCATGAACACTACTGAGATTTTGAGTGGTTTTGTAAAGGATTCTACTTCAGAGAAGTGTAAATTTTCCCTACCCAAGGCCAAGGATTTGGAAAGAAATGGGGTTGAAAGTCTATGTGCTGCTTTTGCCAGGGATAGACCAGGAATGGAGTCTTAGAACTTTTAGTAAGTAATCTAGCTAGGTATGTGTTAGATTATGATTTCTTTAAATGGCTGAGAAAAGAATTGTGCTGAATAGAATGAATATTTCTGTCTGTCTGTCTTTTTTGCAACTTAAGGTTTTGCCTAGAGGGATTCTCTGTGTTTTGAATCTAATTACCCTGTAGGGTACCTACCATCCTGATTTTACAGAGGTGATTCCTTTACTTCTATTTACTTCTATTTCTATTAAAAGTCTTCTTGTAAGAAAACTGAATGCTTTTTCATTGTTCTCAGATCCAAGGATTTGGGTCTGTGGTCACCTATGCAAATCGATGAGGATTTTTACCAAACCTTTCCCAGGAAGTGGGGTGCAAGGGTTGGGAGGACTTGGGGGGGTAAGACGTGTCCAAACTATGTTTCCCAGTGAACCCAATTAGAGTTTGGTGGTGGCAGTGGATATTCCAAGGACAAAGGATAAAATTAATTTGTACCTTGGGGAAGTTTTAACCTAAGCTGGTAGAAGTAAGCTTAGGGGGTTTTCATGCAGGTCCCCACATCTGTACCCTAGAGTTCAGAGTGGAGGAGGAACCTTGACAGTGTCAGCCTCGGATTTCAGACTTCCGTATACTCGCATGTTAAGTCCTCATTCTATGGTTTTGTGTCTGACGCTCCGGCTACACAATAAAGCTGATGTTGGCGCAGCTGCCCCAATGTAGCTGCACTGGTGTAGCACAGCTAGTACAGATGCTCTAAGCCAATGGGAGAGATCTCTCCCGTCGGACTTCATTAGTCCAGCCCCCTCAAGCAGCGGTGGCTATGTTGTCAGGAGATGCTCTCCTGCTGATGTAGCACATCTACACAGGGGGTTAGGGCTGTGTAACTACATTGCTCATGTCAAGGATGAATCCCCACTCTGAGTGCAGGAAGTGGGGGCCCGTGAGGATTCTAAAAATTAATACGGGTCACTCCAGGCTTGTATTAAACTCCCAAGGTTACAGCTTTTCTCTCACTTTGGCTCGGTAAATGCTACCAACACCCAAATGCAAACCCACCCCCCCCCCACAAAAAAAACAAAAAAACCAACCAAACAAAAAGAACCACCACCACCCTTGGACCCAGGAAGGAGCACTTGGGAATTCCTCCCTGTGCGGTACCCTCAAGCCCTTTCACCACCATCGCCCCTTCCGGGGAAGAGCTAATCAAACATCATGCACAAACCACTTATGACACCAAAAATGCAATCCTGTTCTTAAAAAAAGTAAATTTTATTAAAAACAAAAGGACTCTTTACTGAGAAGAATAGACAGGCCTGGAACCAGAGCTGATCCAGAGAATAGAAGGGTGTGCTGTTTTCCAGGTGCTAAGATATGGGATGTAGACCTGAGGTTGAAAAGGATCCTAAAGGGAGCAGGAAAGAATCCCCTAATTATCCTTCATGTGGGAATAAATGATACGGCTAGATTCTCGCTGGAAAGTATTAAGGGAGACTATGCTAGGCTGGGGAAGACGCTTAAGGAAATCGAGGCTCAGGTAATCTTTAGTGGGATTCTGCCTGGTCCTAGAGAAGGGCAACAAAGGTGTGACAAGAATGTGACTATCAACAGATGGCTTAGGCAGTGGTGTTATAAGGAGGGCTTTGGGATGTATGGCCACTGGGAGGCCTCCACGGACAGAGGACAGTTCTCTCAGGATGGACTTCATCTGAGTAGGGAAGGAAATAGAGGCTGGCACAACTGATTAAGAGAGCTTTAAACTAGGAATTTGGGGGAGATGGTTGGGAGATGTCCAGGTAATCTCCAGGCCGGATTTTAGCATTGAGAGGGAAGAAAACGAAGTAAGAGAGGATACAGCCATGGGTAGGATATAAGGAGGAAGGGCAGTGTGGATACCAGTCTAATAGGTCGTACTGGCTGTAGAATGATAGTGCCGAATCGGGTACAGAATGTGAGTGAGGCCAAACAGCAAAAATTAATATGTGTTTACACCAGTGCGAGGAGCCTAGGTAACAAAACGGAGGAACTAGAGCGACTGGTGCAGGAAATGAAACCAGATATTCTAGGGATAACAGAAACATGGTGGAATAGTAGTCATGACTGTGCTACAGGTATTGAGGGGTATGTGCTGTTTAGGAAAGACCAAAATAAAGGTAAAGGTGGTGGAGTAGCATTGTCTATCAATGATGAGGTAGAATGTAAAGAAATAAGAAGCGATAGAATGGATAAGACAGAGTCCGTCTGGGCAAAGATTATATTGGGGAAGAAAACTATTAGAGCCTCCCCTGGGATAGTGCTTGGGGTGTGCTATAGACAGCCAGGATCTAATTTGGATAGGGATAGAGCCCTTTTTAATGTTTTTAATAAAGTAAATACTAATGGAAACTGCGTGATCATGGGAGACGTTAACTTCCCAGATATAGACTGGAGGATGAGTGCTAGGAATAATAATCGGGCTCAGATGTTCCTAGATGCTATAGCTGATGGATTCCTTCATCAAGTAGTTGCTGAACTGACTAGAGGGGATCCCATTTTAGATTTGGTTTTGGTGAGTAGTGAGGACCTCATAGAAGAAATGGTTGTCGGGGACAATCTTGGTTCGAGCGATCATGAGCTAATTCAGTTCAAACTGAATGGAAGGATTAACAAAAATAAATCTGCAACTAGGGTTTTTAATTTCAAAAGGGCTGACTTTCAAAAATTAAGGAAATTAGTTAGGCAAGTGGATTGGACTGAAGAATTTATGGATCTAAAGGCAGAGGAGGCCTGGGATTACTTTAAATCAAAGCTGCAGAAGCTATCGGAAGCCTGCATCCCAAGAAAGGGGAAAAAATCCATAGGCAGGAGTTGTAGACCAAGCTGGATGAGCAAGCATCTCAGAGAGGTGATTAAGAAAAAGCAGAAAGCCTACAGGGAGTGGAAAATGGGAGGGATCAGCAAGGAAAGCTACATTATTGAGGTCAGAACATGTAGGGATAAAGTGAGACAGGCTAAAAGTCAAGTAGAGTTGGACCTTGCAAAGGGAATTAAAACCAATAGTAAAAGGTTCTATAGCCATATAAATAAGAAGAAAACCAAGAAAGAAGAAGTGGGACCGCTAAACACTGAGGATGGAGTGGAGATCAAGGATAACCTAGGCATGGCCCAATATCTAATAAGGCTAAAGAGGATCTTAGGGATAATGGTAGCATGAAAAATGGGAATGAGGATATGGAGGTAGATATTCCCATATCTGAGGTAGAAGCGAAACTCAAACAGCTTAATGGGACTAAATCGGGGGGCCCAGATAATCTTCCTCCAAGAATATTAAAGGAATTGGCACCCGAAATTGCAAGCCCATTAGCAAGAACTTTTAATGAATCTGTAAACTCAGGGGTTGTACTGTATGATTGGAGAATTGCTAACATAGTTCCTATTTTTAAGAAAGGGGAAAAAAGTGATCCGGGTAACTACAGGCCTGTTAGTTTGACATCTGTAGTATGCAAGGTCTTGGAAAAAATTTTGAAGGAGAAAGTAGTTAAGGACATTGAAGTCAATGGTAAATGGGACAAAATACAACATGGTTTTACAAAAGGTAGATCGTGCTAAACCAACCCGATCTCCTTCTTTGAGAAAGTAACAGATTTTTGAGACAAAGGAAACACAGTGGATCTAATTTACCTCGATTTCAAGAAGGCGTTTGATACCGTGCCACATGGGGAATTATTAGTTAAATTGGAAAAGATGGGGATCAATATGAAAATTGAAAGGTGGATGAGGAATTGGTTAAAGGGGAGACTACAATGGGTCCTACTGAAAGGTGAACTGTCAGGCTGGAGGGAGGTTACCAGTGGAGTTCCTCAAGGATCAGTTTGGGGACCAATCTTATTTAATCTTTTTATTACTGACCTTGGCACAAAAAGTGGGAGTGTGCTAATAAAGTTTGCAGATGATACAAAGCTGGGAGGAATTGCCAATACGGAGAAGGACCAGGATATCCTACAGGAGGATCTGGATGACCTTGTATACTGGAGTAATAGTAATAGAATGAGAACTTGTGGCACCTTAGAGACTAACCAATTTATTTGAGCATAAGCTTTTGTGATCTACAGCTCACTTCATCGGATGCATACTGTGGAAAGTGTAGAAGATCTTTTTATATACACACAAAGCATGAAAAAATACCTCCTCCCACCCCACTCTCCTGCTGGTAATAGCTTATCTAAAGTGATCACTCTCCTTACAATGTGTATGATAATCAAGTTGGGCCATTTCCAGCACAAATCCAGGTTTTCCCACCCTTGTGCTGGATATGGCCCAACTTGATTATCATACACATTGTAAGGAGAGTGATCACTTTAGATAAGCTATTACCAGCAGGAGAGTGGGGTGGGAGGAGGTATTTTTTCATGCTTTGTGTGTATATAAAAAGATCTTCTACACTTTCCACAGTATGCATCCGATGAAGTGAGCTGTAGATCACAAAAGCTTATGCTCAAATAAATTGGTTAGTCTCTAAGGTGCCACAAGTCCTCCTTTTCTTTTTGCGAATACAGACTAACACGGCTGTTACTCTGAAACCAGTAATAGAATGAAATTTAATGGTGAGAAGTGTAAGGTGATGCATTTAGGGATTAATAACAAGAATTTTAGTTTTAAGCTGGGGACGCATCAATTAGAAGTAACGGAGAAGGAGAAGGACCTTGGAGTATTGGTTGATCATAGGATGACTATGAGTCGCCAATGTGATATGGCCATGAAAAAAGCTAATGCGGTCTTGGGATGCATCAGGTGAGGTATTTCCAGTGGAGATAAGGAGGTTTTAGTACCGTTATACAAGGCACTGGTGAGACCTCACCTGGAATACTGTGTGCAGTTCTGGTCTCCCATGTTTAAGAGGGATGAATTCAAACTGGAACAGATACAGAGAAGGGCTACTAGGATGATCCGAGGAATGGAAAACTTGTCTTATGAAAGGAGACTCAAGGAGCTTGGCTTGTTTAGCCTAACCAAAAGAAGACTGAGGGGAGATATGGTTGCTCTCTATAAATATATCAGAGGGATAAATACCGGAGAGGGAGAGGAATTATTTCAGCTCAGTACCAATGTAGACACAAGAACAAATGGACATAAACTGGTCATTTCTAACCATCAGAGGAGTGAAGTTTTGGAATAGCCTTCCAAGGGAAGCAGTGGGGGCAAAAGACCTATCTGGCTTTAAGATTAAACTCGATAAGTTTATGGAGGAGATGGTATGATCGGATAACATGATTTTGGTAATTAATTGATCTTTAAATATTCATGGTAAATAGGCCTAATGGCCTGTGATGGGATGTTAGTTGGTGTGGGATCTGAGTTACCCAGGAAAGAATTTTCTGTATTACCAGGCTGGTGATTCTTGTCCATATGTTCAGGGTTTAGCTGATAGCCATATTTCGATTGGGAAGGAATTTTCCTCCAGGGCAGATTGGAAGAGGTCCTGGAGGTTTTTCGCCATCCTCTGTAGCATGGGGCACGGGTCACTTGCTGGAGGATTCTCTGCTCCTTGAAGTCTTTAAATGACGATTTGAGGACTTCAATAGCTCAGACATAGGTGAGAGGTTTTTCGCAGGAGTGGATGGGTGAGATTCTGTGGCCTGCGTTGTGCAGGAGGTCGGACTAGATGATCATAATGGTCCCTTCTGACCTTAGTATCTATGAATCTGGAACTTAGGCTTTTTGCTAGATCTTAAAAGAAACAATTACAAAAATTTAGCACCCCAAATAGCTTTCTTGGGGGTTCAGCTTAAAAGTTACAAGCAAACTGTCATAAATATAAAGGGAAGGGTAAACGCCTTTAAAATCCCTCCTGGCCAGAGGAAAAATCCTCTCACCTGTAAAGGGTTAAGAAGCTAAAGGTAACCTCGCTGGCACCTGACCAAAATGACCAATGAGGAGACAAGATACTTTCAAAAGCTGAGAGGAGGGAGAGAAACAAAGGGTCTGTGTCTGTCTGTATGCTGCTTTTGCCTGGGACAGAACAGGAATGGAGTCTTAGAACTTTTAGTAAGTAATCTAGCTAGGTATGTGTTAGATTATGATTTCTTTAAATGGCTGAGAAAAGAACTGTGCTGAATAGAATGACTATCCCTGTCTGTGTGTCTTTTTTGTAACTTAAGGTTTTGCCTAGAGGGATTCTCTATGTTTTGAATCTAATTACCCTGTAAGGAATCTACCATCCTGATTTTACAGAGGTGATTCCTTTACTTCTATTAAAAGTCTTCTTATAAGAAAACTGAATGCTTTTTCATTGTTCTCAGATCCAAGGGTTTGGGTCTGTGGTCACCTATGCAAATTGGTGAGGATTTTTACCAAACCTTCCCCAGGAAGTGGGGTGCAAGGGTTGGGAGGATTTGGGGGGGAAAGATGTCTCCAAACTACGTTTCCCAGTAAACCCAGATAAAGTTTGGTGGTGGCAGTGGAAATCCAAGGGCAAAGGATAAAATTAATTTGTACCTTGGGGAAGTTTTAACCTAAGCTGGTGAAAGTAAGTTTAGGAGGTTTTCATGCAGGTCCCCACATGTGTACCCTTGAGTTCAGAGTGGGGAAGGAACCTTGACATGGTGGCAGAGTGGTGGGATTAATCTGAAATCCTTTTGAGATCAATTTGAGATTTTTTGAACCAGAAAAACAGATTTTAAAAAGGAATTTTTTTTTCCTTTGGGGCTGCTGGAAAGGAGGTCCAACTGAAAGCAGCTAGTTTTTTCTCTCCTTTGGGGCCAAGGCAGAGACAAAAGGGGATTATCTTTGTGAATTGCAGGTTTTCTTTGCCTGGAGGCAGAGTAATTAATCTCCTGCAGGGAAATTCACAGTCTTCACAAAACTGAGGGTTTTTTCCCCCTAAAAGTAAATAGGGGGGTGTTCTACCCATTTGGCTGGAGACAAAAGTGGCAGAGGGTTTTTTTTAGGATTTTGATTTTTTTTTAAAAAAGGAGAACAGGTTTGAAAAGCAATTTTTTTTCCTTTGGGCTGCTGGTAAGCAGGTTTCCAAGTAGTTGGAGGTTTTTTGTTTTGATTTGGGGCCAGAGCAGAGATGAAGGGAATTGTCTTTTTCTGTAGGCTAACAATCACTATCAGAGAATAGGTATCCTATTCCAGCACAGCAAAATTTTACAGCCAAGTTTTGTTTGTTTATTTCTAAACCTCGGGTGTAAAGTTAGTTAAAAACAGAGAGGTTAGGATGACAGAATCCACAGCTCAACAAAAGCTGGAATTAGCCAGATTTCAGGCTCAGGAAAAACAAAAGGAACATGAAAGACAGGTAGAACTCATGCGGCTGGAGAAGGAGGTACAGGAGGCTGCCCACAGGAGGGAAATGGAGGCTAGGAAGCATGTGGAGGAGGAGAAGGAAAAAGAGAGGAAGCATGTGGAGGAGGAGAAGGAAAAAGAGAGGAAGCATGAACTGGAGATGGAGAAGGTAAAGGCTCAGCAGAATATACCAACAAACCCTAGCAATCCTTCTCCAGGTACCACTTCCCATCCCACAAAGTTCCCCACCTACAAGGCAGGCGATGATACGGAGGCCTTCTTAGAAAACTTTGAAAGGGCCTGCCTTGGGTACAGCATCTCTACCGACCAATACATGGTAGAGCTGAGGCCGCAGCTCAGTGGCCTAAAGAACACATGAACAAATATGAACTGTTTAAATCCAAGGCAAGAGTCAGAATGGGGATAACACCCGAGCATTCTCATCGGAGGTTCAGAGCCCTAAGGTGGAAACCAGACGTGTCATTTACCCGACATGCCTACCACATTGTGAAACATTGGGATGCCTGGATATAAGGAGCAAGTGTTGAATCTCCAGTGAATTTGCCCTTCCTAATGCAAATGGAACAATTCTTAGAGGGTGTTCCTGAGGAAATAGAAAGATACATCCTGGATGGGAAGCCCAAAACTGTAATCGAGGCCGGAGAGATTGGAGCCAGATGGGTAGAGGTGGCAGAGAAGAAGAAAACTGGTTGTAGTTGGAGCGGAGACCAGAAGGGGCAACCCCAGACCACACCCTATTACCGGGGGCCGCCCAAGGCCCCACCTACCTCCCAAAGAACCCTCCAGACATCTTATCATCCCACCACCCCCTTCTCCAGCAACCCACCTCGCCCCAGTGACCCGTCAGCTGGACGATGTTTTAAATGTAATGAGCTGGGGCATGTAAAGGCCAGCTGCCCCAAGAACCCCAACAGATTACAGTTCATTGCACCGGAATCACACCAGAGGTCCGCAGGCCCAGATACCTCCCAGATACCCTTGGAGTGGAGGGAAACTGTGAGTGTGGGCGGGAAGAAGGTCACCGTGTGGAGGGACACCGGAGCACAAGTGTCAGCTACCCGTGCTTCCTTAGTGGACCCCAATTTAATCAACCCCGAGATCCAAGTGACGATTCAACCCTTCAAGTCCAACTCTTTCAATTTGCCTACAGCCAAGTTGCCTGTCCAGTACCAGGGCTGGTCAGGATCGTGGACGTTTGCAGTCTACGATGATTATCCCATCCCCATGCTGTTGGGGGAAGACCTGGCCAATCATGTGAAGCGGGCCAAGAGGGTGGGAATGGTCTCCCACAGCCACGCTAAACAAGCCGTGAGGCCTAGCTCTGTTCCGGAAACTTCTATCGGGACCCGGTCAGAGGTGATGGACCCGGACCCCAGGCCAATGTCTGCAACAGCAGTAGTGGATCCAGTCCCAGAGACCCCGACGGAACCAGTCCCAGAACCGGAACCAGCAGAACAACCAGCACCAGACCCGTTGCCAGCACTGAATCCAGTACTTGCAACCTCAACACCAGAGGGCCCCACCGAACCTGAACCGGCAGCAGCCCATAACCCTACATGAGAGGCTCAGCCGGAGCCTGAACCCCAACATAGAGTCCCAGCGGAGAGCGGTTCACAGAAAACGGAAACAGCCCCATCCCCTACATCTCTTCCAGAGGGACCAAGCATAGGTCCACAATCCAATGAGGAACTGATGTCTCCAGCATCAAGGGAACCTTTCCAGACCGAACAGGAAGCAGATGAAAGCCTCCAGAGAGCTTGGACGGTGGCACGGAGCAACCCACCGCCTCTCAGCTCTTCTAATCGATCCAGGTTTGTTGTAGAAAGAGGACTTTTATACAAGGAAACTCTTTCTGGTGGACACCAGGAAGACTGGCATCCTCAGAGACAGTTGGTAGTTCCAACTAAATACCGGGCCAAGCTCTTGAGCTTAGCCCACGATCATCCTAGTGGCCATGCTGGGGTGAACAGGACCAAAGACCGTTTGGGGGGGTCATTCCACTGGGAGGGAATGGGCAAGGATGTTTCTACCTATGTCCGGTCTTGTGAAGTATGCCAAAGAGTGGGAAAACCCCAAGACCAGGTCAAAGCCCCTCTCCAGCCACTCCCCATCATTGAAGTTCCATTTCAGCGAGTAGCTGTGGATATTCTGGGTTCTTTTCCGAAAAAGACACCCAGAGGAAAGCAGTACATACTGACTTTCATGGATTTTGCCACCCGATGGCCGGAAGCAGTAGCTGTAAGCAACACCAGGGCTGAAAGTGTGTGCCAGGCACTAGCAGACATTTTTGCCAGGGTAGGTTGGACCTCCGACATCCTCACAGATGCAGGGACTAATTTCCTGGCAGGAACTATGGAAAACCTCTGGGAAGCTCATGGGGTAAATCACTTGGTTGCCACTCCTTACCACCATCAAACAAATGGCATGGTGGAGAAGTTTAATGGAACTTTGGGAGCCATGATACGTAAATTCGTAAATGAGCACTCCAGTGATTGGGACCTAGTGTTGCAGCAGTTGCTCTTTGCCTAAAGAGCTGTACCACACCCCAGTTTAGGGTTTTCCCCATTTGAACTTGTATATGGCCGTGAGCTTAAGGGGCCATTACAGTTGGTAAAGCAGCAATGGGAGGGATTTACACGATCTCCAGGAACTAACATTCTGGACTTTGTAACCAACCTACAAAACACCTTCCGAATCTCTTTAGCCCTTGCTAAAGAAAACTTACAGGATGCTCAAAAAGAGCAAAAGGCCTGGTATGATAAACATGCCAGAGAGCGTTCCTTCAAAGTAGGGGACCAGGTCATGGCCTTAAAGGTGCTCCAGGCCCATAAAATGGAAGCATCATGGGAAGGGCCATTCACGGTCCAGGAGGGCCTGGGAGCTGATAATTATCTCATAGCATTCCCCACTTCCAACCGAAAGCCTAAGGTGTACCATATTAATTCCCTAAAGCTCTTTTATTCCAGAGAATTAAAGGTTTGTCAGTTTACAGCCCAGGGAGGAGACGACGCTGAGTGGCCTGAAGGTGTCTACTACGAAGGGAAAAGTGCTGGTGGTGTGGAAGAGGTGAACCTCTCCATGACCCTTGGGCGTATGCAGCAACAGCAGATCCAGGAGCTGTGCACTAGGTACGCGCCAACGTTCTCAGCCACCCCAGGACTGACTGAACGGGCATACCACTCCATTGACACAGGTAATGCTCACCCAATTAAAGTCCAACCTTACCGGGTATCTCCTCAAGCTAAAACTGCTATAGACCGGGAGATCCAGGATATGTTACAGATGGATGTAATCCGCCCCTCTGGAAGTGCATGGGCATCTCCGGTGGTTTTAGTTCCCAAACCATATGGGGAGATACGTTTTTGCGTGGACTACCGTCAGCTAAATGCTGTAACTCGCCCAGACAACTATCCAATGCCACGCTCGTAAAATTTTGTAAAATTTTGCTGTGCTGGAATAGGATACCTATTCTCTGATAGTGATTGTCAGCCTACAGAAAAAGACAATTCCCTTTGTCTCTGCTCTGGCCCCAAATCAAAGCAAAAGAGCTTTCAACTATTTCCAGTTGGAGACCTGCTTTCCAGCAGCACAAAGGGTTTTAAAAAAAATCAAAATCCTAAAAAAACCAAAAACTTACACTTTTGTCTTCAGGCAAATAGGTAGAAATCCCCTCTATTTACTTTTAGGGGGGAAAAAAAACCCTCAGGTTTGTGAAGACTGTGAATTTCCCTGCAGGAGGTTAACTACTCTGCCTCCAGGCAAAGAAAACCTGCAATTCACAAAGGTAATTCCCTTTTGTCTCTGCTCTGGCCCCAAAGCAGAGAAAAAACTACCAGCTTTCAGTTGGACCTTCTTTCCAGCAGCCCCAAAGGAAAAAAAAAATCCTTTTTAAAATCTGTTTTTATGGTTCAAAAATCTCAAATTGATCTCAAAAGGATTTCAGGTTAATCCCACCACTCTGCCACCATGTCAAGGTTCCTTCCCCACTCTGAACTCTAGGGTACAGATGTGGGGGACCTGCATGAAAACCTCCTAAACTTACTTTTACCAGCTTAGGTTAAAACTTCCCCAAGGTACAAAATTATTTTACCCTTGGATTTCCACTGCCACCACCAAACTTTATCTGGGTTTACTGGGAAACAGAGTTTGGACATGTCTTTCCCCCCCAAAATCCTCCCAACCCTTGCACCCCACTTCCTGGGGAAGGTTTGGTAAAAATCCTCACCAATTTGCATAGGTGACCACAGACCCAAACCCTTGGATCTGAGAACAATGAAAAAGCATTCAGTTTTCTTACAAGAAGACTTTTAATAGAAGTAAAGGAATCACCTCTGTAAAATCAGGATGGTAGATTCCTTACAGGGTAATTAGATTCAAAACATAGAGAATCCCTCTAGGCAAAACCTTAAGTTACAAAAAAGACACACAGACAGGAATATTCATTCTATTCAGCACAGCTCTTTTCTCAGCCATTTAACGGAATCATAATCTAACGCATACCTAGCTAGATTACTTACTAAGTTCTAAGACTCCATTCCTGTTCTGTCCCAGGCAAAAGCATCACACAGACAGACACAGACCCTTTGTTTTTCTCCCTCCTCTCAGCTTTTGAAAGTATCTTTTCTCCTCATTGGTCATTTTGGTCAGGTGCCAGCGAGGTTACCTTTAGCTTCTTAACCCTTTACAGGTGAGAGGATTTTTCCTCTGGCCAGGAGAGATTTTAAAGGGGTTTACCCTTCCCTTTATATTTATGACAACAGGAAAGCTCCAAACCAAGAAAGCTCACTTTCACTTCACTTTCCCATGGGCATTTCCCTGCCAGCTCTCTGGCACAGCAATACAAGACACAAGAAATGCAGGAAAATAAAGATGAGTGAAGGAAACCTGCAGGTACTTCGATCCCTCCAGCGTCAGAGGAAACCATTTTTGGGGAAGGGTCCGGCTTACCGAGGAGGACAAAGAGATGAAACATGGACTCGCCGATGCTGTGCAAAACATCACGATCCCAGAGCCCATGTGACGTGAGGGTCAGCACTTTGGCTGCTTCCTGCCTGCACAGAGTTGACAAACTGGGGGCAGCCAAAGCTGGGAAACCTGATTATAGACACTGAGTCAGAATGCTATCTGCTCACGTCAAGTGGAAGCAAATCCCCTCCCTAGCTTCTTATGCCAAAATTATAATCAGCGGAGTGGTTTCCCTGGACAAGCCACTAGGTAGGCAGAAGAAGAAGCGGAGAGGGATGCGGTGGGGTAAATGAAAGCAGAGGAGGATTGTTCCTCTTTTGTGTTGCTCTTGGGAGTCTGATGGAGGAACCTAAAGCATAATTTGAGGTTGTTTCAACACTTTTGCTTGAGCTCAGGTTATGAGCACAGGGGTTCCTTCACTCTCTGTTCTTGTCCCCTCTGAAATGGGGAATGGACCATTTCCTAAACTGGAGAGAAAATAGCCTTAGAAAGCATAGAGGAGCTGAACCAAAAAACCCTACATTGCCCCCCCTTATGGTCTACTGCAGGGGTAGTCAACTATTTTTTGTCAAGGTCCAAATTCCTTGGTCGAGATATAATCAAGGTCCAGACTCCAGAGAAAATAAGTTTAAAAAAATCATAATAATAAGTAAATAAAAAGATTTCAGGGTCCATTAAAAATTTCTGGCTGTCTAGAGTTGGCCCGTGGTACGCCTGTTGGGTACCCTTGGTCTACTGGTTAGGACGCTCATTGATACTGCCTTGGTTCCATCCTCAGTCAGGGAAAGAAATTTCTCGACACAATTCTCCATTCAGTCTTCACTGCAAATTTTAAAAAACTCAGAACTTTCACCCCTATAGCTTATTATCTGGCCATTTTCTGCCCTGTCCCTTATAAACACAAAACGGGGCCTTTTTAAAAACCAGAGACTTTGAGATGGGGGAGAACTGGCTGACTCCAGATGCCCATCTCTATTCACTTGTGTGCCGAATTGAATGAATCTCTTTGGATACACAGCAATCGTGAAGCATAAATCTGCTTCAGTGGATATACTCGAAGCGATATTGTCTAAATAACACCTGGCTTTTTTCAAAACCAGCAATAGCCACAAGAGGTCCCAGAATCGTCTGAGATTGGCTTTAGCTGACAAAGGGGCCCATTTTTCAGCTAGGAATTAAACTTCTTTGTTCCATATTCTCTGCTTTGAGGCTATTTCCTCTTTTCTCAGGTAGAGTGGTGAGCAAACGCGCAGGTGGGTGAGATAATATCTTTCACTGGGCCATCTTCTGTTGGGGACAAAGACAAGCTTTTCTGGGACCTGCATGGCTACAACTACATAGCAAATGCTCATAAGACATGAATTAGTTCTTCTTTCACACTCGAATGCATCACTTTTGGTGTGACACCAAGAAACGTTTCTTAGCCCGCATAACCGTTTCTTCTCCACATTTTGAGATTATCTTTCGGCTGTAATACCATCACATATTAAAATTCCAAATGGCCAATTAGCAAGCACCAGAATAAAGAACAGACAATTATTAATCTGCCTCACCCCTAGCCCTGCCCAGGATCTCTGCATTGGTTTAGGAAATATTTTCACATAGATATTTGCGAATTGGGAAGCTTTAAATTGTGTCAGCTTCCATCTAGAAAGAGAGAGTGGTAAGCTAAATTGCTCCAACACAGATTTCCCCATCTATGTGAGAAAAAGAATTAGAAAGAAGTAAGGAAAGTGAATCCAAGGTTGATGATTCTGACCTTTCCTTTGAAATGCTCGGTGCAATAGACCAGTGAATATTCCCATAAGTAAACTCCAGTAAGTGACAGAAAGGAGGGCATGGGAAAAGGCTGTCAAATGTTGTGTTAAACTTTAATTCATGAGCAAAATTGTGTGGCAATTAAATTACAACCCTAAAATATCGTAAAAGGACAGAATAACGAACAAAAAGTGTGGGAAATAAGCGTGTATTTCAGCAAAGGGCTTGGAATGGAGGAAGACGAAAACTGATCAGTCAGGGGAAAAGGCACTGTTTCTGCCTAGGTTTAAGCCAGGGATATTTTGCGTGTCAAGCAAACATGATAACCACCACACCACACTACAATCTATGACAGAAACCAATTGTGCCCAGCTTTGGATGTCCCCTTCTAAGGCTTTCTCAGCTGCCAGTGTATATCTGCTCACTCAGTTCCCCTTTGAAGAACAGGAAAACAAAGAACTTACTTTCCAAACTCAGACAGGCATCAGAAAAGCTGCAATGTCTCATCCAATTTGCCCTTCTCACAATAAGGCCAAAACGCGGGCAAATTTCTTAAGCACGAAACCTCACATCCACTCCATTTCTCCATGGACATTTCTCTGCCATCTCCTCAGGAGCAACCAACAAGACAAGAAAGCAAAATGCAGTAAAATCAAGGGCACGTTTCCCACCACAGGTTTCACTGACTGTGAAGGGTCATATAGAAATGTTTTGCCTTTTCATACCTGAAGACTTGGTTATTCTCTCCTTCCCTGAACTGGAATGGAAAGCAAGGAGATAGGTGTGAGAACAAGCACTCCTAAGCAAAGGAAACAAGGCACCCAGCATATAACCCATCAGCAGGAGAGTAAAACCTGGGCTACATTACACAGTCAGGCCCGCCGACAGCATTTTAGGTTGTCCTAATTACCTCACGGTGCACACTGCAGCCGTGTCCCATCTAGGGAAGTGCCCTGCTACACCCACATAGTAACTCCAGCTCCTCAAGAGGCACGGGGATTACGTTGGGGTCGTTAGGACAACACAGTGTCTGTGTAGACACTGCCTTACTCACAGGGGCTGCTGGCTGTCTTGCCAATTTCCTGGCTTCCGGCTGGCTCCCTTCATGGCTGCCCTCCGCTCCCTGATCCCAGCGGGGCTGCACCTGCCTGGCTCCTCGCGGGGCTGCTGCACGAAAGCTCCCGGGTCCCAGCGCAGGGAGCCGAGAAGCCTGGGCACTTGGCCCCCGCCCCCACTCCTGGCTGGGAGCAGGCAGGCAAGAAGCCCAGGTGGCCGGCTCCCACTCCAGGGAGGAGGTGGGGAGTCAAGAGCCCAGGGGGCAGCTGCGCGGAGTGAAGAGCCCCGTTTCTCAGCCCCCCCCCACGCTGCCCCTCTTCATTCGGTGGAAGCACTCCTGGTGAAGACACACACTGCCGACAGAAGGAGGGGAGGGGGGACAAATTCAAATTAAGCTTCTGCTTCCTCCATCACGATCACGAGAGCAACGGAAAGAAAACTCAAGAGGAACAAGCCTCCTCTGCTTTCATGCACCCCATCACAACCCTCCCTGCTTCGTTTTCTGCCTGCATTTCCTTTCAAAACTGCAACGGCTGCTACAGAAAACAATCATGTCTCTGAATTCACAGCAACATCCTGAGGATGATAAAAGTATGAAGGAATTCATGGTCCTTTATGACCTAATAATAATAATTAATAATAATAATTAATACATTATTATTTGTATTGCAAGATTAATCTTTCCGTTTTGCAGATTCAGCTCCACATTGATTCTTGTTGCTCGTTGCAATGTATCTATCTATCTAGGCAACAGTATTTGCCGTTGTTTCAGGTGGGGCACTCAGCGTGTTACGTTTTTCTGACAATCTGTGTCTCGAAAATTCTAGCCAATATGCTGGAAGTTCCAAGAACCATCAAATTATGAAGGAATTCGAGGTCCTTTTTTATATTACCATTTATCAGTAGTTATTATTTGTAGAGCAAAGATTAATCTTTCGTTTTTTTAGATCCAGCTCTACGCTGATTCTTGTTGCTATTTGCCATGTATCTGTAGCTATCTAGCTATAAAGGCAACCGGTTTTTGCTCTTGTTTCTTTGTATTTGTACACTGCAACTTTTCAGCCCAAGCCACATGACCCTGATTAATGTGACACCGGCCAGCCGTGGGTGATTCATTGCACTGTAGACATATCCTAACATTATGTCTGCACAGCTATTAAAACACCCAGGGCACCTGTCTCAGAGCCTGGGGCAGCTGACTCAGGCTTCTGGGGCTGGGGCTGCCGGGCTATAAAATGGCAGTGGAGACAGATGGGCTTGAGCCCAACCTCTGAGGCCCCACGAGGGGTGAGGGTTTCCGAACCCAGGCTTCAGCAGGAACACCAGTATCTGCACCCCACTTTTCAGCCCCACAGCTTGAGCTCCAGGAGCCCACGTCAGGTGACCCAGGCCAGCCCTGCTGCCATCTTTATCCCGGGAGAGAGGGACTCTACGGGGACGTCTCCATTGCAATGTCAGCCCAGGGGTGGCAGGCTGTGCTCAAAGCAGCACCCTGGAAGCCCCATAGTCCCCACTCTCATAGAATTAAGGTAGGATTTGTACAGAGCCGGCCTGGCGAGCTATCATTGTAAAAGTCGTGATCTGTTGAAGGCTAATACCTGGGTGGATGGTGTGTGCTAGCCGTGTCTGGGAAGTGGTGGAGTTTTGCTCTGGGTGCGTTACTGAAATATGTGATGAGGCTGGGAAATGGCCAAGACCAGCCTTTCCGGTGAGACGCTGGAGAAGCCAGACTCGCTGCTGGGCCAGTAAAGGTATCCACGCCCCCAAGGACACGTATATAATGCGGACTTCTCCAAGACAGCCCGGAGACAATGGACACTGCTTGACTCACATCAAGGCAAAGGAACTTCCTAGCAAGTTGGGAGAAACTATGAAAGAGGGGAAGAGACGTCATGACTTGGCCTCTCTCCCCCGCAATTCAACACCTGGAAACACATCTGGAAGACAAAGACTGAACTGAAATAATTCAGAGATCACAAGAGAATAATAATAATCCATTCAAATCAAAGTCCCCAAACAGACTAGTATTGGTTTCTCAGCAGAAAACTTTCCATTTGGGGGATTTTGTTTTCCCAGTCAGACCTTGCCAAGGGAAGCAGAGAGAAAATCTTTGAGTTGCCTCCGCCAGAACAGCTTGGCCTAGACACGCTAGCTGTGGGTCACTGTCGTGGCCTTGCTGAGGACAGGGGCATTTTAATCATTTGCGGAGGTCCCAGGGTGTTTGGGGAGATTATGAGGCTGTTACCTTTTGAGATAAAAGCTAAGAAATACAGAACTAGACAATTCTTTCATACATCTGGACTTTAGACATATTTCATTTAAAGCAGGGGGTCTAACATGCTGTGAGAAAGTGGAAATGTTGGAAGCTCAAATAATTCATTTTTTTCTAGGTCTTGTGCATGTCTAAATGGCACAACAGGTTAATTTATAAGCACATCGTTCTTAACTTCGTTAAATATTATGTGGTGTATTAACTCTATCAAGTGGGTTGTACAATACGATGACTTTTCCATGCCTTGCCCAAAACATATTTTTAATATTATTTGAATGCACCGAACTTCTTGAACATAAAGTTGTTTATTTCATTCCTGTGAAGTGTGTTGGTAGCTCAGTTAATTGAGTTTATTGTCACTCTGTGTGTGTGTGTGAGGTACAACACAATAATTTAGTGATGCTGAAAACGTTCCCTTCTCCCTCCGGAACTGCCTCGGAATCACCTTCCCTTTGTAGATTAATCTACTCCTGTGTCTGTATGAGGAAAATATGGTTTCTATGAAAAAACCTCATTGTTTATTTAAAAGGACTGACACCAAATGGCCACACTATGGGGATACAACACCATGAATAAGAACAGGAGGACTTGTGGTACCTTAGAGACTAACCAATTTATTGGAGCATAAGCTTTCGTGAGCTACAGCTCACTTTGTCAGATGCACTGAGTGGAAAATACAGTGGGGAGATTTATATACACAGAGAACATGAAACAATGGGGGTTACCCTCCACACTGTAACCAGAGTGATCAGGTAAGGTGAGCTATTACCAGGAGGAGAGCCGGGTGGGGTGGGGGAAACCTTTTGTAGTGATCATTGGAATTAATTTGCAAACTGGATACAGTTAACTTAGGCTTGACTAGAGACTGGGAGTGGATGGGTCATTACACAAAGTAAAACTATTTCCTCATGTTTATTTCCCACCCCCCACTGTTCTCACATGTTCTTGTCAACTGCTGGCAATGGCCGACCTTGAGTACCACTGGAAATCAGAGAAAAAAGATGAGAGCAGAGTGATTTCTAGACACCCTCCCATCCATCTAACACACACACACAGACTTTTCTAAGGCATTAACTTTTCCTTCTCCTTTATGATTCTTTAATGCATCTGGAAATACCAATTCCTAGAGGCCCCTTTCACAGAGCAAACAACCACAGAGCAATGAGAAAGCTGGGGGCTGCCAGGTTGTTGAGGGCAAGTCTTGAAAGGGATGCACAAACAATCCAGCTGGATCCTCGGCAACCAGATGTGGGGATTAGCTGCCACAGCTGTGGCTGCTGCTCTGAGGGGAGCGGTATAAACTACCTGCCTGTGGATGCAGCCCACCAGCTGGTTCTCCTGCGGCAGATGGTGAGTGGTTGGGCAGGGATGCTGCACCGGGTGGGGTCTGGAATATGAACAGGGGTCTAAGAAACCTGCCTTCAGAGGGGGTCAAGGATGCAGAGGCTGTGGAGTCTCAGCATCACAGTCATCAGGAGTCCAAGCTTCTTGGGGGGTGAGCTTGTGGGCAATGGCCCAACTGGATTGTTTGTGCATCCCTTTCGCCACGTCCCTTGTGATCCACCAGGGCTTGCAGCACCATGGAAGAGTACCCGGTTTATGTACTGGGTGCCCCGCTGTTCCGGGGCCAAGAGAGGGATATGCGTTATGTCTATTGCCCTGCCGCAGTCAGGGAACCCCAGAGCATTAAAGCCATCCACAATGGTCTGCACATTTCCCAAAGTCACGACCCTTGATAGCAGCTGGTCAATGATTGTGTTGGCTACTTGGATCACAGCAGCCCCCACAGCAGATTTCCCCACTCCAAACTGATTCCCAACTGACCGGTAGCTGTCGGGCGTTGCAAGCTTCCACAGGGCTATGGCCACTCGCTTCCCAACTGTGAGGACGGCTCTCATTTTGGTGTTTTTGTGCTTCAGGGTAGGGGACAGCAAGTCGCAAAGCTCCATGAAAGAGGCCCTTACGCATACAAAAGTTTCTCAGTCACTGGGAATCATCCCACACCTGCAACACGATGTGGTCCCAGCAGTCTGTGCTTGTTTCCTGGGCCCAGAATCAGCGTGCCATGACACGAACCTGGCCCAGCGCCACCATGATCTCCCAATTGCCACACGCCGTGCCATCTTTGTCCATGTCCTCATCAGTATAGTAATCGCGCCATCGTCGCTTCCTCGCCCAGTTTTGCAGGGACTGCACATACTGCTGGATAATGCGTGAGGTATTTACAACAGTCAGAACCGCAACGGAGATCTGAGCGGGCTCCATGGCGCCTCCACGGGTAATCCTGGAAAAAGGGAGCGAAATACAGGAGAGCAGAGTGGCAAGGGAAGAGGTGCTGTTTGGTTCGTGGTAGCCGAACAAAGGCGGGAAATGGTTGTCTTCTGTGGTTTTCACGGAGGCGGGAGCCCAGGACAGACAACCCGGAGAAGCTCGGAAGCGTGGCACCAGCGGGAGAGCAGAGTTGGCGGCGGAAGCGTTCGATGAGGAAGAGAAAGAGTAGACAGTAGAGATTACATCAGAAGGGGAGAGGAAATGAGAGGCGGATTCATAGTTGCAGGAGAGATCGCATGCCCTGATTCTCATGGGTGACTTTAATTTTCCTGATATCTGCTGGGAGAGCAATACAGCGGTGCATAGACAATCCAGGAAGTTTTTGGAAAGCGCAGGGGACAATTTCCTGGTGCAAGTGCTAGGGGAGCCAACTAGGGGGGGCGCTTTTCTTGACCTGCTGCTCACAAACCAGGTAGAATTAGTGGGGGAAGCAAAAGTGGATGGGAATCTGGGAGGCAGTGACCATGAGTTGGTTGAGTTCAGGATCCTGACGCAGGGAAGAAAGGTAAGCAGCAGGATACGGACCCTGGACTTCAGGAAAGCAGACTTTGACTCCCTCAGGGAACAGATGGCCAGGATCCCCTGGGGGACTAACATGAAGGGGAAAGGAGTCCAGGAGAGCTGGCTGTATTTCAAGGAATCCCTGTTGAGGTTACAGGGACAAACCATCCCGATGAGTCGAAAGAATAGTAAATATGGCAGGCGACCAGCTTGGCTTAATGGTGAAATCCTAGCGGATCTTAAACATAAAAAAGAAGCTTACAAGAAGTGGAAGGTTGGACATATGACCAGGGAAGAGTATAAAAATATTGCTAGGGCATGTAGGAAAGATATCAGGAGGGCCAAATCGCACCTGGAGCTGCAGCTAGCAAGAGATGTCAAGAGTAACAAGAAGGGTTTCTTCAGGTATGTTGGCAACAAGAAGAAAGCCAAGGAAAGTGTGGGCCCCTTACTGAATGAGGGAGGCAACCTAGTGACAGAGGATGTGGAAAAAGCTAATGTACTCAATGCTTTTTTTGCCTCTGTTTTCACTAACAAGGTCAGCTCCCAGACTGCTGCGCTGGGCATCACAAAATGGGGAAGAGATGGCCAGCCCTCTGTAGAGATAGAGGTGGTTAGGGACTATTTAGAAAAGCTGGACGTGCACACGTCCATGGGGCCGGACGAATTGCATCCGAGAGTGCTGAAGGAATTGGCGGCTGTGATTGCAGAGCCCTTGGCCATTATCTTTGAAAACTCGTGGCGAACGGGGGAAGTCCCGGATGACTGGAAAAAGGCTAATGTAGTGCCCATCTTTAAAAAAGGGAAGAAGGAGGATCCTGGGAACTACAGGCCAGTCAGCCTCACCTCAGTCCCTGGAAAAATCATGGAGCAGGTCCTCAAAGAATCAATCCTGAAGCACTTAGAGGAGAGGAAAGTGATCAGGAACAGTCAGCATGGATTCACCAAGGGAAGGTCATGCCTGACTAATCTAATCGCCTTTTATGATGAGATTACTGGTTCTGTGGATGAAGGGAAAGCAGTGGATGTATTGTTTCTTGACTTTAGCAAAGCTTTTGACACGGTCTCCCACAGCATTCTTGTCAGCAAGTTAAGGAAGTATGGGCTGGATGAATGCACTATAAGGTGGGTAGAAAGCTGGCTAGATTGTCGGGCTCAACGGGTAGTGATCAATGGCTCCATGTCTAGTTGGCAGCCGGTGTCAAGTGGAGTGCCCCAGGGGTCGGTCCTGGGGCCCGTTTTGTTCAATATCTTCATAAATGATCTGGAGGATGGTGTGGATTGCACTCTCAGCAAATTTGCGGATGATACTAAACTGGGAGGAGTGGTAGATACGCTGGAGGGGAGGGATAGGATACAGAAGGACCTAGACAAATTGGAGGATTGGGCCAAAAGAAATCTGATGAGGTTCAATAAGGATAAGTGCAGGGTCCTGCACTTAGGATGGAAGAATCCAATGCACCGCTACAGACTAGGGACCGAATGGCTAGGCAGCAGTTCTGCGGAAAAGGACCTAGGGGTGACAGTGGACGAGAAGCTGGATATGAGTCAACAGTGTGCCCTTGTTGCCAAGAAGGCCAATGGCATTTTGGGATGTATAAGTAGGGGCATAGCGAGCAGATCGAGGGACGTGATCGTTCCCCTCTATTCGACACTGGTGAGGCCTCATCTGGAGTACTGTGTCCAGTTTTGGGCCCCACACTACAAGAAGGATGTGGATAAATTGGAGAGAGTCCAGCGAAGGGCAACAAAAATGATTAGGGGTCTGGAACACATGACTTATGAGGAGAGGCTGAGGGAGCTGGGATTGTTTAGTCTGCAGAGGAGAAGAATGAGGGGGGATTTGATAGCTGCTTTCAACTACCTGAAAGGGGGTTCCAAAGAGGATGGCTCTAGACTGTTCTCAATG
The DNA here is from genome assembly GCF_015237465.2 of Chelonia mydas. Taxonomy (NCBI): domain Eukaryota; kingdom Metazoa; phylum Chordata; order Testudines; family Cheloniidae; genus Chelonia; species Chelonia mydas. Next base: position 5,899,778 of record NC_051268.2, on the reverse strand, counting down.
GTAGCAGATGACAGAACGAGGAGTAATGGTCTCAAGTTGCAATGGGGGAGGTTTAGATTGGATATTAGGAAAAACTTTTTCACTAAGAGGGTGGTGAAACACTGGAATGCGTTACCTAGGGAGGTGGTAGAATCTCCTTCCTTAGAGGTTTTTAAGGTCAGGCTTGACAAAGCCCTGGCTGGGATGATTTAACTGGGGCTTGTTCCTGCTTTGAGCAGGGGGTTGGACTAGATGACCTTCTGGGGTCCCTTCCAATCCTGATATTCTATGATTCTATGAGAGGAAGCGGTGCGCCGTCTGCTGAAAGCAGTATGGCGTCTGCATGCCAAAAAGGCGTGAAACGATCGTCCGCCAGAGCTTCCCGATGACACGCACCAGAAACACCCGCAAGAATGGTTTTGCTCCATCGTGCACTGGGAGCATTACCCAGAATTCCTATGGGCGGCGGGAACTGTGGGAACTGTGGGATAGCGACCCACGGTGCACCCGCTCCGACGTTCGATGCTAACCTCGGTACTGTGGACACACTCTGCCGAATTCACATGCTTTAGTGGAGACACCGAAGACTGAATGTCTAAAACAGCTCCCGAAATTTCAAATCAAATAATTTTGAACTAATTTCGTACTGTAGACGTCCCCTTAGAAAAGTCTGTGTGTGTGTGTTAGATGGATGGGAGGGTGTCTAGAAACCACTCAGCTCTAGTCTTTTTTTCTCTGATTTACATTAGAAAATCTGAAGCAGGGAGCAAGAAGAGTTGCCTTCTCTGAGGCTTGAACTCAGGACCTTCAGATTATGAGACTGACGCGCTGCCCGCTGCGCTAAGAAGGCTTGGAAGAGCTTTAGGCTCGGTGCTTATAGAACCAGCTGAGCGGCGGGGAACCAGCTGAGCAGCGGGGGACAGCAGAGCAGCAAACAGCAGGAGTTTGCCTGGGAGTTCACCTGGAGTGAGCCCACTGAGGCTTACACCCTAACGACTTCTCTGAGTAATTACTGCATCTCCTGAGGAAGCTCATAGTAGGAAGGTAATATGGATGGGGAGTGTTCAACTGTTGTGACCTGCACTGGATGTGCCATGTTTGTCTTTCTTCCAGAGGACAGAAGCGACTTTGTCTGTACAAAGTGCAAGCTGGTCTCCATATTGGAAGAGAAGGTTCGAGGTCTGGAGCAACAGGTATCGACCCTGCGTTGCATAAGAGAAACTGAAGATTTCCTGGACAGACGTCAGGATATGCTTCTACGGACACAACGTTCTGAAGATTCAGAGCAGGCTGCGCAGTGGGGACAGGAGGACGGTGAAGAAATCTGGCAACATGTGACCTCCAGAAGAAGAAGGGGAAACGTCCATGTACCAGCAAAGCGGACACAGGTAAGTGACCGTTTTCATGTTCTCTCCACAGGTACCATTGCGGGGAGTGGCCCAGATGATACGTCTGGGGGAAGGAAGCAGAAGGAGACTCCACCAGTTGAAAGGCATGAGATGCACTGTCCTAGGGTTAGGGGTTCAACGACCACCACTCCCAAGAGAAGGAGGCGGGTGGTGGTGGTTGGGGACTCTCTCCTCAGGGGGACTGAGTCATCTATCTGCCGCTCTGACCGGGAAAACAGAGAAGTCTGCTGCTTGCCAGGGGCTAAGATTCACGATGTGACGGAGAGACTGCCGAGACTCATCAAGCCCTCAGACCGCTACCCCTTCCTGCTTCTCCACGTGGACACCAATGATACTGCCAAGAATGACCTTGAGCAGATCACTGCAGACTACGTGGCCCTGGGAAGAAGGATAAAGGTGTTTGAGGTGCAAGTGGTGTTCTCGTCCATCCTCCCCGTGGAAGGAATAGGCCAGGGTAGAGACCGTCAAATTGTGGAAGTCAAGGAATGGCTACGCAGGTGGTGTCAGAGAGAAGGCTTTGGATTCTTCGACCATGGGATGGTGTTCCAAGTAGGAGGAGTGCTAGGCAAAGACGGGCTCCACTTAATGAAGAGAGGGAAGAGCATCTTCGTGAGCAGGCTGGCTAACCTAGTGAGGAGGGCTTTAAACTAGGTTCACCGGGGGAAGGAGACCAAAGCCCTGAGGTAAGTGGGGAAGTGGGATACCGGGAGGAGGCACGAGCAGGAGTGCGTGAGAGGGGAGGGCTCCTGCCTCATACTGAGAAAGAGGGGCGATCAGCGGGTTATCTCAAGTGCTTATATACAAATGCACAAAGCCTGGGACACAAGCAGGGAGAACTGGAGGTCCTGGCAAAGTCAGGGAATTATGATGTGATTGGAATAACGGAGACATGGTGGGATAACTCACATGACTGGAGTACTGTCATGGATGGATATAAACTGTTCAGGAAGGACAGGGAGGCCAGAAAAGGTGGGGGAGTTGCACTGTATGTAAGGGAGCAATATGACTGCTCAGAGCTCAAGTATGAAACTGTAGAAAAACCTGAGTGTCTCTGGATTAAGTTTAGAAGCGTGAGCAACAAGGGTGATGTCATGGTGGGAGTCTCCTATAGACGACCGGACCAGGGGGATGAGGTGAATGAGGCTTTCTTCTGGCAACTCACAGAAGCTACTAGATCGCACGCCCTGGTTCTCATGGGCCACTTCAATCACCCTGATATCTGTTGGGAGAGCAATACAGCGGTGCACAGACAATCCAGGAAGTTTTTGGAAAGTGTAGGGGACAATTTCCTGGTGCAAGTGCTGGAGGAACCGACTAGGGGTGGAGCTCTTCTTGACCTGCTGCTCACAAACCGGGAAGAATTAGTAGGGGAAGCAAAAGTGGATGGGAACCTGGGAGGCAGTGAACATGAGATGGTCGAGTTCAGGATCCTGACACAAGGAGGAAAGCAAAGCAGCAGAATATCAATTCTGGTCTTCAGAAAAGCAGACTGTGACTCCCTCAGGGAACTGATGGGCAAGATCCCCTGGGAGAATAACATGAGGGGGAAAGGAGTCCAGGAGAGCTGGCTGTATTTTAAAGAATCCTTATTGAGGTTACAGAGACAAACCATCCCTATGTGTAGAAAGAATAGTAAATATGGCAGGCGACCAGCTTGGCTTAACAGTGAAATCCTTGCTGATCTTAAACACAAAAAAGAGACGTACAAGAAGTGGAAGATTGGACAAATGACCACTGATGAGTATATAAATATTACTCGGGCTTGCAGGAGTGAAATCAGGAAGGCCAAATCACACCTGGAGTTGCAGCTAGCGAGCGATGTTAAGAGTAACAAGAAGGGTTTCTTCAGGTATTTTGGCAATAAGAAGAAAGCCAAGGAAAGTGTGGGCCCCTTACTAAATGAGGGAGGCAACCTAGTGACAGAGGACGTGGAAAAAGCTAACATACTCAATGCTTCTTTTGCCTCTGTCTTCACGAACAAGGTCAGCTCCCAGATGACTGCACTGGGCAGCACAGCATGGGGAGGAGGTGACCAGCCCTCTGTGGAGAAAGAAGTGGTTCGGGACTATTTAGAAAAACTAGACGTGCACAAGTCCATGGGGCCAGATGCGCTGCATCCGAGAGTGCTAAAGGAATTGGCGGATGTGATTGCACAGCCATTGGCCATTATCTTTGAAAACTCATGGCGATCGGGGGAGGTCCTGGAAGATTGGAAAAAGGCTAATGTAGTGCCAATCTTTAAAAAAGGGAAGAAGGATGATCCTGGGAACTACAGGCCGGTCAGCCTCACCTCAGTCCTTGGAAAAATCATGGAGCAGGTCCTCAAGGAAACAATTCTGAAGCACTTAGAGGAGAGGAAAGTGATCAGGAACAGTCAGCATGGATTCACCAAGGGAAAGTCATGCCTGACTAATCTAATTGCCTTCTATGATGAGATAACTGGCTCTATGGATGAGGGGAAAGCAGTGGATGTGTTATTCCTTGACTTTAGCAAAGCTTTTGACACGGTCTCCCACAGTATTCTTGCCAGCAAGTTAAAGAAGTATGGGCTGGATGAATGAACTATAAGGTGGGTAGAAAGCTGGCTAGATTGTCGGGCTCAACGGGTAGTGATCAATGGCTCCATGTCTATTTGGCAGCTGGTATCTAGCGGAGTGCCCCAAGGGTCAGTTCTGGGGCCGGTTTTCTTCAATATCTTCATTAATGATCTGGAGGATGGTGTGGATTGCACCCTCAACAAGTTTGCGGATGACACTAATCTGGGAGGAGTGGTAGATACCCTGAAGGGTAGGGATAGGATACAGAGGGACCTAGACGAATTGGAGGATTGGGCCAAAAGAAATCTGATGAGGTTCAACAAGGACAAGTGCAGAATCCTGCAGTTAGGACGGAGGAATCCAATGCACCGCTACAGACTAGGGACCGAATGGCTCGGCAGCAGTTCTGCAGAGAAGGATCTAGGGGTGGCAGTGGACGAGAAGCTGGATATGAGTCAACAGTGTGCCCTTGTTGCCAAGAAGGCCAGTGGCATTTTGGGGTGTATAAGCAGGGGCATTGCCAGCAGATCGAGAGAGGTGATTGTCCCCCTCTATTTGACATTGGTGAGACCTCATCTGGAGTACTGTGTCCAGTTTTGGGCCCCACACTACAAGAAGGATGTGTAAAAATTGGAGAGAGTCCAGCGAAGGGCAACAAAAATGATGAGGGGACTGGAACATATGACTTATGAGGAGAGGCTGAGGGAACTGGGATTGTTTAGTCTGCGGAAGAGAAGAATGAGGGGGGATTTGATAGCTGCTTTCAACTACCTGAAAGAGGGTTCCAAAGAGGATGGATCTAGACTATTCTCAGTGGTGGCGGATGACAGAATGAGGAGTAATGGTCTCAAGTTGCAGTGGGGGAGGTTTAAGTTGGATATTAGGAAAAACTTTTTCACTAGGAGGGTGGTGAAACACTGGAATGCATTACCTAGGGAGGTGGTGGAATCTCCTTCCTTAGAAGTTTTTAAGGTCAGGCTTGAGAAAGCCCTGGCTGGGATGATTTAGTTGGGGATTGGTCCTGCTTTGAGCAGGGGGTTGGACTAGATGACCTCCTGAGGGCCCTTCCAACCCTGATCTTCTATGATTCTCTGATTACCTGTTCTGTTCATTCCCTCTGGGGCAATTGGCATTGGTTACTGTTGGAAGACGGGATACTGGGCTAGATGGACCTTTGGTCTGACCCAGTGTGGCCGTTCTTCTGTACTAGGGAATCTAGTGAGTCCACTGTAATGGGAAAAAGTATGAAAGTCCCTGGGTGTGGAGAACACTGGGAAATTAGAAGCTACAATTCAGGAGCAACAGACTCTAATTAGTCTGGAAAAGCAGAATGTGAAACATAAGAACCAGGTCATGTGACTTCAGGAATGATGGATTCCAAGATCCAAGGAGTCTGCAGAAGAGAGAGATTGTGGCTATTGCACATGGGGATGGGGGAGCAACACTCTCCATGTTTCCGGAAGTTTCACTACCAACCTAGGCCATTTTCCCATGCACGGGTGCAATCCGGAGCAGTGAGGAGTTGCGTCATCTGTAATCCTGGGTGAGATTCAATGTTCTGCAGCTGGAGCTCCCTTGTCTGGATTCCCCCAGCCAGCATTCAAGGACGCCAAGAGTGTCTGTGTGATCAGTAACCCTGGACCAGCAGCCCTGACTCCAGCAGCCTGCTTCTTACACCCCAAGCACATCCTGGTCTGGGTGGAGTAGGCTCAGGGTCTGAGAGAAGGCCAGGGGAAGGAAGCTTCTGTTCGTTATGCTGGACCTAACACCCCGTTTTACTTGTGCAAACAGGAGATATTGGACACTGTGCGGTACTGCCCCTGGGCTCTGTCCCCACAGTGTTCTGCAGCAGGGGAGGGTCTCTGGTCGTGTGTGGGTCACTGGCACACTTGGGGTGATGCTGGAACAGGACAGAGCAGAGGTGCCATTGCGGGGGTGGGGTGAACCTCATCTCTTCATTTCCCCCTCCAAGAACCGAGGGGACAGGAACCCTTACCCAGCGAGGTCACATTCTCATAGGTCTCCTGCATGACGTCTCTGTAGAGGGCTCTCTGAGCGGGGTCCAGCAGAGCCCCCTCTTCCCTGGTGACATACACCGCCACCTCCTCGAAGGTCACCGGCCCCTGAAAGAGCAAGAGCCCCCCACTCAGGACCTGCTGCCCCACTCACAGCCCCACTATTCGTGGGGGAGAGGAGCCAATCAAATGGAAATTCTGGGTGGATCGCAGTCAACAGAGGCCCACCCCCACCCCGCTCAGAGCATCCAGGAAACACCAGGAGAGCCCCTCCTCTCTCCCAGCAGATCCATCACACACCTACTAGCCCCAGACCGATACAGGAGATGCTGCCCCGAGCAGGGACCAGGGAGAGCTCCCTGGTAGGAAGCCCAACACCCTCCTCCTTGTGAGGAGCTGAATCTGAAGGGAGGGGAATCTCCTCTAAGCCTGATGGGTGGGTGCCCCCTTCATATCTCACTTGTTAGTGGGGTCAGGCTCCAGCACTGGGAGTCTGGTCAGTTTTCCCAGCCCCATGTTGGTGGGTTATTTTCTGTTCCACAAATTGGAGCATTTCCACCTCCGAACCTCATGGGTCTGTTCCTCGAATCTAGGCCACGTATTAAACAACTCCCAGCAGGTTTGCCACCCCCGGCCTCCTCCCTTTCTCCACCCTGTGCATTTCCTGTCCCGCTCCAACCTCCAAACCAGAAGGTGCAAACCTTCCCCTCTCCGGTGTATTTGCTGTCCCTCTCCTCCTGCGGGACCGCACCAGCAACCCCCCGATAATACCTACCTGCACTGGCTCCTCTGCAGCCATTTCTCTCTCCTGTCCCGTGGGAGGCTGGGATGAACTGGAGTGAAACGTGGGCGTCATTCTGCAGCCTGGCAGGGCGAGAAGGGCCGTTGTGGAGGTTTCAGACCAGGATTCGGTTCATTTCACATCATGCTTCCCCCAGACCCTTTGCACAGACAGACATCCTACAGTCTGCCGTGCTGGGAAAATGCTTGATATTCTCTTCATTACAGCAGAGACCTGGCCCCTCCTGCCAGGCTAAGCCCAGAGACACATTTCTAAGCCTCCCTTCTCCCTCCCCACCACTCCGCAACAAAGTCTCTGAACACAATGCAGTAAAAGGGCAGAACCAAAGGAGTCCCTTTCGAGATTCCCTCGGACACTGACCCCAGGGCAGCCACACCCCAGCAGGAGGGATGTGGGGTCCGGAACTGGCTTTTCCTCTCTCTGATCCTCATCTTGATCCACAGGAAAGTGATATTAACCAGGGTGCAGCGTTACCTCTGTCTGGGCAGATTAGCGATCTGGAAATCTCTCTTGAAACTCTTCTCTCCCACGGCCCCTTTCAGTCTCTGTCTCCTATCTCCTTTGCCCTGTCCCCTCTCCCTGCCCGTCTGTAGGAAAGTCCCATTCCTGGGTTGGTTGCTCCCCATGGCTGGATTGTTCCTGCAACTGGTAATGGGACGAGAAATGACTGGGGGAGGAGGGGCTGTTTGTGTAGAGTCATTTTAAGGCCAGACCCCAGCATTTTCCCTTGGTTTCCTTCAGTTACCTGGAGTCTCTGGCTCAGAATTTAGTATTAACAGGGCCCAGGGCTGCCCCAGGGGGCCAGTACCAGCTGGAGAAAGTCCTCACCTGGGCCGGGCAGAGAAGAAGCTTTAATTAAGGTCACTTCCCAGCACAGAACCCCTGGTGGGGGAGCAGCAGCTGCTCAGCCCGGTCTCCCAGATCACAATGGAGGCTGCAGGGTCTGACCAGGGAGCTGAACCCCAATATCCTGAGCAGAGAGGGACAGAGCGTATGAGCAGCCTTCCCTCCCTTAGCTCTCTGGGGAGAGCAGCTAATGAGAGCCGCTCCTCACAGGGAGAATTGCTAATCTCATTTGCCCCACTGTCCATCTGCAGTCACTCCTTGTCTGTCCTTGCAGTGACTCTGGAGTAACGATGGTCTCAATGAAACCAGATTTCAGAACGAATGAGTCCAGAACGCTGTAGAAGAGACCATTGTGTGGCAGTGCTAACCCCCTTCCCACCTCCCTCAGCCCCCCAGATCTAGGACAAGGACTGGGGGTCATGAATTTTCCTGATGGAACCAGAATTTCCTGCAGTTTTTAAGGGGGGAGAAAATCAAAACCTGTGATTTCACCTCACAGTGTTTGATAAGTGGATAGAAAGTTATCACGGTGACTGTGCGTGGCCGGGGAATGCCGCCGGGCAGTGCTTGGAGCCAGGGTTCTGGCACAAGGTGATCAGAGAGAAGTGGCATGGTTAGTAGCAGCCCCCAGAGCCTCCATCCAGGGCCCCCTGTAACCAGAGCCCAGACCCCCCCAGCCCGGGTCCCACCAGATATTCCCTGGGACCCAGCCCCCAGAGTCCCTGGCCAGGGACCCCAGATAGCCCTCAGAGCCCCACTGGCCAAAAGAACCCCCCACCAGACTGTTACTGCCAGGTTGGGAATCCCAGAATTCCCCCCACCAAGAGCCCCCAGCAGCCAGGAACCACCCCTAGGGGACCCCCCTCTGGGAATTCAGTCCCTCACTGCCTGCCTTGGACCCCTGCCTGCCCTCCAGCAGGATCTGCCAGGCCACTTTGCCTGGGATCCCCCCACCCCCAGCTGGACCACCTGATGCTTTACAGCAGGACCCCTCATACTGCTTGCCTGGCATCCCTTGACCTCGTGCCGGGGATCCCCCCCCCCCCCAGCTCTGTGCACCGGGCATGGCAATGGTCCCAGGAGCCAGCTGGGCAATCCCAGACAGAGCCCCTGGCACAGCAGCAGGTACCCTCTAACCCCCTGCCCCACCTCCCCAAGACACCCCCACCCCCACTGTTCTGCAGCCAACAGGCCCCCAGCAATACCCACTTCCAGGACCGTTAGCCTCAGGGCTGCGCACATCAGAACTATCCCCCGAAACCCCAAACCTCCAGAACCCACCAACCTGACTAGGGTCCACCCTGCCCAGCCACCCAGAGGCCTCCCCCTACCACAATGTCCCTTCAGCTCCCGCTGCAATCTCCCCACACAGACATGCACCCCTGCCCGAGCAACAGTGTTCCCTCACAGTGTCTAATAAGTGGATAGAAATTTATTACCACCCCTTGCTGACCAGTCACACAGACAGAGGGAGCCCTGGGGGACGCTTATTTAACAGGAGAATGGACGGCCTGGAGGGGCCAAAATAGGTAAGAAATTTCCATGCCCTGTCACTAGCAAATAATGGCCACCATGGATCCACCCCAGAGGTGGCTGCATCTTTGTACTGTGGGAATCAACCCCTCAAGGAGACCCTTTGTCTTGGGGTTTGGGATACTTCTGGACCCACGCTGCACTCAGAGGGACCTCCCCATCCCATGCCAGCTGGAGAAACGTAAAGGGTCCAGCCAACTCTTCTGTCGCCAGGTGGCAGCCACTGATCCCCCAAACAGGGGGAGGCCTCTGGCTTTGATGGGTATTGAATACATGGCCGATCTCTTTCATCAGTAAAGATTTTTAACAGAGATAAAGGGGGGAACAAATGATTCTCAAAGGAGAAGGGAAAGACGATCACTGGGCAATTTAACTCTCTGCAACCTCCAGGATGGATAAGGACTCAGGGTAACAGGTTCCCTCCAAGGAAGGAGAAGTTGCTGGGATTTAGAGACATGGGGAAGAGCCCCAAACCCGAGAGGATTTTTAATTGACATTTGATAACGACATAGACACAAAACCTGAATTTTGAGATCAGTGTTCAGAAATGAAAGAGAAAGGGTGGAAATCGGAGGGATTTTCTATCAGTTGTCGATATCAGGTAAAAGCTGAGTGTATTTCCCATCAATATTTGATAAATCAACAGAGCGGAAATGGGCAACATTGGCAAACGTTTTAGATCCATGTTCAAGAATCTGAGAAAAGGTGTAAATGTGAGATTTTCCCTGTCTCTCGAATGATCAAACAGTAAGAAAATCTCAGGGCATATTCAATTAGAAATAGACAACTAGAGGAAAAGTGGGGCAAACGTTTCGGATATTTTCTATGAGATTTGCCAAGAAAATGTGTCACAAACTAGGCAATGGATAACACCAGAGAAAAACACCAAGACCGGAGGGGATTTTATATTGCTATTAACTAACTGGTGGAAAAGGGGGACGGTTGGGCTGGATTTTATGTGACTGTCCAACACATAAACAGAAAGTGATGGTCCCCCCCCCCGCCACTGCCCCCGTTCAGATGGGCAGCAGGGAGCCCTCTGAGGAGCTGATTGAAGAGGGCAAAGGAGGGGGAAGGCTCCCCGGATGAGGGAAAGGGGTTGCAGTGGGGGATGAGCAGGTGGGGGGCAACTGAGGGCTGGGGGCGAATGTGTTGGTAGTTAGGGGACAGCAGCTGGGATTGGGAAACCGGGGTCCGGGCAGTCCCCATGGGAGACACGTGCTTCTCCCTTCCTGAGCTGAGACCCGGCATCTGCCTCCCCAGTCACTTTCCTGCCCCCCCCGGCAGCTCTCCCCCCCGGGGGTCTCCCACTCATCGGGGGGCTCCGGCTGGGGGCGGGGGCGGGCAGATCCTGGGGCTGCCCAGGGGGCTGGTCCTGGCTGGAGAAAGCCCCCCCGGCCGGGCACGGAGGGGTTAATGATGCCCCCCCCCACACAGACCCCAGGGGGCAGCCGCAACTGCCCAGCCCGGGCTCCCGGGTCACAGGGAGGCAGCAGCAGCGTCCGAGCCCTGCCCCCAGGAGCTGCCCCGCCCTTGGTCTGCTCCAGGCCCCGCCCCCAGGAGCTGCCCCGCCCCCGGGCTGTGCCCGAGCCCCACCCCCAGTAGCTGCCCTGCCCCTGGTTGGCTCCAGGCCCCGCCCCCAGGAGCTGCCCAGCTCCGGGCTTTGTTCTCCCGGCTCCTGCCTCCTTCTGCCCATCACCCACCACTCCCCCTTCCTGCGTCTTGCAAAGAGCACCCCGGGGCGGGCTGCAGCGCTGGCTGGGGCTGTCTCCAGCGGCTGAAGTTGTCTCCATCGCTTCTTCACCTGGGGGGCGGGAGCAGACGGCCCCGGGGTGTGCAAGCCAAGAGAGGGGGCAGGGGAAGAAGGACTGTTTGGAAAGGTGGGTTTATTGCGGGGGGTCAGAAGAAGTTGGGCAGCAGAGGCTGAGGGAAATTGAGGAGAACCCCACGGGTGTCCCAGTGTTGGCCAGGGTTTGTACAGCACCTTGCACAAGAGGGGGTCCTAATCTCAGTCCCGGTCTGTGCAGCACCTGAGAGCCCCGATCTGTGGTTCCTGATCACAGGCACCGGGAATGGAGAGAGGGGAAACCTCAGCACCCGGAGGGTTCGTGCAGCCCTGGGCACAGGCCCCGCTGGGCGGCCCCGCTGCTCTCACAGGGGTTGGCTTAGAGAAGCCCAGCAGCGCCAGTCCCATGTGGTCTAGTGGTCAGGATTCCTGGTTTTCACCCAGGCGGCCTGGGTTCAATTCCCGGTGTGGGAAGAGGGCAGAGCTTTTGCTCAGAGGGGAGGCCGGAAAAGAAAGGAACGGGGCGGGAGCCTGCCAGCAGGGGAGGGGAGAGGATCCCAGAAGCGGGGCTGGGGGGCAGAGTTCTCAGGGGGGGGGACGAGGGAAGGATCCCAGCAGGGTGGGAAGTCTGCAGCATGGAGAGCACAGGCCTGGCCTGGGGCCTGGGGAGAGTGACTGTGTCCCTCGAAACCCCCCAACTGCAGACTAGGCAGGCTCGGAAGAACGATGTATTTGTTGGTAATTGTCAATTCTGGTGTAAACACACAACCCAATGGCAAAATATTTCCATCCATAATAATCAAAATTGACAGATGGGCAAAGTAAGAAACATGCTGCTTCAGAACGTATCCTAAGGGAACAGGGTTCCCTTATGCCTTAGGTGCCACCATGTGGGTGTTTCATTTCCCTCCTCATTTCCACACAGAGAAACATTTCCTTTGTGTGGATCCATGAACAGCAAAATCTTCCTGTGTCTCTCCTCTGAGCCAGGGCATTCAATTCCAGTGAAACCTTCTCTCCGGCAATGGCAATGGCCAGACAGAGGGGACACAGCCACCTTCCCCCCGGCCGTGAGACGTTCCCTCTCCTCTTTCTTCATGCCGCTCTTGTTATTCCATGAATCATCAAGAATGGAATAAAAAGCTGAGTTTCCTCCAGGGCGAGGAAGGAAAGGAGCCACGAATTCCCCCAAAAATCTCAGTGTCCCAGAGGAAACCTGCTCTTGGAATCACAGAGGTGCTGGGGGTATGTTGGGGACAGGGACCGTCTGAATTGTCATGGCAGGGAATGGACAATCTACAGCAACGTCATCAACCACAAACACGCTCTCCTCATGCTCCCGCCGGAAGGGAAACGGGCAGGAATTCTTGCGGGTCAGCCATGGCCACACTTACACAACCGCACAGCAGTCAGTGTGGGCGTCTTGCCATCCGAGGTGCCAAATAGAGCCAGTCTGGTCTTCCTCTGAGGCAAGTCGACATTCAAAATGCTGCCGTGGCACAGCCGCACGAATGCCTCTGCACTGCTGCGGCTCGTTAATGAAGATGCTCTAAGGGGATGGGCGAGAGCTGTCCCCTCCGTGTAGTTTATCCACCCCCCGGAGAGGCGGTAGCTATGTCAGTGGGAGGAGCTGTCTCGGTGGGGGTGCAGACTGGGGTGTCTACATGCATCTATAAAGCTTAATCGAACCCCATTATTAAACCACTGTGGTCTGGGAGTGGAAGAGGAGCTCTCTGAGCAGGGCCTGTCCTTCAAAATCCTTAAGATCACTGACTTGCTTATGCAAATGTCATGGGGGTATAGCTCAGTGGTAGCGTGTTTGACTGCAGCTCAAATCGTCCTTTGTTTACCTCCAAGTACCCCTTTAGAAGCCTTTTTTAAATGAAAACATATTCGTATCAATTTCCAGTATGTGCAGGAGTTCCCCTGAATCGGGATCCTTGAAATGAATTTGAACGCTGAGCGTTTTCCTGTGCAAAAGAATAAAACCCCAGCTAACCCATCCAGCAGCTGAAATCAGTTCCCATCCTCTAAGTGTCTAGTTTATGTTTTCATCAATTAAACAAAAGTATAATATGAATGCACATTTGCAGATCCCAGTTCTCCAGGGTCTATGCTGTGAGGAAGAACAAGAACCACATCCACCTGGAGTTCGGGACTCTGATGAGCAAAGACTCCTTGGTGAGGGAAAGGACACCAGCATCTTGGCTCCTTCACATTCAGGCAACATCTGGGCTCCCTGGACAAGGCATGAGAAGAACCCAGTGGCTTTGAGAAGGAAAATAGCCACCTAGAAGCTGGTTAGAGCTGCCAGGATCCCCGGAAATGCCACCATCCCATTTCCAGGAATAGTGGTTAGATGGTGGTGTCTGCAGCAGGACCAAAAAATGCAGGGAAAAGCCCTCAAAAGTTCTAAGCTGCCAAGACCCAGGCGGTGGTCAAGATCCCACCTAAAGTCAAGAAGGGAGAGAAAAAGGCGAAAGCAGAATCCAAAGCACCCAAAGCCAGAGCTAAGAAGGTGGCACGGAGAAAGAAGTGACGAGATTTCCATTGGGATGACTCCTGCTCCCCAAATGGCTCTTTATGAGTCACCATGGACTAGCCCGAGAGATCAAGGTCCCTCAGGACAAACAGCCCCATGGAAAGTACAGTGACTGGTGGGGAGAGAGTTTGTTTCTCTTCCAGAGGGGAAGTGCTGTGTTTTGTGAAACACCTCCCAGGGGAGTGATGCACTCAGAAGGCAGCTGCCCAGAGCTCCCACATGGGCTCCTTCTCTTTGATCTGCTTCTGCGGTTATTTCAGAACCAACCCTAGCGGGAGTGTGTCCCTGGGACTTCACCAGCTGTACCATAGGCTGTGTCTCCATCTCAGCTTCGATTAACGCAAGTTTTTAATTGACTCTTATTGTGATACTTTCCCAGCGCTCTGCCTCGTTCTGACATTCTGGAGACAGATTGACTACGGGGAGGAATGGACAAGTTTGTGTGACATTTGGTAAGTACGTTGCCTTGGTCTGTGACTGAAAACAAGACTGGAGGTGGGCAGGTGCTGGCTACAAAAAGAAAATGGCAAAGCTGCTCACATCCATCATCGAATTATACTCCAGATAGTGATGCTTTTCAAAGGTATAGAGCAATGTGTTAATAAACCATCTTTGGTTCCATAAACAGAGTGGCCTACTCTGGGGCTAGTTTTGAAGTGACTCTGGCTATGAATGCAGTAGAAATCCGGCAACAAGTCTCTCAGGTGGGAAGTTTGTGCAGTCACGTTTATTTGGCTGGTTTTTCCCAGCTTGTTTCTACAAACCCCGTAATCCATCACCTCAGTGCATTTTTCACTTCAGTGGTAAATTTATTATCCCTTAGTGCTAGTTCTTGAGTTGAAACGATCCCACGTCTACACACACGCTGCTGGGGGTTGAAAGACTGTCGCTTTTCAGATGTGGGATTTGAACCCAAGCCTCCAGAACACCCAAGTGAGGAGAAAAGAAAGTTCGAGGTCTGGTGCCTTAGACCACTCAGACACCACAAAAGCATGTGTTTAACACTCCTTGTTTTCTTTAGTGTTATGAGCTGTTTGGGGAGGCCAAGAGGCCATATTTCTAACAAATTCTAGGGCCCTTCTACAGCATAGTTCATTTTTATACACAATCACCCTGAGAGCAATTTGCAGGTTTCCTGGAGTCCCTTGAGCGAGGTGTCCTAGTCTTACCACTGACTTATTATGTGAAGAAAAGACGTGCACCAGGGCTGAGGCAGAATCCAGACGTCCAGCTCTATGAGAAGGTGACGGTGAACCTCAGACTCCTGCACCGTGAACCATATCGTCCAGCGCCCGCGATCTGAACCAGCTGTTTTTCAAAGTAGGTCAGCACTCAGTGTGTTGAGACCTTTGGGAAATCTGGCTCTAGAGGTGGGGGCCAGGGCCAGACCTTTGGAAAATTCTGGCTGATACGTCTGGAAGTTCCGAGAGCCGTCAGAACTTTGAGCATTTGCTAGAAGCCGATGAGAAAACCTTTCTTCTGTCGAAATTTTCTCCTTTCCTTACAATCACAATGCTGTGTCGTGATCGCAGCGTTAGGTTTCAACGTCATTTATTTTTGTGTGAAACAAGCACACCACTTTGGGCATTTAGACAGAGGGCTAGAAATCGATCAGCCACTTAACCCACAATTAAGAGGCTAATGAACCTTCTCTCCAGATGGTTAATTGCAAAGACTTGTCTATAGCCCTGGGCGAAAGGTTTTCTGGATGACTATTTTATTTACTGAAATATTTTGGTTTGAGGAAAGTGAAATTTTTTTTAGCTTTGTTTCAGGGTCTACGTGAATGATGTTTCAGGGTCTACATGTTTCAGGGTCTACATCTGGGTCTACGTGAATGATGATGAGGATGGTGATGATGTTATTGGTTTGTCTCGCTAGAAAGCAAAACAACAAATGATTCGCACAGCTCTATTTGTATAAACCATCCACATGGGGAACGTGCCTAATTTCTGCTGTGAGGGTCTAGAAAAGCTTGCTTGTTTCGATATGTGTTGATGAAAAGTTTCCCTGACCGGGAATGGAACCGATTCTAACCACAAGACCAGGAGGGAAGTGACAGTTTCCAGCCGATGCTAGGCTTTTTCAGGCAACTTTCTCCAAAAAATGCACCTTGAGTCAACCGGAAATTGTTGTTATCATTTCGGTTTGGCTCGGTAGCAAGCAAAAAATTAAATTATTTGCACAGGTCTCTTTGTTTTAAAGGGTATAAAGCCTGGGATTTAAGGTGGGAACATGCCCACAGTTGGCTATTCGTCACTGGACAGAGCTTTGATTTTCGCACAGTCTCCAAACACCTTCCCAGCATCCTGAAATCTAAGCGGGTGTGTGAAGGAGTCATATCCCTGCTCAAGGGAGAAGAGAGACAGAGAGGGGGAAAAGCTCAGTCCACAGTGACACCAATGAGCAGGAATAGCCAATGAGCTCTGCATGTAACTACTTAGTCAATTGTGAACCTTCCTATCATTATCCCTTTGCAATAATGATGGTGATGTACACTCGACTCTATATCCCAGTGTGCCATGGACTTCTGCAGGTTGCATTAGCCAGTCCAGCCATTTGGCACTTGCAGGGGGGTCCCTCTGTATTGTCCCTGATTCTTGTACAGCCACAAAAGGCTGGTAGATGCAGATACTTTCCCCTCTTCTTAACCAGCACTAATAACAGTGGGAGAAACTTCCTTACGGGGGGGGCCACCGGCGTCTGAACTGTGGTGCCCCCATGACACCCCTTTCCCCAAGGCCCCTCACTCACTCCGCCCCTTCTCCCTGATGCCTCGCCACACCCCTCCCCCCGAGGCCACAGCCACAGAACACCTCTTCCCCCCCAAGACTCCACCGTGTTCCCCCCTCCATTGTCCACCCTTACGGCTGGTAAAAAGTGCTGGGCCCGTGGCCCTCTAAACCCCCGTGTTCCTGCACCCCCGACACACACCCAGGCAGGCAGCAGCGTGTGTGAGTGTGTGTATGTGACAGAGACAGCTGGGCTGTGCTGAGCCAGTGCGGGAAGTGGGGGCTGATGTCGGGGCTGTCCCCCTCCCCCTGACTCAGGACTGGGGTGTCCCCCTCCCCCTGACTCAGGACTGGGTTGTCCCACTCCCCCGACTCAGGACTGGGGTGTTCTGTTCCCCCTGACTCAGGACTGCCTGCTTCCAGCAGCTGTCTGAACTTAGGGACAGCGTGCCAACACACTCACTCTTCCACAACACACACGCTCCCCGAACACACACACTGTCTGTCCCCAACACACACACACTCTCTGCCCGCCACCACGCACACGGCAGTTGAAAAGCAGCTGGCAATCGAGTCGGATGCCCAGGGAACAATGGGATAGAGAAACCTGCCTCTCGTGATGCTGTACTGGCCCACGAGGCATTGCAAGCCCTTCTCACAGCACCCTGCGGCCAGTTGCACAGGGGATAGCGACCCACAATGCACTGTTCTCTGTGGCGATCCAAGAGCTGCTAGCCTGGATGTGCTCCGGTGACACAAGCAGCCTAGTGTGGACATGCAACAGCGGTTTAATTAAAACGCTTTAACTAAAGCAGCATAACTCTGTCATGTAGACGTAGCCTGGCTCCCACTGGGGCCAAGGATGCTCAGGCACTGAAACTAAACAGCCACAACTTCCTCCGGGCAGGTGCCTCGTGGGAGGGGCAGAGAGGTGTGAGCGGTCCTCAGGGCAGGTGAGGGGAGGGGACAGAGAGGAGTGTGTGGCAGGCTGGGCAGGTCTCATGGGAGGGCTCAGAGAAGTGTGGGTGGCGGGCAGAGTCTGTCTCAGGAGAGGGGGCAGAGAAGTGTGGGTGGCAGGCAGACCGTGGGGTAGGGGGCGGAGAGGCACGAGCAGCCAGCAATGAGGCCTTGGGGAGAGAGGAGCGAGTGAAAGGTGGACCAGCAGGCCTCAGCCAAGGAGGCAGAGTGGGTGGGAAGAATCCCCCTGTTAACCCAGTGCTATCTACACTGGGATTAAGTTGGTATAACTGCATTGCTCAGAGGGGTTAAATTTTTTACCCCCCAAAGTAATGTCGTTACACTGACCTAATTTTGTAGCGCAGACTTGTCCAAAGAATCACACACACACCTTGGGCGCAAAACTTCACCTGCTTCTCTGCTTTACAGAATCGAACACAAGCAACGCTTGTCCGGCCGTGGTGAGGATTGGCAGGGAGTCAGGGGTGGGCAGACACCATACGTTAGCCAGAGACGGGCACCATGGCTTAGCTGGCTAAAGCACCTGTCTTGTAAACAGGAGATCCTGGGTTCAACTCCCAGTGGTGCCTTGTTGAGTGGCTTTTGAGGCACCTGGTACTGGCTGCTGTCAGAAAACAAAATACAGAGATAGGTGGACCTTTGGTCTAGCCCAGTGATGCTGGTTTTGTTGTTTAAATTACACTCACAGGCACTGATAATAGAGTGACTGAAAGTTTGGGTGTGAAGGGCTGATAGGCCAGTGTTCCAGTCCCCTCGCAAACGACCCCCTCCCTCTGGGACAGGGGCAGGTCCGAGCTCTCACGCCAAGTGGCTCATTGGGGCTGCCAGAATCTGTGGGCGGCTCATTCAGTTTACGCCGAGGGTTGAGTCCTGCTTTGTGCACCGTGTCTGAGAATGAAAATCCTAAACCTCCCTTTGAAATAACGAATGCAGCAGGAAGTGTTTTTGTCCCTGCCCCAAAGCAGACAGAGAAATGGAGAAATGTCATTTTGTCCAGGGGAATACTTCACTGCGGTTTTACCTTTTTCACTTGCCAAACTCCCGCCCAACCTTTTGGGTTCCTAGAGCAGGGTCCTGAGCCTGAGCCGAGACACGTACACTGCAACTTTACAGCCCAAGCCGCTGTCCTGGATTAATGTGACACGGGCCAGCCGTGGGTGATTCATTGCACTGTAGACATATCCTAACGTTATGTCTGCACAGCGCTTAAAACACCCAGGGCACCTGTCTCAAAGCCCGGGGCAGCTGACTCAGGCTTATGGGGTTTGGGTTGTAGGGCTATAAAATGAGAGTGGAGACAGATGGGTTTGAGCCCAACCTCTGAGACCCCACGAGGGGTGAGGGTTTCCGAACCCAGACTTCAGCAGGAACACCGATATCTGCCCCCCACTTTTGAGCCCCACAGCTTGAGCTCCAGGAGCCCACGTCAGGTGACCCAGGCCAGCCCTGCTGCCATCTTTATCCCAGGAGAGAGGGACTCTACGGGGACGTCTCCATTGCAATGTCAGCCCAGGGGTGGCAGGCTGTGCTCAAAGCAGCACCCTGGAAGCCCCATAGTCACCACTCTCATATGATTAAGGTATGATTTGTGCAAAGTCAGCCTGGTGAGCTACCATTGTAAAAGTCGTGATCTGTTGAAGGCTAATACCTGGGTGGATGGTGTGTGCTAGCCTTGTCTGGGAAGTGGTGGAGTTTTGCTCTGGGTGCGTTACTGAAATATGTGATGAGGCTGAGAAATGGCCACCCCCAGCCTTTCCGGTGAGACGCTGGAGAAGCCAGACTCGCTGCTGGGCCAGTAAAGGTATCCACACTCCCAAGGACTCTGCCAGGAACCGTGTACAATGCGGACTCCTCCGAGACAGCCCGGAGACAATGGACACTGCTTGACTCACATCAAAGCAGAGGAACTTCCTAGCAAGTTGGAAGAGGGGAAGAGACGTCATGACTTGGCCTCACTCCCACTCTGCTCAACACCTGGCAACACATCTGGAGGACAAAGACTGAACTGAAATAATTCAGAGATCAGAAGAGAATAATAATAATCCATTCAAATCAAAGTCCCCTGTCATATATATAAAGAGAAGGGTAAACCCCTTTAAAATCCCTCCTGGCCAGAGGAAAAATCCTCTCACCTGTAAAGTGTTAAGAAGCTAAAGGTAACCTCGCTGGCACCTGACCAAAATGACCAATGAGGAGACAAGATACTTTCAAAAGCTGGGAGGAGGGAGAAAAACAAAGGGTCTCTGTCTGTCATATGCTGCTTTTGCCGGGGATAGACCAGGAATGGAGTCTTAGAACTTTTAGTTAGTAATCTAGCTAGGTATGTGTTACATTATGATTTCTTTAAATGGCTGAGAAAAGAATTGTGCTGAATAGAATGACTATTTCTGTCTGTCTGTCTTTTTTGTAACTTAAGGTTTTGCCTAGAGGGATTCTCTATGTTTTGAATCTAATTACCCTGTAAGGTATCTACCATCCTGATTTTACAGAGGGGATTTCTTTACTTCTATTTACTTCTATTTCTATTAAAAGTCTTCTTGTAAGAAAACTGAATCCTTTTTCATTGTTCTCAGATCCAAGGAATTGGGTCTGTGGTCACCTATGCAAATTGGTGAGGATTTTTATCACACGTTTCCCAGGAAGTGGGGTGCAAGGGTTGGGAGGATTTTGGGGGGAAAGATGTGTCCAAACTACGTTTCCCAGTAAACCCAGTTAAAGTTTGGTGGTGGCAGTGGAAAAGTCCAAGGACAAAGGATACAATTAATTTGTACCTTGGGGAAGTTTTAACCTAAGCTGGTAAAAGTAAGCTTAGGAGGTTTTCATGCAGGTCCCCACATCTGTACCCTAGAGTTCAGAGTGGGGGAGGAACCTTGACATCCCCAAACGGACTAGTATTGGTTTCTCAGCAGAAAATTTTTCATTTGGGGGATTTTGTTTTCCCACTCAGACCTTGCCAAGGGAAGCGGAGAGAAAATGTTTGATTTGCCTCCTTCAGAACAGCTTGGCCTAGACACGCTAGCTGTGGGCCACTGTCATGGCCTTGCTGAGAACAGGGGCATTTTAATTATTTGGGCAGGACCCAGGGTGTTTGGGGAGATTATGAGGATGTTACCTTTGAGATAAAAACTAAGAAATACAGGACTAGAGAATTCTTTTTGAATTTAGAAATATTTTATTTAAAGGAAGGTAGGTCTGAATTCATGAGAAGGTTTCTGTTTGCAGGAAGCAATGTGGTCTGTAGTACAAAAGGGAGAGATGGTTGTTTGTAAAGGATGGGAGAAGACTAAATGGAAGGGATTCTAACCCACACACACATAGTACAATGGATTAGGAGTCCATCACCTTGGCCACCGCATCTGAGCTGTCAGGAAAGGGACAGGAGGAGAAAACTTAGGCCAGCAGAGAGAGGGACAAAAAAAGGAGTTTTTAAATACTAAGTGTAAGCAGGGTCTGAATGAGCTCCCCTCTCACATCTAGTGAGGAGCTGGGGAAAAGACCTCAGGGACAGACCTTGTTTGCAGAAACCCGCCTACTCCACCTAGCTAGGCAGCATGATGGGGCAGCTTTGCCAAAATGACCAGTTTCAAATGGTGCTGGGTTACAAATCACTTTAGCGTTGAGTGGAATGAAATGTTGTTATCCTTTCTGTATAAGTGAAGGGCAGCAGAACATATCTCGTCTGTCTGGATGGAGGAGCCAGGTGGGTGAGAAATATCATTTTTTTTGGACTGCCTAGAAGTGATTGAGGGCATCACCCTAAAGCAGTGGTCCCCAAACTTTTCATGTTGTGCCCTCTTATCTGTGTCTGTGACCCCTTGGAAGCCATGATCGAGAACTGGGGCTGGGAGTGGGGCTGTGGCTTCCTGGGGAGAGGGGTGTGGACAGGGATAAGGGGGGATGAGGCTGGGCCAGGAGCCAGGGGCCCAGGCTGGGGCAGGGTTGGGGCACAGCTGGGGGCTGAGTGGTGCTCCCACCCTGGGGGCTGGCTCAGGCCCTGAGGTGCCCCCATCAACATTCCTCTGTGCCCCCTTAGGAGGCATGTCCCACTTTTTGGGGACCACTGACCCCTACTCGCTAAGCAGGGACTAGTGATGCCAAAGCCCAGGGAAAGAGGGAACAAGTGCAGGCTGCCCAGCACTGGAAATGTGACCCAGCCCCCTTCTGCCTGCAGCCCCGCGTCTTCATCCACTACATCACCTCTGGTCCAACCCTTCCCCCACTGGCCCCACCCTGCTCGCTCCTTTACACACACCCCCGCTACGGCCCCACGACCGGAGGAGCTCTGTGCCCCGGCTGCAACCTCCAGGCCACACAGGGCAGTGAGAGCTCTTCCAGCCAACTTGCTGTCATGGGTTTCCAGCTCAGTGGTGGAGTGTTTAACTGCAGATTAAGGGGGCCTTTGGTTCACAGACAAGTGCCCTCTCGTAAGCTTTTTTTTAAAAAAAGGAAAACATTTTCATTTCCAGTCTCCATTATGTTCACAAACACCACATTCTTTAAATGATTAAACACTCAAAGTTTCACTGTACAAATGCATAAAAAACGAGCAAACCTGTCCATCAGCTGAAATCAGTTCCCATCCTCTAAGTGTCTTGTTTATGTTTTCATCAATTCAACAAAGTATAATACGAATGCTCATTTGCAGATCCCTGTTCTCCCTGGGCTATGCTGTGCAGAAGAACAAGACCCACCTCCAGCTGGGGTTCAGGACTTGGATGAGCAAAATCAACGGGGTGCAGGTTGAAGTCACCGTCGCCTTGGCGCCTTCACATTGAACCAACAGCTGGGCCCTCAGGACAAGGCATGAGAAGAAGACAGTGATTCTAAGCAGGAATATAGCCACCAAGGAACTGGCTAAAGCTGCAAGATCCCCAGGAAGACCACTATGCCAATGTCTAGGAATAATCAACAGAATGTAGTGACTGCAGCGGGGACCAAAAAGGCAGAGAAAAGCCCTCAAAAGGTGTAATCTGCCAAGCCCCAGAAGGTGGTCAAGATCCCACCGAAAATCAAGACCGGAGAGCCAACTCCAAAGCACCCAAAGCCAGGGTTAGAAGGTGGCACGGAGAAAGAAGTGAAGAGATTTCCATTGCAAGAGATGACTCCTGCTCCCCAAATGGCTCTTTTATGATCACCATGGACCACCCAGAGAGATCCAAGTCCTGCAGGGCAAACAGCCCCCTGGATAGTATAATGAAGGGGTGGGGGTGGTGGTGGGGGGAAGTGTTTCCCTTCCAGAGGGGAAGTGCTGTGTTTTGTGAAATACCTCCCAGGGGAGTGATGCACTGACAGAAGAGCTGCCCAGAGCTCCCACATCGGCTCCTTCTCTTTGATCTGCTTCTGTGGTTATTTCAGAACCAGCTCTAGTGGCAGTGTGTCCCTGGGACTTCACCAGCTGTACCATAGGCTGTGTCTGCATCTCAGCTTTGATTGACGCAAGTTTTTAATTGATTCTTATTGTGATACTTTCCCAGTGCTCTGCCTCATTCTAACATTCTGGTCAGAGACTGAAAACGGGGAGGAATGGACTAGTTGGTATGCCGTTTGGTAAGTTACCAGTGTGTGATTGAAAACTCTGCTGGAGGTGGGCAGAAGCCTGTTACAAACATAAAATAGCTAAGCTTTACCAAACTACCCGCTATACATTCCAACCTTCCCGAATACACACAGTAGAAATTAGGGCTCTAAGAAATGGCAATTTTCCTTGAACACAGATCGTTGTTTTCTGGCACTTCCAGAGGCAATCAAATGGCAGCTGTTTAAAGGTAACGTACTTTTATTTCATGATCCGCAGCAGAGTCTGTGCAAATTTACCACCCATCAAGCCGGTTGTTTCTGCATCGAACTAATTGCAGGGCTAGACATACCATTCAGTAACATTAATGCTCGGTTAACAAAGCCTTTGGTTCGTGACAAATAATGAGACTTATCCCTGACTGCTGTAATTCCACTGACTCCATTTATGGTGCCAAGAAAATAAAGAAATTAAAACAACCTTCAGAACTAAGATGCCGTGAGAAAGTGGAAATGTTGGTAGCTCAGATACTTCAGGTTCTTCTGTGTCTCGTGCATGTGTAAAAAGCACAACACGTGAATTTATGAGCACATGGTTCTTAACCTCTTTAAATATCATGTAGTACATTAATTCAAGTTGCAGTGGGGGAGGTTTAGGTTGGATATTAGGAAACACTTTTTCACGAGGAGGGTGGTGAAGCACTTAAATGCGTTACCTAGGGAGGTGGTGGAATCTCCTTCCTTAGAGATTTTTAAGGCCCGGCTTGACAAAGCCCTGGCTGGGATGATTTAGTTGGGGATCGGTCCTGCTTTGAGCAGGGGGTTGGACTAGATGACCTCGTGAGGTCCCTTCAAACCCTGATCTTCTATGATTCTATGATTCTAAGTGGTTTGTTCAATGCAATGAGGTTTTCATGCGTTGCCCAGAACATATTTTTAATATTATTTAAATGCACCGAACTCCTTGAACATAAAGTTGTTTATTTCATTCCTGTGAAGTGTGTTGGTAGCTCAGTTAACTGAGTTTATTGTCACTCTGTGTGTGTGTGTGTGAGGTACAACACAATAATTTAGTGATGCTGAAAACGTTCCCTTTGCCCTCCAGAACTGCCTCGGAATCACCTTCTCTTTGCAGATCAATCTACTCCTGTGTCTGTCTGAGGAAAATATGGTTTCGATGGAAAAAAAAACATTGTTTATTTAAAAGGATGCAGACACAACACCAGGAATGCAAAGCAACAGGCTCCTGCTTTGCACTTTGATGGTGACACGGGATGGGACTCAACCCCCCTCTGCTAACAGACACATGTATTTAATTCTCTGCGGCCAAACCTATGAGTGCCCAGCCTCCCACCCACCCTCCCTTTTCCCAGGGGTAAAACGGGAACCCTGCTTCATTAGCTAGAGACACCACCTCATCCAGAGCGTTCACGCTTTTGTCCCGTAGACACTGCTTCATATCATCTTTACGTGTGCTTAAGAAATGCTCCCGAGCAACAAGTTCAAACATTTCTTCAAAGCTGGCAATTCCCCTTCCCCTCACCATTCTCCCGTCAGATCGTTAGTCCTGTTTACAGTAATTCCCCATTACTCACACCAGCGTTTCTCTTAAGATTCCTAAAATTCACCCGATATGTTTCAGGGGAGATCTGAAATCGTTTCAGAACCATTCCTTTGAATTTATAGTCATCCAGAGCACCCTGAATGGGCATTTCCTTGGATGTGTTGAGAACTTTACCAGTTAACTTTGCAACCAAAGTGGGGATTTTCTTGTCCTCAGGAATCTCAGGAATCACACACCGCCTCTCAAAGGTCGTGAAATATTCTGTAATATCATCGGTCACTTTGCATGAAAGACGCAATTGTTCCCATTTGTGGATTTTTGGAAGGTGGGAATCAGTGACAGGGGAAGGGTTAGTGTTAGCCCGAGAGGTCTCGCAGAAAACCTCTCGGACAGAGATAAAAGAGATAAAAGAGCTGCCGGTCGTATTGGAGCCCATGGAAGCGGCGCAGGAAGGCGTGCGCCAATATGCTCCACGTCGAACTACCTGCACTGTAAAGGAGCCTCTGCAGGGCCTGGAGGCAGAAGACACGGACCTGAGTGTGCAGACACTTCAGGCCCTGCCCTCCTTCCTTCAGGGGTAAATGAAGAACTCCGACAGGGGCCCAGTGCATTCCCGACCAAAAGAACTCTAGAATCGATGTCTGGAGATTGGTCAGGAAACCCGGGGCCAGGGCCAGGGTGTTGAGCCGGTACCAGAGCGTGGACAGGACTAGTTGGTTAAGCACCACTGCTCTCCCTCAGAGGGAGAGACATCGGAGTAGCCTCGTCCATTTCCGGAGCCACTCTATCACCCCGCCCTCTAAATTTTGCCAGTTCTCTGGCAGGGAAAGGTGCGTGGCAGAAAGGTAAATGCCTAGGTAGAGCAGTGGACCCGCACTCCACCGGATGGTCTGAAGCGCGGGTGGGAGGGAGCTCACCTGCCGCCAGTCCCCCACCGCCAAGCCAGAGCTCTTGACCCAGTTGACTCGGGCGGAGGAGGCTGCCGAGTAGATGGCCTGGCATGCCTCCACCCGCGCCAAGTCACCCGGATCCTGGACCACGAGGAGTACGTCATCGGCGTACGCCGACAGGACCAGCCGCAGCTCCGGCTCCTGCAGCACCAACCCCGTCAACCTCCTGCGGAGGAGACAGAGGAAAGGCTCGATCGCAAGAGCGTACAGCTGGCCCGAGAGGGGGCACCCCTGTCGCTCTTCTCGTCCGAAGCTGACTGGTTCGGTCAGGGTCCAGTTGAGCCTAACCAAACACTCCACGAAGGCATACAGCACCCGGAGAAAACTCACAAACTGAGGTCCGAATCCAAACGCCTGCAGAGTGCTCAGGAGGTACCCATGGTCTACTCTATAGAACGCATTCTCCTGATCAAGAGACAGGAGGGCAAACGACAGAGCATCTCTCCGCCCGAGTTCCAAAAGGTCTCGGACTAGAAATAGGTTGTCAAAAATGCTGCGACCTGGGACAGTATAGGTCTGGTCTGGGTGGATCACGTCCGCCATCACGGACCCTAGCCGCAGCGAAATTGCTTTCGCTACGATTTTGTAATCCGTGCTAAGGAGTGAGACGGGACGCCAGTTTTGTAAGTCGCGGAGGTCCCCCTTCTTCGGCAGCAAGGCGAGCACCGCTCGCCTGCACGACAGAGGGAGGACCCCGCCCTGCAAAGACTCAGCCCAGACAGTGACTAGGTCTGGGCCGAGGATGTCCCAGAACGCGCGGTAAAACTCCACGGTCAGCCCGTCCATGCCCGGAGATTTATTGGTAGGCATGCGGCGGAGGGCTTCCGAGAACTCGGCCAGGGTGAGAGGCAGTTCGAGCCGGTCTCGGTCGCCCACGCTGACTGTGGGGAATTCCTCCCAGAGCACCCTGCAAGCGCCAGGATCGGTCGGATCCGGGGAGAAAAGGCTTGTGTAGAAGTCGCGGGCCCTCCCACACATCTCCTCCGGATCCGTGAGGGGGGTGTCGTCTTCCGCTAGAAGGCAGGTGACACGTTTCTTGGCCCCCCTCGTTTTCTCCAGGGCATAGAAGAAGCGGGAGCCGCGGTCCATCTCCCGAAGGAGGCGGATGCGGGACCGGACGAAGGCACCTCGGGCCCGGTGGTCCTCGAGGGCCCGAAGCTCCTCCCGCTTCTCCCGGCACGCTCCGCAGAGGGACGGGTCCTCGGAGTTGGCGGCCAGGCGCCTCTCCATCTCTAAGACCTCCCGTTCCAACTGCTCTATCGCCGCATTTCTCCGTCGGCTGGTGCCCCGAGTGTAGTCGCGGCAGAAGAGCTTGGCGCGTACCTTCCCTAGATCCCACCATCGCTGCACCGAGGGAAAGGCACGCCATTGCTCTCGCCAGGCCAGCCAAAACTCCCGGAAGGACGTCACAAAGCTCTCGTCCTCCAACAGGCTATTGTTAAAGTGCCAATAGGCCGGCCCCGGTCTCTCTGCCCGGAGGGAGACTGTTATAGTAACTAAATGATGGTCGGAAAAAGGGGCCGGCCGAATGGTGGAGGAGTGAGCCTGTGAAAGGTGGAAACGGGATAAGTAAATACGGTCCAACCGAGAGTGGTGTGACCGATGGGCCTCCACCCGGACAAAAGTGAACGTGGAGGTGTCATCTGGGTGATGGTCACGCCAGACGTCCACTAGGGAGTGATATTCAACTATTCCCCGGAGGATATTCGCGGCGGCTGGGCTCGGCTAGGCCCCTGAGCGGTCATGTTCCTCAAGGGTGGTGTTAAAGTCCCCTCCCAGAACCAGGCACTCGTGTGAATCTAGGGTGCCGAGAAAGTCGGACACCCGCTGGTAAAATTGTGGCCGCTTTGGGCTCATTTGTGGGGCATAGATATTAACAAGGTTGACCACAAGCCCCTCCATACGGACTCGAAGGTGCAGCAGGTGGCCCGGCACGACCTCAGTGACCCCTAGCACCTCGGGCTGTGGGGTGGGGGAGAACAGGGTCGCCACTCCAGCTTGCCAAGTCGTGAAGTGGCTGAAGTAGACCCCGTCCCCTCACTCCAGCCGCAACCTGTCCTCGAGGGTCGGGTCCGTATGGGTCTCCTGCAGGAAAACTACAGAGAACCCCCCTTCCCGAAGGTAAGAGAGCACCTGGGACCTGCGGAGAGCCATCCTACAGCCCCTGGTATTTAAGGTTGCAATAATGAAAGGCATCATGCGGAGGGCTGGGGGGGTGGGGGTTTTTCACTGGCGGGCGTGTTCGTGGCCCCCGGCGGGTTGCGCAGCAACCCGTGACCCATCCCGTAGATGAGCAGATCTCTTCGGAAACCGCGGGCCCGCTCGTAGGCCGCAGCGCCGCGCCTCCCTTGCCCTCTGCCCTCCTTTATAAGGGCCCTTGTGGCCTGAAAAATTTGATCAAAGTCCCCCCAGAGCTGAAGAGCCAGCTGTACCATATTGCGGGCACCACGGGTGTGTTCTAAGAACTTCCGTAGTGCATGCCGCAGCTCATGGGGGGATGGGGTTACGGTTCCCGGGGTATTCCCCGGTGGGGCTCTTAATACAGCCTCGTGCTCCGCTAAGGCGGGTAGGCAGGGTGCGGACCACCGACGGGGCGTCTGACAGGCTGGGGTTATTAAATCCATTTCATGCCTTGGGGTGGAAGGGGATGGCGGGGGAAAAATTGCAACTCCTAATGGGTCCCGACTGGGAAGTGCAAAGACTGCTCCCTGGGGGGAATCTGCAAAAGGCGGGGAAAAAACGACCCCAGGGGCGGCAATAGCATTGCAGGAGGGGGAAAACTGGGCGGGGGCAGGGGAGGGGGCAGGGGCAGAGGTAAGGCTCTGGGATTCAGGAGGCAAGCAGCTAAAGGAAGGTGCCTCCCGAGCAGAGTCGAGGGTTAAGGGGTAAGGAAGAGGGCTCCCAGTAATGCTAGGCGCTGGCTCCGTGGTGGTCTTGGCGGCCATGGCATCAGGCGGTGGACCACCTTCTGCAGGGTGCTCGCCCGGGAAGGCAATCAGGGGAAGGGAGCATGGGGAAAGGGGGGCTGGGGTGAGGTTGCCCAGCTCGAGGCCAGCCGGGAGTAGACCATCCTCTCCCTGGGTGACCGGGGTCAAATCTAGGGCTTCAATCTCTGCGTACACGGAGGAGAGGCCAACGCCTGCTACCCCGGGGGCCTCTCCTCTAGGGCCCGCCTCAGTGGTCGCCTTGGGGTTCGTGGGGGGTTCGGATGACATCCGGGCAGAAGGGGAGTCCTCAGGGGTCTCGGAGGGGAGGGTCTCCCGTGGAGGGGGGGTTCTGCCCTCCAAAGCCAGTCTGTCTTTCCCTCCTGACACCAGCGGATGGATCTCACTCGTGGTCGCAGCGGAGGGCTCGATATCAGTGCCTCCCTTCCTGGTCTTCCGGGGGGCTTCCGCATCGGATGAATGCAGCGGAGCTCGAGCCTTCCGCTTGCCTCGTTTCCCCTGGACTAGGTTCCAGCCCTCCATAGCGTCGTCTGGGGGCTGGTTAGCAGGGGTCGTGTCGGGGGGCGGAGGCAATGGTTCAGGGGTTCGGGGGGGTAGCGGTGAGGC
The DNA here is from genome assembly GCF_015237465.2 of Chelonia mydas. Taxonomy (NCBI): domain Eukaryota; kingdom Metazoa; phylum Chordata; order Testudines; family Cheloniidae; genus Chelonia; species Chelonia mydas. The sequence goes on along the minus strand of NC_051268.2, from coordinate 5,871,040 downwards.
AGCATGACGAGGGGGAGGTTCTCCTTGGGGAGGGCCCTCTCCTATGCCCGATAAAATCTTTGTCGCACCCTCCTCCATAGGCTCTGCCGAAGTGGAAATAGCAAGGGTGGGACTCCCTTGCTCGCCCAGGCGTTGTAGGGAAGAAGTCTCCTGGGCCCGGGCGGGAGCAGCGATGGATTGAGTAGGAGGAGGGTTGGTTTCAGGTGCCGGGCAGCCAGGGGCGTCGGCAACAACGGGGCCAATGTCCTGCCGGGTCTCGGGTGCCCCTCTCCCCTGGGCCAAAGGGCAGTCTCGGCGGACATGCCCAGCTAAGCGGCAGAGGTAGCACCGGGCCTCTCCGGTGGAGTAAAAGACCCGATAGCGGGCTCCCTGGTAGGGGACTAGGAAAGACCCTTCAAGCGCCTCCCCGTCACGCACCCCCGCCGGCGGTAGAAGCTGCACTTGCCGGCGGAACGAAAGGACGTGACGGAGGGTGGGGTCCTTGCAGCCCAACGGGAGAGGGCTGATGACAGAGGTAAGTTTCCCCAGGACGGAGAGAGCGGGTAACAGGGCAGCATTGGGTAAAAAGGGAGGAACGGAGGTGAGGACGAGGCGAACGCCCAGGTCTTCTAGCGGCTCCAGGGGGGTGAACACCCCCCCCCCACCGCCAGGCCCCTCTCCACCGCCTCCTGGGCGGCAGCCTCCGTAGCTAAGAAAAAAACGACCTTCCCATACATCTTGGAGGCCGCCACAATAGCCGTGGGTCCTACCACCTTCGCCAACGCCTGCACGTATGTCTCCACGTGGGGCGAGGCGGGCACCAGGAGGCAACGGACACCATGGTTCCTGGTCAAGGCGGGGAAAGGGCCCCGGCTGCTGGTGATGGTAGCGGAGGCAGCGGGTGGGCGAGATGACAAGGCGGCAGGCAGGGGGGAGCCTGCCACTGCCCGGGCATACGTCCTGGGGCCCGGGGGAGGGGCATTCGCAGAGCTGGTGGAGGGAACTGCGGGGAGGGGTGCCGCGGTCGATGACGAGGCCACGGCTGTGGGGGCAGCCCCTGCCATGGAGGGCCCAGATGTTTTAGCGGGGCACCTTTCCTTTCTGCCCACCTTGGCATTTGCGGCCAGCTGGCAGGGGGTTCTTAGAACCTGAAGGGGCAGTGGGCGCAGCAGCGGCAGTAATCACTCCGGTGCCTCCTGCTGCCAGTGCCCCACCGGGGGCGGTGGCAAGTATTTTGACAATCGTGGTGGTGGGGGGGAGGTTGGGGGTTGGGCGGGAGGGGTGGGGGAGAAACAACTAAATTTGCTAAAGGGGCCTCGCCCCTCCCATTCCCTGCCATCGTGAGCAGGGAGAGACGGGGAGACACCGGAAGGAGAAGGGGGGAGAGGGGGAGGGGAATTAACCACTCCTCCCTACTAGACTACAGGCGGGGGAAAAGGGGAAAAATACCAAATGGGGTGGACAAGGGGGGGGGGAATTCAGTAATAGGGACAGGCTATAGAATAAGCAGTCCGGAAGGGGGGGGGTATAAACCCACGCACGTTTGTCCAAAGAGTCTCGTTTGGTCAGCTGTTATGTCCGGTCCGAAAGGCAAAGTCCAAAGCAAACAGCTGGATCCGAAGGCAGATGGCAGATTGCCAGCAGGGACGAAGCAGCGGGGGCCGTGACAGTTGTAGTAGTGGTGGGGGGGGTGAGGGGGCACCGATGGATCAGGGGGCAGCTTGTTGCCACACCCCCTGTGCCGCCACAAGCGCGATTAAACACAGTCAAACTCCCCCCCACGAGAGTAGAATTCGAAAAATTAGTCAGTCGTACGGCCCCCTTCACGGTGATTGATAGCTTCGTAAATTATTTCTCCTGTCTTCTGAAATCCTTCTTCTCCGGCCATGTTGGCTGTGTTCCAAGGCTTCCGGCATGCGAAGAATGTTGTAAAGATAGTCCGAGCTGCCAGCAAAGCGGCCGGGTCTGGGGGCTTCCACTCTCCCCTCCGGATAGCAAAATCAGCAATCTTCCCCCCCTCCTCTGGGGGTCTCAGCTAAAACAAATAGCTGCGCCCGAAAGCAGGCGAGGGGGGCGAGTGGTGCTGGCTGCAAGATGGCAGCCTGTCAGCACTCAGACAAAAGCAAAAAGCGGCAGAAAATCAAACCAAAACAAAAAAAAACCCCCAAAAAGCATCCGGCCCATTCGGGGGTAAACTAAGGCAGGGTCCAAAAGTAAGAAAATCCAGGCCAGGGGGCTTTAGGAAAGAATAGAAAGCAGATAGCTGAGGAGCAAGCGAGGGACGGTCCCGTCTCCCAACAGGGACGGTTCCAGAACAATCAGGAACCTTCTGGAGACAATTAAGACAGGCTGATTAGAATACGTGCAGCCAATCAAGAAGCTGCTAGAATCAATTAAGGCAGGCTAATCAGGGCACCCAGGTTTTAAAAAGGAGCTCACTTCAGTTTGTGGTGTGTGTGTGTGTGTGAGGAGCTGGGAGCAAGAGGCACTAGGAGCTGAGAGTGAGAACGTGGACTGTTGGAGGACTGAGGTGTACAAGCATTATCAGACACCAGGAGGAAGGTCCTATGGTGAGGATAAAGAAGGTGTTGGGAGGATGCCATGGGGAAGTAGCCCAGGGAGTTGTAGCTGTCGCACAGCTGTTCCAGGAGGCACTCTAGACAGCTGCATTCCACAGGCCCCTGGGCTGGAACCCGGAGTAGAGGGCAGGCCCGGGTTCCCCCCAAATCCTCCCAATTCCTGGTCAGACACAGGAGGAGTCGACCTGGACTGTGGGTTCAGAAAAACGGCCAAGCTGAGGGCTGCCGTGAAGCTCCAAGGCGAGCAAATCCGCCAATAAGCGCAAGACCCACGAAGGTGGAGCAGGAACTTTGTCACACTGGGTAAAAGGTTACACATCTTGTCTTGAGTAATTTTCTTCCTAACAGAAGATTTATTTCAAAAGTTATCAATTTGAATTTCCATTTGAAATAGAAATAATTACCATCTATACTGGGTCTCTATTCTCATATATGCTATTTCTCTCACATATTCCCACTCTAATTCCTTTGGAGTGAGTTTTAATTTCAGGATTAGTCACCATTTCCGATACAGTAGGAGGGGGCAGGGAGAGAACTAGAAGAAAACCTGAATTATATTGTAATACTGAAAGTGATCATATAATCAGCCTCTTACATTACACTAACTTCATGTTTAATTTCATTGTCGCTGGTAACAACTTTTTCAAAGATTACAAAATATAAACCTTTAGGGCAGTTTTCTCTTAATTCCCATTTCCACCCAGTGAGCTTTGTGTGAAGTCACATTCTACAATAACCTAGGAGCCTTCCATTTCTGTGAGTTCGTTTCTCCCTGGGTCTTCTCCCAGAAGTGTGGGTGGAAGGGGTCTCACACTACGTGGGAAGGTTGCATCATGAAAAAAACCCACCTGTGCTCTACTTTCACACTTTCTAATCTTTCAGAGTAGCAGGAGGTGGAGAAGTGATACAAATGCATTAGACTCTAGAGCAAAACGAAGAGACCAAACCACAGACTCGGAACTCAGCAGTCATGTATCCTGCAGTCTGAACTTGGAATCTGTTACATTCCCTCATTGGCTACCATCATTTAACCAACACGGAAGTGCTTCTTGTCCAGCGAGGCAGCCAGTTTGGGACCCATAGGCATGGGATGGCTCTGAAGGAATCAGCTGTTTCCCTCTGTGCTTCAGGAAACTTTGGATCCAAAGAGTAAAAGACAGTTGTTCCCAATTTCATCATGGCATCTTTTAGAAGTGTGATCAATGCCACTTCACTAGGGAGCAGCATTCTAAAAACAGTTTCACTGGGCCACAGGTCACCATAGCGTCCATCTCTAGGGTGAAAATCAACCACTAGTATCTGCAATTTCTATCGGAGTTCTTGTCAAATCGTTGACCTTACTTGGAGTAATTTTACACTTCTCTGGCGCAGAATTCTTCAACAACCACACAACATATCAGTAGCGATAGTGAGGTATAACTTCCCAAAGTATGCCCTTTTACTTCCTTAATCTGGTGGCACAGATTTAAAATAGGAACTAAATGCAGGTGCGGCTTAGAATCCCTGTAAGACACCAAATGTCCGGTATCTATTCAAAATAGGTATCTTTCTGCAGCTCTATCACATTCAACATGGATTTCATTTTCTACACGTTTGCAGCATCTCCCAGGGGTGAGCTCAACAGAAAGGTCAGTTCCATCTTTCCCATCTCTACCATGATAGGGATTGCATTTCCCAAATAATAGTGAACATGCATCTGATTATGAAGGAGAGATCCTGCAGGGCCTGGGCCACAACTGCTTTGGGAGGCAAATGCATGGGTATTTTGCTTAGTTACAAGTCATTTACTAGGGAATCCTCTTCCCAGCCCTTTAGAGAAAATATTGACCTAAACAATTGAACAATAGGGGGGATTGGGATGGTGATAAGGAATAAGGGAATCCCTCTGACTTACCCTATCTTCTTCTGTTGTTACACAGGGTGAAATAACACTTTTCCCTATCTCTGCAATGTTCCTGCTCTTTATTATAGTTCAATATATTTTAAAGGAGGAAAATGGTAGTAAAAGTATCTGCTCTCCAGCACAACCTGAAGCAACATCAGAGCAACTGGGAATGAAACCATTTGTTCCCAAAGGGGGAACTTGATGACCAACAATTGATTTGAAATGGGGGAACAGTATAACCGGGATGCTCAGGGTTTGTTTAGACTAGGAAAGGTGATGGAGTTTAGGTCAGGTCAAGGGGAAAGCTAATGCCAACCACTGCACCTCAGCTGCATCTGCTCTACAACTATAATTGTCTTTTCACACCAAGATCACTAACGTGAGCAGCCAACGCCATGTACAGTCCTAGTGGATGTACAGCACGGTTAGTTTTTGCCTCAGTGTAGCTTGTTGGGAATCAAACCTCTCTCTCCCACCTAGAGCTGAAGAATGGTCCATGCTGGAGGGTCCTCTATGATGAGATAACTGGCTCTGTGGACATGGGGAAAGTGGTGGAGGTGACATATCTTTACTTCAGCAAAGCTTTTGATATGGTCCCCCACAGTGTTCTTGCCAGCAAGTTAAAAAAGTATGGATTGGATGAATGGACTATATGGTGGTAGAAAGCTGGCTAGATTGTCGGGCTCAACGGGTACTGATCAATAGCTCCATGTCTAGTTGGCAGCTGGTATGAGGCAGAGTGCCCCAGGGGTCGGTCCTGGGGCCAGTTTTGTTCAATATCTTTATTAATTATGTGGATGATGGGATTAATTGCACCCTCAGCAAGTTCGCAGGTGACAAAATGGGGAGAGAGAGGTAGATATGCTGGAGGGTAGGGATAGGGTTCAGAGTGACCGAGAAAAATTAGAGGATTGGGCCAAAAGAAATCTGATGAGGATCCAACAAGGACAAGTGCAGAGTCCTGCCCTTAGGAAGGAAGAATCCCATGCTTTGCTACAGGCTGCAGACCGACTGGCTAGGCAGCAGTTCTGCAGAAAAGGACCTGGGGATTACAGTGGACGAGAAGCTGGATATGAGTCAAACAGTGTGCCCTCGTTGCCAAGATGGCCAATGGCATATTGGGCTGTATTAGTAGGAGCACTGCCAGCAGATCGAGGGAAGTGATTATCCCCCTCCATTCGGCACTGGTGAGGCCACACCTGGAGTATTGCATCCAGTTTTGGTCCCCCCCACTACAGATGGGATGTGGACAAATTGGAGAGAGTCCAGTGGCAGGCAAAGAAAATCATTAGGGGGCTGGGGCACATGACTTATGAGGAGAGGGTGAGGGAACTGGGGTTGTTTAGTCTGCAGAAGAGAAGAATGAGGGGGGATTTGATAGCTGCTTTCAACTACCTGAAGGGTGGTTCCAAAGAGGATGGAGCTAGGCTGTTCTCAGTGGTGGCAGATGACAGAACAAGAAGCAATGGTCTCAAGTTGCAGTGGGGGAGGTCTAGGTTGGATATTAGGAAACACTATTTCACTAGGAGGGTGGTGAAGCACTGGAATGGGTTACCTAGGGAGGTGGTGGAACCTCCATCCTTAGAGGTTTTTAAGGCACAGCTTGACAAAGCCTTGGCTGGGATGATTTAGTGGGTGTTGTGTCTGCTTTGAGCAGGGGATTGGACTAGATGACTTCCTGAGGTCTCTTCCAACCATAATATTGTATGATTCTATGACACACATTCCTACAACTCAATAGAAAAGATCAGAGGACTGACCCCAAAGAAGGGTGAGCTGCAAAAGGCAGAAGCAGGCAACTCATCTGGGGGGAGCTGAGAGACCACGGTGAAGACGGTTGAAAGATCACTATGTGGCAATTAGCAAATGTGATTAAAAAAAAAAAAATCTTTGGCCAGCCCTAGTCAAGACACTTATTACAGTTCTCTCTCATGTGGATTTTCTGATGTCTAATAAGGTTTGAACTCTGAGTGAAGTTTTTCCCACACTCAGAGCATGTGTACGGTGTCTCTCCTGTGTGGATTCTACGATGTGATATAAGATTTGCGCTCTGATTGAAGCTTTTTCCACATTCAGAGCACGTGTAGGGCGTCTCCCCTGTGTGGATTCGCTGATGTGTGATAAGCTGTGAGCTCCGATTAAAGCATTTCCTGCACTCAGAGCACATGTAGGGTTTCTCTCCTGTGTGGATTCTCCAATGTCTGACAAGGTGTGAGTGCTGACTGAAACTTTTCCCACACTCTGAGCATGTGTAGGGCGTCTCCCCTGTGTGGATTCGCTGATGTGAGATGAGGGCTGAACTATCAATGAAGTGTTTCCCACAATCAGAGCATCCATAAGGTCTCTCACCCGTGTGGATTCTCCTATGTGTGATAAGGTGCGAGCTCCGATTGAAGCGTTTCCCACACTCAGAGCATCCATAAGGTTTCTCACCTGTGTGGATTCTCCTATGTGTGATAAGGGCAGAGTTCTGATGAAAGCTTTTCCCACACTCAGAGCACGTGTAGGGCATCTCTCCTGTGTGGATTCGCTGATGTGAGATGAGGGCTGAACTATCAATGAAGCGTTTCCCACACTCAAAGCATCCATAAGGTTTCTCACCCGTGTGGACTGTCTGATGTGTGATAAGGTGTGAGCTCCGATTGAAGCTTTTCCCACACTCAGAGCACGTGTAGGGCGTCTCTCCCGTGTGGATTCGCTGATGTGTGATAAGGTTTGAGTTCCGATTGAAGCGTTTCCCACACTCAGCGCACGTGTAGGCTCTCTCTCCTGTGTGGATTCGAAGATGTGTGATAAGGTGTGAGTGCTGATTAAAGCTTTTCCCACACTCAGAGCACGAGAAGGGCGTCTCTCCTGTGTGGATTCTACGATGTGTGATAAGGTGTGAGTGCCGACTAAAGCTTTTCCCACACTCGGAGCATGTGTAGGGCCTCTCTCCTGTGTGGATTCGCTGATGTGAGATGAGGGTTGAACTATCAATGAAGTGTTTCCCACACTCAGAACATCCATAAGGTTTCTCACCCGTGTGGATTCTCCGATGTGTGATAAGGGCAGAGCTTCGATTGAAGCTTTTCCCGCACTCAGAGCATGTGTAGGGTTTCTCTCCAGTGTGGGTTCTCCAATGCGTGATAAGGGCTGAACTCCTACTGAAGCTTTTCCCGCACTCAGAGCAGCTATAGGGTTTCTCTCCTCTGTGCATTCTCTGGTGTGCGATAAGGTGTGAGCTCCCATTGAAGCTTTTCCCACACTCATGGCATGTGTAGCGTGTCTCTTCCAAGTCGATTCTCTTGTGTGTAATAAGGTCTGAGTGGCAACTGAAGTTTTCCTCTGGCCTCTGCCGAGTCTCACATGCTTTTTCTTTTTCTGGGAGTCCACAACTCCCGGAAACATTCCCTTTGGACCTTCCTGAGAACGTCAAATGTGGTTCTACTTGCTCAGCATCTTTCTGCTGGGGTTTCTCCTCCGCATTCTCACTCACCATCCCATCACCTGATGGGAGACAGAGAGAATACAGACATAGGTCACTCCCTGCACCGAAGAGAAAGAAAATCTCAGAGAAAGGTATGGAAAAAGGGATGAACAAACCCAAATATGTGCGGGAGAGATCAAACCTATCTGGAGCTGATTTTTCCCAAACCTTTTCCCAGAGGAGAGAGAAAGGGATTACCTTTGGTCCGCATCTCGCCAGAACACTCAGGGGAAAGCTACATTGCGGAGGGACCTGCTGCCAGTTGTCAAAGTATAGGTGGGAAGCCATAAGTGACCTCTGCCTGATGATTTCACATCTGCAGGGAACAATACTGAACTTGGAGAGCTCATAAGGTCTTTGTAGGGCATCCCAAGTATTCACGGACAGTTTTTGAGTTGGTTTAACCAATTCCTCACCTGTGCAGGCAGCTCTCAGGAGCACTTCTTTCTCAGAGCCCTGGAGGTCTGGGACCCATGGCTCTTCCCCTCGTTCCAGTTGTGAGATCACATCAGGTTTGGAAATTGGAAACCCTACTCAAGGCAAAGAAAACAAGGAAGGTCAGTGGAATTTGTCAGATACTTGTCACAAAGAATATTCCTTGGTTTTAAGACCAGCTCATTTTTAAGCAGTAACATCCCAAGGCCAGCTTCCTTGGCTCAAAGTGCCAGGAGAGTTATTATTATTATAAATCATATTCATTACCTTAGTGCCTAAGAACCAACTAAAAGTGGGTCCCCATTCTGCTAGGCACAGTACAAACACAGAATAGTAGATGACCTATTCCTGGAAGAATTTACAATGTAAATACACAAGACAGACACAGAATGGTGGAAGGGATAGAACCCACTGTGAGAATATAGATATTCAGGCCTGCCTGTAAAGCCTACACTTTAAGAACTTAGGTGTATTTTTATCACTTAGCAAGTTACAGGGGTATAAAAACAAAGAATCAAAATCAGTCTGCCTGTGTATGGGCCTTCTCTCACTAGGATAGTCTGAGGCCTTGTTCTTAGGCGAAGGCCTTTGGCTAAGCAGCAGGGGCAGCCATAAGCTGGGAAGCACACAGTCACATCATCACATCCCAAACCAGTCACATTGAAATAAGGTGGTATTGGGTTGTTAGACGATCCTGTCCTAATAGTTCCCATCACCACCAGATAAAGAAACGGATCTTAAGATGGTTAAAGAAAACTTAGTTTGATAGCATCCTGTCTGGCAAGAAATCACTTATTAATGGTTCTGGTTGTGAAATCCTTATTTCTGTATTGCTTTATATTTATGTCCCACACTTTTCTATTGTTAACCTGTCTGGTTCTCTAATTGTTTCTGTCTGCTGTATAATTAATTTTGCTAGGTGTAAGTTAATTAGGCTAGTGGGATATAATTGGTTAGAGAATTATATTACAATATGTTAGGATTGGTTAGTTAAATTTCAGTACAATGATTGGTTAAGATATAGATGAGAATATTACTATATGAACTGGAGGGGGAAGGGAAATTGGAATCATGTTTGTTAAGGGAGGGAACAGGAACAGGGACACAAACAAAGCTCTGCGGCATCAGAGCTGGGAAGAGGGACACAGGGTAAACGCTCTGCAGTGTCAGAGCTGGGAAGGGGTACACGGGGTGAACGCTCTGTGGCATCAAAGCTGGAAAGGGAACATTGGGGAACAGACTCTATAGACATATAGACATAAACCCAAGTGGTGTGAAGGGCTTTGGAATATGCTTGCTTGGAAACTAACCCCAATAGACATTGCATTATCTGCACTTCAGACGTCTGCTCATTTGCTGATTGTGGTCTGCGTGACAAGAACCAAGGAAGTGGGAGGCTGAAGGGAAAGCCCTCTAACAAAATGAACATGTCCTGAAAACCAAGAGGTAAGCCTTTAAGGAAGATTTTAATACACTTTAGAATGGATCAGGGATTCCCACGAGGACTGATGAGCGGGCGATGCTAAATATGCATTTAGATCCCTTTCTTGTTTTATATCTTTTCCCTGTAAGGCACGCTGTCATGGATCCATAGGATCTGTGCAATGCCCTGGCTTTTAAACAGTCCTTGGGAGTTGCCCCTTGAGTGCACTAGACCCCCAAGGGGTCCCACACTTCCACAAGGATAGGCCATGTAGCTTCAACACCGGAGACTGAGCCTCTGGCTTCAACGCTCCTATTTCAACCTGTGAGCTCTGCCCAGCAGGTCCAGCTGAATGACACTCCTGTTCAGAAACTGTTCCTCATTCAATGTACAGAGCAAGTTTTTGCTGTGACACTGGGCAGACTTTTAAAACACAGCAGGGATTACTAGTCAATTGAAAGACAGCATTGGAAAGTCCTTAGATTAGCACAGAGAAGCAAACAATATAGTCCATACTGGCCAATGCCCTTGAGTCATGCTGCTGTAGAAAACATTTTGGTTTCCCTTCACTGTGCCTGTCCATTTGCCTTCACTCTGGTGGAGCTCCCTGCATCTGCGAGCCCAGTTCTTCCTGTTCCCAAAAACATAACGAGTCCATGTATGCTTCACTCAGCCAAGCAGAGATCCTCCCATGGAGAGGTGACAATTATTCCCTTGTCTCTGTGGGGTATTCCATTGATGTAGGTTGATCCCAGCCAGTCCTTAATGACCCATTCATATCACCCCACGACAGCTACGTGACAAAACACCTCATGTCTCCTGCTCTTTATAATCATAGCAAAACCAATCACAGAGGGAAACTGAGGTGTGTATTGGCATCATAGAAATATCACCAAAATTCCCACCTCTAACACACACACACACTGTTCACCGCCCTTACAGAGAAAGCAAAGCACAGGAACTGGTCATTAGTCCAGTGAACACACTGGAGGACAAGCTGCAATCCTCAAACCCTGGTCAAAAAGGAGAGGGATATGGGTCCCGACCCATAGAGAGGGGCTGGCTAGAGGCCTGATACCTGAGGGGGCATTCCTTGAGCAGACCATGGAGGCAGGTCAGGGGCTCATCTACCCCAGAACTTTGACATCGCAAAAGCACATTTTAAGGAATTAGGAAATCTAGTGACTCAGGTGTAATGGCAGGGAGAGTTAAACTCCCCCAGTGTGTGGAGAAGGCTGGGGAATTAACCACTAAAATTCAGGAGCAACAGCCTCTAATTCTTCCGGAAAAGGAGAATGTAAGAAACAAGAACTGGGCCACGCAACCTCAGGAGGGCCAGGCTCGAAGATCCAAGGAGCCTGGAGGGAAGACAGTTTGCGGCTGCTGCAGATGGGGAGAAGGGGGACAAGACTCTCTCCAAATTCTCACTCCTGTTGACCCCGACTTGATCTTATGATCTATGACCTAGTCAAGGGGTGGGCAAACTTTTTGGCCCAAGGGCCACATCTGGGTGTGGAAACTGTATGGCAGGCCACGAATGCTCACGAAATTGGGGGTTGGGGTGTGGGAGGGGGTGAGAGCTCTGGCTGGGGGTGTGGCTCTGGGGTGGAGCCAGAAATGAGGAGTTCAGGGTATGGGAGCGGGTTCCGGGCTGGGACAGGGGGTTGGGGTGTGGAGAGGGGTACAGCTCCGGCTGGGGATGCAGGCTCTGGGGTGGGGCTAAGGATGTGGGGTTAGGGTACAGGAGGGTGCTCCGTGCTGGGACGGAGGGGTTAGGAGGGTGGGAGGGGGATCAGGGCTGGGGCAGGGTGTTGGGGAGCAGGAGGGGGTCAGACTCCAGTTAGCGCTTACCTGAAGCAGCTCCTGGAAGCAACGGCATCTCCCCCCTCCAGCTCCTTCACAGAGGGTCGGCCAGTCAGCTCCCATTGGTCGCAGTTCCCGACCAATAGGAGCTGTGGGGGTGGTGCTTGGGATGGGCGCAGCGTGTGGAGACCCCTGGCTGCCCCTACGTGTAGGCTGGAGCAGGGACATGCTGGTGCTTCCAGGAGCTGTGCGGAGCCAGAGCACGTGTGGAGCGTGGCAAGCCCCCAACCCTGCTCCCCGGCCGGGGTGCCAGAATGGGGCAAGCCATTGACCCTGCTCCCCAGGGCAAGACCCTCTTTACTATATTTATCTTAGTCTAATCGTTATGTGTATTGATCCTTGCCTACGATTTCAATTATAACTGTCTGTATTAAATCAAGTTTCTGTGTGTTTCACCAAATTTCATCTCCTCTATTAACTTTGAGTAGCTATGGACAAGGGCAAGTTGTACCCCAATACGTAACCTTATAGCTGTAAAAAAGGTACAGGCTACACTACCACCCTGTGACATCATCATCATCAAGGTGCCCATTTGTGCCTGGGTAGTGGCTCTGCTATGGGAGGGAGGAATGCAGCAAGGACTCAGGATCGGTGGCCAGGGTCGCTGTGCATAGAGATGGGGAGGTTATATGGGGAGGGGGGTAATGAGAGAGGGAGGTCAAGAGTTAAAATAATATTTGGGGGAAAAAATGTATAATGAAGTGAAACTGAACAGAAATAAAACTGGAGTGCAGGCTCTAAAGCAACAAGGCTTGGGTAGGGATTCGGGGTTAAAGGTCTGGGATCCCCCACAGCTCTAGATCCCCAAATCTCTCCTCCCTCCCACTCACCTAACCAGCCCACTTCCTGGGTGCCCTTCCTCCACACTCCTCTCCCCTTCTTCCCATTACTCTCAGCGGGCACCACCTCCCGGCACCTTCGGAGCTTCTTGCGTTCCCTCCTCGTCACTCACTACCTCATCCCTCCCTGATGGTTCTCAGCTCTAATCCTGCACACACCTTCCCCATCTATTCCCCCCCTTCTCCTCCCCTCCCACGGCTCTGTTCTCTCTTCACCCATGGGGTCCTGAATGTCAACATTATACGCTCTCCTATCAAAAGAGGAGCTCATCTGACTGTCACACAAGCCATGCATGAGCCATACACCTATTTACTCAATTTAGAATTCTACAGGTGGCATATTTTCCTCCTAAAATGAGGAAAAGGCATGAAAGCTACAATTAATAATGACATTAATAACGTATCCAATAAGGATATATGAAATGCAATTTTTAAATGACTGATGGCACCAAAAGGCACATGTCCAAAAAATTTTCTAGTGGGTGGGAGATAAGGCAAAAAAGGGAAGCAAGGAAACGTCTCAAAACTTGTATGAGGAATAAAGGTATAAAGTTATTACTACTCAGGTTCTTTAGAGACCCCACAGCTTCTAATAAGCCAGGGGACAGGACTCCTTACCCAGCAAAACCACTGTCTCATAGTTCTCCTGCATGATATCCCTGTAGAGGGCTCTCTGAGTGGGGTCCAACAGAGCCCCCTCTTCCCTGGTGAAATACACAGCCACCTCCTCGAAAGTCACCGGCCCCTGAAAGAGCAAGAGTCCAACACTCAGTACCGGCTTCCCCACTCACAGCCCCACTATTCACGGAACAGCAGCGCCAGGTAAATGGAAGCTCCGGGAGGCACATGTTAACAGAGTCCCACCCCATCTTGCTTAGAGCAGCCAGGATGATTCACAGGGTAGAAAGAGAGAACCTTTGTGTCTCCCAGCTGACAGATGGAGGCAGAGTCTTCACATTTATCACATAGCTACTAGTCAGAACTTGATAGAGGAGATGGGGCTGTCTCTGGACCGTGCTGGTGGCTCCCTGGTAGGAATCCCAACACTCTCCAAATAAAATATATGGAAGAAGGGGAAGTCAATAGTAAGGAATATAAGTGAGAACGTCAGAATTGTAGAAAATTGGTAAGGGAAGTTATCAGAAATCAAGGACAATAAGGAGGAAATTTTTAAAAGTATATTAATCCTAACAATGGTAGTGGTAAATTACTAGACGGAAATGGCAGAATTATCAAAAATAATGGAGAAGAGGTAAAAGTCTTCAATAAATATTTCTCTCCTGGGTTTGGGGAAAAACAGATGATGCAGTCATATCATAAGATGTTGATGACGACACTCTTTCGATTCCAACAAGAACTCACGAGGATGTTAAACAGCAGCTATTAAAGTTAGACATGTTTAAATAAGCAGGTCCAGATAACTTGTATCCAAGAGTTTTAAAAGACCTGGTGAAGGAGCATGGTGGACTATTAATGTTGATTTTAATTAGGACTTGGAGCACTAGGGAAATTGCATCAGACTGGAATAAAGCTAATGCAGTGCCAATATTTAAAAAGTGTAAAAGAGATGACCCAGCTAATTACACGAGTGTCAGTCTGACATTGATACTGGGCAAGATAATGGAGCAGCCGATACTGGATTTCATTAATAATTAAAGGAGGGTACTATAATTAGTACCCATGAACAAAGGTTTAGAGAAAATAGATCTTATCAAACTAACTGGATATCCTTATTGGATGAGATCAAAAGTTTGGTTGCAGAAAATAGTATTGATGTAATATACCTAGACTTCTATGAGGCATATGACTTGGTTCAGCACAATATTTTGACGAAAAAACTAGAATGATACAAAATAAACACAGCATCGAGTAAATAGATTAAAAACCGGGACTGTAAATGGGGAACCTTGGTCAAGTGGATTTATTTCTAGCGGGTTCCCGCAGGGATTGGTTCTTGGCCCTGTGCTATTTAACATTCTTATCAATGACCTGGAAGAGAAGATAAAATCATCACTGATAAAGTTTGCAGTTGACACAAAGATTGGGGGTGGTGGTAACGAATCAAGTGTCAGTAGATTCAGGCTCCAGCACTGGCAGTCTGGGAAGTTTTCCCAGCCCTGGCTGGAGGATTATTTCTTGTTCCACAAAGAGGGGAAGTTCCATTCCCAACTCCTGTGCCTTGAAATTAGGCCCTATCGGACACTACATCCCATATTCAGCATCGTGATATGATTATAATATGATTGGGACATAATTATGATGCATTTTGTGCAAGATGGGTCATGTGCGGTGTCATTGGAAAAGTTACAATTTGCTCAATATGATTATCCTATTTGTGTGCATGGATCATGTTTGTACTGAAGTTATGGCTATTGTCTATATATCTGCATTTCAAAGATGCTTATTCTGGGTAACACCCACAACTAGCCTTTCAGGTACAACAATGAAGAAGCCAGTCAGTGATGATGGCTCATCAACGAAGACAGTGGACCATGGAAGACCTTAGCACTCAGCAGGGCATGCTAGGGCATGTGACCAGACCACATGACAATGAACTCCATTTTGGTACCTGTATTTTTCCACAAACTGGACTGGGAACTGAGTTTGGAACAAAGGGGTCCTGCCATATGGAACAGGTACATAAGGTGGGGTGTGACATCATCTCTTGGCCTCATTCCCCACACAAGAGAACTCCTGGAAACACCTGAAGAAGAAAGACTGAACTGGGGGAAGTGCTGGTCTCAGGGTAAAGGGATTTCTAGCTTGTGTATGAAAACTTGGTGGACTGCTTGTATCATCAGCCAGGGTGAGAAACTGTGAATTCAGATTCTATCCATCTAGCATGTTAGGCTTAGTTAGTTTGAGTTTTTGGTTATTTGCTAAGTAATCTACTTTGATTTCTTTGCTCTCACTTATAATTGTTGGGGATATGTTAGGGTTAAGTAAAAGACCTGGGAAGCTGCTAATGTGCTGACATGGCATTAGGGGACAAAGACATAGGCAGGCAGTAATTCTTTGCTTAATAAATAAGGTGCCATATTTTTCCTTTCCCTGTTGTTTGTAAGAATTGATAAGGATGCAGCTGCATGAGAAATCTAGTTGTCGGAATGAATGCCCTTCATGTGAAAGAAGGTAAAATAAATGTTCTCTCTCCCTCCCTTCCTTTCCCAGCTACATAAACAAGCCCTGGCTTATGGCCCCTTCCTCCCTCCCCTGAGAATTGCTCATTGCCCCTTCCTCCGTCCTCTGAGAACTGCTGATTAGGGAAATTTGTGGCAAGACATTATTGCAAAGAACTGTATTTTCAAGGTAAAAATGCCTGTATGACATGCGTAATGCTGTCAATAATAGATAGGGGTGGGTATACTAATAGTATGGGTGTTCTATTACTTAATAAGGGTTTTGGGGGTGTTGTAACAGATATAGGCATTTACATACTAATTTAGATAAAAGGAGTGTGATGTAAGTAATCCAGTGCTTACTCGATAATTGGGTCGAGGGGAACAAGTATCGCAATAAAAGAAGCCTGTACTCATATCCGCCTCCAGGTCAACCTGCTCCTTTTTTCTTCTAACAATAATCACGTAAAATCTATCTTTCTGTAGTTAATAAACTTGCGTTATGCTTTATCTTAACCAGTGTATTTTGAGTGAAGTGTCTGGGGGAAATGTCAGCTTGGTTAGCACAAGCGTGTTGTGGATATCTTTCCCATATCGAGGGGAAGGTGAACTATCTTACTGAGCTTACATTATAGAGATCCCTGTGCACTATAAGATGGTATAATTCTGGATTTATACTACAGCAGGTGTGCAAAGTTGGGGAGCTGGGAAATTGGCTGTTGTCTTCTATCTGTCATTGAGTGGCTTAGGTAAAGCACTCAGGTAGCTTAGTTGGGTGTATGGTGCCACCTGCTGTCATGTTGGGTGATAACAGGTCCTGGAGAGGCTGGCTGAATCTCCAGCAAAGCAGTGTGAGAAGGGCCAGACCAGCTTGAGAATTAGAAGGCACAGCAGTTCCCAGAAGCCCCCCAGACTGCATCTTGGGGGTGACAACCCATCACACCCTAGATTACACAAGTCTCAGCAGGTTTGTCACATCCTGTCCCCTCCCTTTCTCCACCCTAGATATTTCCTGCCTCCCACCACCTCCACCAGCTCCCACCCTCCTATGCCTGTACTGCTCCTCTCCCTCCAAGCAGAACCCACCACCAGCTCCCTGATAATCTCTTACCTGAGCCAGATCCATTGCAGCCATTTCCTTCCCCCTAGGAGGATGGGATGATCTGGAGCAAAACGTGGACGTTACTCTGTAGCCTGACAGGGTGAGACGGGCAATGTGAGAGAATTCAGACAGGGCTTTTGTTCATTCCACATGCCGATTCCCCCCAGGATTTTTCCCTGCTCATGGACATTCTAGGTTCTGCCACACTGTGAAGCACAGAGTGACCTTATTCCAGTGCAGGCCTAGCCCCCTCCCACCAGGGTGTAACCCTCTGAGACAGGGTGAAACCCTGCCAGTAACAAAGTCTCTCTGTTACACTTTTGCTCAAATAAATTTGTTAGTCTCTAAGGTGCCACAAGTACAGACTAACACAGCTGGTACTCTGAAACTTATCAAGTTTGTGGACAATACCAAGCTGGGAGGGGTTGCAAGTGCTTTGGAGGATAGGATTAAAATTCAAAATTATCTGGACAAACTGGAGAAATGGAGTAATGAGAGAATAATGGAGAGTAATGGAGAAATGAAGTAAGTAGGGTGAAATTCAATAAAGAGAAATGCAAAGTACTCCACTTAGGAAGGAACAATCAGTTGCACACATTCAAAATGGGAAATGACTACCCAGGAAGGAGTACCGCGGAAAGGGATCTGGGGTGTCATAGTGGATCATAAGCTAAATATAAGTCAACAGTGTAACACTGTTGCAAAAAAAAAAAAAAAAAAAAAAAAGGAAACATCATTCTGGAAAGTATTAGCAGGAGTGTTGTAAGCAAGACACGAGAAGTAATTATTCCGTTCTACTCCATGTTGATTAGGCCTGAACTGGAGTACTGTGTCCAGTTCTGGGTGCCACATTTCAGGAAAGATGTGAACAAATTGGAGAAATTCCAGAGCAAAGCAACAAAAATGATTAAAGGCTTAGAAAACATGACCTTTGAGGGAAGATCGACAAAACTGGGTTTGTTTAGTCTGGAGAAGAGAAGACAGAGGGGACATGATCACAGTTTTCAAGTAAATAAAAGGTTGTTACAAGGAGGGAGAAAAACTGTTCTTCTTAACCCCTGCGGATAGG
Organism: Chelonia mydas; assembly: GCF_015237465.2. Lineage (NCBI taxonomy): Eukaryota > Metazoa > Chordata > Testudines > Cheloniidae > Chelonia > Chelonia mydas. Next base: position 5,853,278 of record NC_051268.2, on the reverse strand, counting down.
ACAAGAAGCAGTGGGCTTAAATTGCAGTAAGGGTGGTTTAGATTGGACATTAGGGAAAACTTCCTAACTGTCAGAGTGGTTAAGCACTGGAATAAATGGCCTAGGGAGGTTGTGGAATCTCCATCATTGGGGATTTTTAAGAGCAGGCTGGACAAATACCTGTCAGGGATGGTCTAGATTAAATATTTAGTCCAGCCTTGTGTTCAGGGGACTGGGCTAGGTAACCTTTCAAGGTCTCTTCCAGTTCTACGAAACAAAGGACAGAGAAGAACAAAATCCAAGGAATCACTTTGGGGGATTCTCCCTGTCATTGTCCCCAAAGCAGCTGTCTCAGGGTTATAAAGTTGTTTGATACTCCAGCCTTTATACAGTCTCTCCTAGGAGTGCCACCTTTCATGGGCAGGGCCTAGTTTTAGCTTTTGGAAAGCGTGACCCTGGGGGCTCTGAGATTGGGCCTTCTTGCCTCAGCACACCTTGTTTCTTTCTGTGCCTCCCCAGAGAGTTCAAATGAGTAGAGACTCCTGATAGAGATTGTGAATCTAAGAGCGGCCCACTGTGTCAGAACAATCTAGCTCAGTGGCCAATGCCAGGTGCATCAGAGGGAATGAACAGAACAGGTAATCATCAAGTGATCCATCCCCTGTCACCCATTCCCAACTTCCGGCAAACAGTGGCGAGAGACACCATCCCTGCCCATCCTGCCTGTGACACTGGCAGATGGGGTGTTAGCTCTTGCAAAAGCCCCCATGTCTTAACTGAACGGGGACAAACGCAGAGCTGGAATCAGTCTGGCTCACCTGTGTTAGTATTGTTAAAACATGTATGAGAATTATAAGAATGTGTTTAGACTTTATTAAGTCTGATTTGTGTCCATTTGTTCTTTTACGTAGAGACTGTCTGGTTTGGCAAATGTACATGGCTGAGGGGCATTGCTGGCATATATCGTATTGGTAGATGTGCAGGTGAATGAGCCTCTGATAGTGTGGCTGATGTGATTAGGCCCTGTGATGGTGTCCCCTGAATAGATATGTGGACACAGTTGGCAACGGGCTTTGTTGCAAGGATAGGTTCCTGGGTTAGTGGTTCTGTTGTGTGGTGTGTGGTTGCTGGTGAGTATTCGCTTCAGGTTGGGGGGCTGTCTGTAGGCAAGGACTGGCCTGTCTCCCAAGATCTGTGAGAGTGATGGGTCGTCCTTCAGGATAGGTTGTAGATCCTTGATAATGCGTTGGAGAGGTTTTAGTTGGGGGCTGAAGGTGACGGCTAGTGGCGTTCTGTTATTTTCTTTGTTGGGCCTGTCCTGTAGTAGATGACTTCTGGGTACTCTTCTGGCTCTGTCCATCTGTTTCTTCACTTCAGCAGGTGGGTATTGTAGTTGTAAGAATGCTTGATAGAGATCTTGTAGGTGTTTGTCTCTGTCTGAGGGGTTGGAGCAAATGCGGTTGTATCGTAGAGCTTGGCTGTAGACAATGGATCGTGTGGTGTGGTCTGGATGAAAGCTGGAAGCATGTAGGTAGGAATAGCGGTCAGTAGGTTTCCGGTATAGGGTGGTGTTTATCTGACCATCGCTTATTAGCACCATAGTGTCCACGAAGTGGATCTCTTGTGTGGACTGGTCCAGGCGGAGGTTGATGGTGGGATGGAAATTGTTGAAATCATGGTGGAATTCCTCCAGGGCTTCTTTTCCATGGGTCCAGATGATGAAGATGTCATCAATGTAGCGCAAGTAGAGTAGGAGCATTAGGGGACGAGAGCTGAGGAAACGTTGTTCTAAGTCACCCACAAAAATGTTGGCATACTGTGGGGCCATGCGGGTACCCATAGCAGTGCCGCTGATTTGGAGGCATAACATTGTCCCCAAACGTGAAATAGTTATGAGTGAGGACAAAGTCACAAAGTTCAGCAACCAGGTTTGCCGTGACATTATCGGGGATACTGTTCCTGACGGCTTGTAGTCCATCTTTGTGTGGAATGTCACCACACTATCAGAGGCTCGTTCACCTGCACATCTACCAATGTGATGTATGCCATCATGTGCCAGCAATGCCCCTCTGCCATGTACATTGGCCAAACTGGACAGTCTCTACGTAAAAGAATAAATGGACACAAATCAGACGTCAAGTATTATAACATTTAAAAACCAGTCAGAGAACACTTCAATCTCCCTGGTCACTCGATTACAGACCTAAAAGTGGCAATTCTTCAACAAAAAAACTTCAAAAACAGACTCCAACGAGAGACTGCTGAATTGGAATTAATTTGCAAACTGGATACGATTAACTTAGGCTTGAATAAAGACTGGGAGTGGATGGGTCATTACACAAAGTAAAACTATTTCCCGATGTTTATTCCCGCCCCCGCCCCCGCCCCCCCCCCCCCCACTGTTACTCAGACGTTCTTGTCAACTGCTGGAAATGGCCCACCTTGATTATCACTACAAAAGGTCCCCCCCCCCCCCCCCCCGGCTCTCCTGCTGGTAATAGCTCACCTTACCTGATCACTCTCGTTACAGTGTGTATGGTAACACCCATTGTTTCATGTTCTCTGTGTATATAAAATCTCCCCACTGTATTTTCCACAGCATGCATCCAATGAAGTGAGCTGTAGCTCACGAAAGCTTGTGCTCAAATAAATTTGTTAGTCTCTAAGGTGCCACAAGTCCTCCTTTTCTTTTTGCGGATACAGACTAACACGACTGCTACTCTGAAACCTGTCTTTAGACTTTATTGAATGCTTGTGAGTCAATATCTGACTAGCTGCATTGGCTATGTAAGTCACCAGACAGGAGAGAGACTTTACCTATGTGAAGTGCTGATTGGCAACAGAATGCATGACATCCTGCCTGGCAGGAAAGGTCCATCAACACTAGATAGACTATTATGGGGTGTTAAAGAAGACAAAAGACTGTTGGTGTGCTCTTGACTTCCCATTAGCTGCATTTGCTGCTCAGAGCACATGGCAGGAAGGGGACAAAAATCCATACAGAAGGAACTGATGATCTGTATGCTGCTTGGACTCTGGGGGGCAAAGTTTCTAGGGATAAGCAAGAGATCCCCAGCTGCTTAGCCTGGGTTAGTCCTAAAGAATATGGTGATGTTGCTTATTATAGAAGCTTCTATTACCTTTTGAAATTTAAGTCTGTAACTCGTCTGAATCAAAATGATTACCAGCTTTAACTTTAGAAACAACTCTCCTTTCCTTTCAAGTAAATCTTAATACAGGTTATTACAGGACTGGCTACAAGTGTTGTCTTTGTTGGGAGATCTAAGATTCAATTGACCTAAGTAAGTGACTGGTCCTTTGGGACTGGCAGTAACATGAACATTGCTGTGATTCATGGCGTAAGGCAATGGCTCTCAACCAGGGGTCTGGAGCCCTCTGGGGGGCCGCGAGCAGGTTTCAAGGGGGCTGCCAAGCAAGGCCAACATTAGACTCACTGTAGCCTAGGGCAGAAAGCTGAAGTCCCAGTACATGGGGCTGAAGTCCGGGGCCCTGAGCCCCACCACCTGGGGCTGAAGCCAAAGCCTAAGCAATGTCACTTTGTGGGGGGCCCTGTAGCATGGGGCCCCAGGCAGTTACCCTGCTTGCTACCCCCTAACGCCAGCCCTGGCTTTTATATGCAGAAAACCAGTTATTGTGGCCCACTTGGGCCGTGGAGTTTTTATAGCATGTTGGGGGAGGCCTCAGAAAGAAAAAGGTCAAGAACCCCTGGTGTAAGGGACCATCTGTCACAAAGGTGAGCTCACCTGCATGGTGAGATCTACAGGATGACCCAAGGGGACTCTCTGTGATTCCATGTTAATACTCTTACAGTGCCTGAAGCGTTTACACTGGATTCTTGATTGGTGAAATCTACATAAAGACCTCACAACCAATTTGGGGTTTGTGCCCTGCTTTTTACCAGTCTGCCTGAGGCTGGTGCTCAAGCTCTCGAGTTACTGAGGACAGCGTTACAGAAAGAGGGGGTGTGACTTCCCCAAGGTCACTAAGCAGTCTCTATGTCAGTGACAGAGCCAGGAATAGACCCCGGTAACTCCAGAGCCCCATCACCCGCAGCTTGGAAAGGTCCCCATGCCCCATTGTATTAGGCTGCAGGAAGACGTGGCTTGTCCATGGATGCACAAGCTGTCTTGGCAGGGCAGCTCAGCTGCAGTCCCTGCACACAGCTGGGGGTGTGTGTCATGGGTCAGGAGAAGTCAGTATCCAGTCCTGTGGGGCTGTGCTCCAGCACTCACAGCTGACCCTCCATTACCAGCTGCACTGTTCAGCCAGCCCCAAGCTTCTGTGAGGCCACTGTCCCCCCAGCAAGCCTTCAGACTGGGACATGGTGCACCAATGCCAATCAGAGTGCACTAGTGTAAATTCTGCATATACTAAGGGTTTGCACGAGTGCCTAAAACACCAGTGTGGCAGAGACCTTCAATACCCACAACAGCAGTACGGTGGCACTAGAACTGGGATCTATTTCTAGCTCTGTCACGGACGGCCTGGGTGACCTTGGACACGTCAAAGTTTCTCCTCCCACCTTTAGTGTCTTTACCTAGCTGCCCACTCACTGGGGGTCTCCTCTCTCTCCAGAAAAAAGAAAAGGAGGACTTGTGGCACCTTAGAGACTAACAAATTTATTTGAGCATAAGCTTTCGTGAGCTACAGCTCACTTCATCAAATGGCTGCTACTCTGAAATCTCTCTCCAGAGCTGATCACCACTAAAATCTGTGTAGGTGTCCCCAGAGCTAGGTAGTTCCGCTCTGGAATAGTCTTAAAAGGGCGGCTGCCAAGTCTCTTTCCCTGGAAGTTCTTAAGAACAGGCAGGACAAACCTCTGCCAGAAATAATCTACATATACTTGGTGCCCCCTCAGCCGAGAGAGGTGGACTTGATGACATCTTGAGGTCCTGTCCAGCCCTACATTTATATGATGCTATGCAATATATACGTATAAAACACAACATACAGGGAAAAAAACCCTACACAACATGTCAGGCAATTCAGGGGGGGAAAAAAAACAAAAAAACCCCACTACCCTCGACACCATGAAAAGACAATACAAAGGGGGGGGGGGGGGCGGGGAAGCAAAATAAGGCAAACTAATACACCCTAGGACAAAAGTACACAATGGAAAAGAGCTCAGCTCAAACCAACACAACATGGGCACCAAACAAGCTGAGGCAAAACTATGCAACACAACATGGTGCATCACAGTTCCAAATGGCACCATGTAAAGCAGCTCAGTGTAGAACACGACACAGCACAAAAGGGAATTATTTCAGTGTAGGCCTGGAAGGGATCTTGAGAGGCTGTCTACTCAGGCCTCCTGTGGTGAGGCAGGACCACGTCTCCCTAGACATTCCCAGACAGGTGTACCTCCACTCTGGTCTTAAAAACCTCCAATGAAGGAAATTCCACAACCTCCCTTGGAAGCCAATGAGATGCAAACACAGACCAAAACAAGGCTGTACACGCCGAAGCTGGGCTTACGGTCAAGGGGAGAGGCAAGGATTCAAACAATCTGGGTTCGGTTCCCAGTTTTGCCCCAAATTCTCCATGCGAACTTGAGCAAATTACTTCAGCTCTCTGCGTTTCAGTTTCCCCATCTGTAAAATGGAGAGTAGCCGCCCACCATTTGCATGATTTAGGCTTTGAGGTTTTTGGGGCAAGGAATCTCTGTCGCTGTGGGCACGTCTACACTGCAGTTCGACACCGGCGGCTGCCCCGTGCCCGTTGACTTGGGCTCACACGGCTCAGGCTGCGGGGCTGTTTAATGGTGGTGTCGATGTTCCGGCCTGGGCTGCAGCCCAAGGTCTGGCCCCCTCCCACCTCGCAGGGTCCTACAGCCTGGCTCCAGCCTGAGCCCAGACATCTACACTGCAATTAAACAGCCCCTTGGCGTGAGCCCTGTAAGCCTGAGTTAGCTGGCATGGGCCAGCTGTGGGTTTTAAATGGCAGTGTAGAGATACCCTTGGCATCTCTTCATCCCCCATCACAATGGGGACCCTGATCTTGGTCAGTATCTGTGCAGAGCCCTGCACAACAGGGGGCCTGATCTCATTTGGGGGCTCTGCAACTCCCAGCATTACAGGATCCCGGATTTTGTTTGGGGTCCCTGCAGCATCTGGCAAAATGTGGGTGCAGGATTTGTCAGGTTCTGTGCAGTGCCCTGTACAGTGGTGGGGCATGATCTTCACCAGGGTCCGTGCAGGGCCAGGCCCAACGGGGACACAGATCTCAGAGGAGGTCTCTGAAGTGCCCAGCACAACGGAGGCCGCAGCCTGGACCGCAGTCGTGCGCTGCCTGGCACAAGGGGGGCCGTGATCTCGGTCCAGGTCTCAGTTTTCCTGGCACAAAAGTGGGGTCTGATCTCACTTGGGTCTCCGCAGCTCCAGGAACAACAAGGTCCCCGATTTTGTTTGCCGTGTCAGCAGCACCTGGCACAATGGGGGCCTGATTTCACCTCGTGCTGATGCAGGGCCTGGCAGAACAGGGGCCCGGCGCTCAGCCAGGGTCCCCGTAGCCCCCGGCCCGACAAGGTCCCTGCTCTCTGTCGGGGTGCGGGCAGTCCCTGGCGCATCGAGGGCCCCAAACTCGGTCAGGGTCTGTGCAGTGCCCGGCACACGGAGTGGGGGGGGACGACCTGATCTCAGGCAAGGCCCACGCCACGCTCAGCACCATCAGAGCCCTGATCTCCGTCCGACACCTGGGGAGAAAAGCGGGAAGATTTTCAAAACTTCGAGATCAGTATTTCAAAACCGAAGAGGAAACGGGGCAGACGCCAAATATTTGCCAACGTAAGAGAGAGGCGCCGACGCCCGGGGAGATTTCACGTCACCGTTCAAAACAAAAGAGGGGAAATCCGAGGGGATTACACGATCAACAACAGAGTGGGGCGGACCCTTCTCGCCCCCCCCTTCACGGGGCCGGCTGTGGGGCAGGTCATGGGCTGTGGGGCAGGGCTGGTGGTGGGGTCTGGGAATGGGACCAGCAGGCGGTGGGGGTGGGCGGGGGGCTGCTGGGTTTGGGGGGTGGGGGAAGGGGGGGGGGCAGAGCCCGTCTCAGGGAGGTGGGGGGAGGGGAGGGAAGTCTCCACGGGAGGGGGGACGTGACGTGGGGGAAACGGGGGTCACCCGGGCTCCCCCTCGCTGCTGTGGGGAGAGAAAGGGGGCAGGGCGGGAGCGGGGGGGGGGGGCCGCGGGGGGGGGGCCCGCGGTAAATCCGAGGGGATCTCAGCCCCCCCCCGGCACGTCCGGGCTGCGCCGACATTTTCCCTCCCCCCTTCCCTCAGGTCTCCCCCCCCGGGGGCAGATCCCGGCGCTGCGAGAGGCCGGGCCCCCCCCCGGACACGCGGCAGAGTCACCGCCCGGCCCCGCCCCCGGGGCTCGCTCCGCTACCTGGAGGCTGCAGCGCCGCCGCCGCCCCGATCTGCGCATGCGCGGAGCCGGCAGCCACAAAACCCTCCAACGGCCCCGCACGAGCCCGGCAGAGCCGCAGCGCCCCGCGCGCCTTCGCAGCCGGGCTCCCCCGCCCCCCGCCTCCCACGTCACTTCCGCTGCCGGGAGCGTCAGGAACTCCCTCTCCTCCGGGGCGCTCCTGCGCTGTCCGGCCCATCCGCCGATCTGCGCATGCCCAGAGCCAGAGACTCCAACGTCACTTCCGTTGCTGCCCCGCGTGAGGCGGGAGCCCGGGCTGAGCAGCCGCAGCTCCCCCCCCCCGGGGTCTGTGCTGGGGGGGGCCCGTCATTGACCCCCCCGTGCCCGGCCGGGGGGGGCTTTCTGCAGCCGGGACCCGCCCCCCGGGCTCTGCCCGCCCCCGCCCCGGTGAGTGGGAGACCCCGCGGGGGGGGCAGGAAAGTGACTCTGCCCCCGGCACGGCTGGGATGGGGGGGGCAGAGACGGGCCCGGCGGGGGGGTCCCCTGGGGGGAGGGGGGTGTCGGGCGGGGGGGGTTGGACTGTCTCTGTGCAGCCAGGAAATTCCCGGGGGGGGAGTGGGGGGCGGGGGAGTTAATTGGTCCTGTCCCTGTTTGTGCCCCTTCCCCCCCCCGGCACAAATGCCCCCAGTTCTCCCCTTTTCTCTCTCGGTAGCTCCCACGTGGCTGTAAACTCCCCCCTCCCCCCCCCCCCCCCGATCCGCTCTCTCGTCTCCCCTGATCCCCCCCCCCCCCGTCTCTCCCTCCTCCTCACATGTCCATTGAAACTCTCCTCCCGGGGGGGGGCGGCGGGATTCCCCCCCCCCCCGTTTTATCCGCAGCGATTTGTCCCGGTGTGGGGGGAAGTTGCAGCCCGGAGCCATCCCCCAACCTGGCTGCCCCCGGCGTGGGGGTGGGAGGAGACGCCGGGTCTCTGCCGGGGCGGGGAAGGGAGGGGCCCGTGTCCCCCCTGGGGCTGCCCCCGATCCCGGCTTCCCAGTCCCACTTGCTGCCCCCCAACCGCAGCACCGCTGCCCCCAGCCCCCACCTGCCCATCCCCCACTGCCCCCCACCTGCCCATCCCCCACTGCCGCCCCCTCCCCTCCCCCAGGGAGCCCTCCAGCTCCCCCCCCCCCCCCCGCCCTCTTCAATCAGCCCCTCCGAGGGCTCCCTGCTGCCCAGGTGAACGGGGGCGGTGGGGGGGACCATCACTTTCTGTTTATGTGTTGGACAGTCACTTAAAATCCAGCCAACCAGTCCCCCTTTCCCACTCCTCCTATAATATATAAAAATCCCCTCCGATCTTGGTGGGTTTTTTTCCTCATGATATCAGTTGCGTAGTTCATGACCCGTAGTCTCCGCAAATCTCAAAGATAGATCTAAAATACCCTCAACATTTGCCTCTCTTTTACTCTAGCTGTCTATTTCTAATTGAATATGGCCTGAGATTTTTCTCTGTCTCTGTAATTATAAATTACTAATAAAATCTCAGATTTACACCTTTTCTCAGATTCGTGAACATGGATATAAAACGTTTGCCAATGTTGCCCATTTCCGCTCTATTCATTTACCAAACATTGATGGGAAATACAATCAAGCTTTTACTTCATATCAACAACTGATAGAAAATGCCTCTGATTTTCAACTTTCTTCTCTATACATATTTAATACACGTCAAAGCCAGAGGCCTCTCCGTGTTTGGGGGTCAATGGTTCCTACCTGGTAACAAGAGAGTTCGCTGGAGAAGAGAAAGGGTTCAGCCGGCACGGGATGAGAAGGTCCCTCTGAGTGCAGCGTGGGTCCAGAAGTATCCCAAACCCCATGACAAAGGGTCTCCTTGAGGGGTGGCTTCCCACAGTGCAAAGATGTAGCCACCTCTGGGGTGGATCCACGGTGGCTGCTATTTGCTAGTGACAGGGCATGGAAATTTCTTACCTACTTTGGCCCTCCATGCCATACCTTCCCTTCCCTTGTTAAAGAAGTGTCCCCCCGGGCTCCCTCTGCCTGTGTGAGTGGCCAGCAGGGGGTGGTGATAACTTTCTATCCACTTATCAGACGCTGTGAGGGAACACAGTTGCTGGGGGGCGGGGGTGTCTATGTGGGGAGATTGAACTGGAGCTGAAGGGGCACTGGGGTAGGGGGAGGCTTCTGGGTGACTGGGCAGGGGGCAGCCTAGTTAGTTTGATGAGTTATGGAGGGTTTGGGGTTTCAGGGGGTGGTTGTGATGTGCCCAGCCCTAAGGCTATGGGTCCTGGAGGTGGGTGTTGCTGGGGGCCTCTTGGCTGCAGAACAGTGGGGGTGGGCGTCTCTTGGGGAGGCGGGGCAGCGGGTGAGAGGGTGCGTGGTGCTGTGCCATGGGCTCTGTCATACCCAATGCACAGAACTGGGTGGGGGGGAGTCCCCGGCGCTAGGTCAGGGGATGCCAGGCAAGCAGACTGAGGGGTCCCACTGTAAAGCATCAGGGGGTCCCAGGCAAACGGTATGGAAGATCCTGCTGGAGGACAAGTGGGGGTACTAGGCAGGCAGTGGGGGACTGAATTCCCAGTGGGGGTTCCCCTGGGAGAGGTGGTCCCTGGCTGGTAGGGGTTCTCGGTGCGGGGGACCCTTTGGGATTCCCAGCCTGGCAGTGATGGTCTGGTGGGGGTTCCATGGCCGGTGGAGCTCTGAGGGGTATCTGGGGTCCCTGGCTAGGGACTCTGGGGGATAGTCCTGACTTCGGTCTTTCTCCCTGATCAGCTTCTGCCAGAATCCAGGTGGGCAGGGAGAGGGGATGGGAAAAGGAGATAGGAGACAGAGAGACTGAAAGGGGCTATAGGAGAGAAGAGTTTAGAGAGAGATTTCCAGCTCTCTAATCTGCCCAGACAGCTGCATTACTGCACCGTGGGTAGAATCACTGTCCTGTGGACAAGATGAGGATCAGTCAGAGGAAAACTTAGTTCCTGACCCCATATCCCTCCTGCTGGGGTGTGGCTGCCATGGGGTCAGTATCAGAGGGAATCCTTGCAAGTGACTCCTTTGGTTCTGCTTTTTTCTAGCATTGTGTTCAGAGACTTTGTTACGGGATGGGGGGAGAGAGAAGGGAGGTTAAAAATGTGTCTGTGGGCTTAGCCTGGCAGGAGGGGGCATGTCTACACTGTAACAAAGAGAGCAATCATTTTCTCATCATGGCAGAATCTTAGGGTGTCTCTCTGCAGGGAAAGAGCCTGGGGGAATCGTGATGTGGAGATTTCAGAAGAGTCTTTAGTTAATTTCACAACTGTCCTTCTCGCCCGGCCAGGCTGCAGGATGACGTCCATGTTTCGGTCCAGTTCATCCCGTCCTCCCACGGGACAGGGGAGAGAAATGGCTGCAGAGGAGCCAGTTCAGGTAGGGATTATTGGCGGGGTGGCTGGTGAGTTCCTGCAGGAGGGAGAGGGACAGGAAATACACCGGAGAGGGGAGGGTTTGCACCGTCTGGTTTGGAGGTTGGAGCGGGGCAGGAAATGCACAGGGTGGAGAAAGGGAGGAGGACAGGGGGTAGCAAACCTGCTGGGGGCTGTTTAATAAGTGGCCTAGATTTTAGGAACAGACCCATGAGGTTCGGAGGTGGAAATGCCCTAATTTGTTGAACAGAAAATAACCCACCTACATGGAGCTGGGAAAACTGACCAGACTCATAGTGCTGGAGCCTGACCCAACTAACCAGCTGCTGCTGTGAGATATGAAGGGGGCAGCCACCAGTCAGGCTGGGGGAGATTTCGCTCCCTTTATATCCAGCTCCTCACAAGGAGGAGGGTGTAGGGAGCTCTTACTGGACCCTGCTAGGGGCTTCATCTCCTATAGTGTGTAGCTAGTAGGTGTGTGATGGATCTCCTGGAGAAGCCAAGGGGCTCTCTCTTCGTCCCTTCAACCTGGATGCTCTGACCAGGGTGGGAGTGGGACTCTGTTGACTGTGATCCACCCAGAGCTCCCATTTGATTGGCTCCTCTCCCCCACGAATAGTGGGGCTGTGAGTGGGACAGCAGGCACTGAGTGTGGGAATCTTGCTCTTTCAGGGGCCGGTGACCTTCGAGGAGGTGGCTGTGTATTTCACCAGGGAAGAGTGGGCTCTGCTGCACCCCACTCAGAGAGCCCTCTACAGATATGTCATGCAGGAGAACTATGAGAATATGACCTTGCTGGGTAAGGATTCCTGTCCCCTCAGTTCTTGGAAAGAGAAATGAAGAGATAAGGTTCACCCCACTCCTGCAATGCCATCTCTACTCTGCCCTGTTTCAGCAGCACCCCAGCATGCCAGTGACACACACATGACCAGAGACCCTCCCCTGCTGCAGAACACTTTGGGAACAGAGCACAGGAGCAGAATCGCACAGTGTCAAATATCTCCTGTTTGCACAAGTAAAACGGGGGGGTTAGGTCCAGCATAACGAACAGAAGCTTCCTACTCGTGGCCTTCTCTCAAACCCTGAGCCTACTCCACTCAAACCAGAATGTGCTTGGTGTATAACAAGCAGGCTGTTGGAGTCAGAGCTGCTGGTCCAGGGTTACTGATCACACAGACACTCGGGGCGTCCTTGAATGCTGGCTGGGGAATCCAGAGAAGGGAGCTCCAGCAGCAGAACATTGAAACTCAGCCAGGATTACAGACGATACAACTCCTCACTGCTCTGGATAGCCCCTCAGCATCTGAAAATGGCCTAGGTTGGTAGTGACATGACTTGAGACCTGGAGAGTCTTCCTCCCCCATCCCCACGTGCAATAGCCACAATCTCTCTTCTCTGCAGACTCCTTGGATTTTTGCGTCCCTCATTCCCAAAGTCACATGACCCCGATTCTTATTTTTCACATGCTGATTTTCCAGGCTAATTAGAGTCTGTTGCTCCTGAATTATAGCTTCTAATTTCCCAGTGTTCTCCACACCCAGGGATTTTCCTACTCCCTCCCATTGCACTGGACTCAGTAGATTCCCTAGCATATAAATCCGGCCAGACTGGGTCAGTCCAAAGGTCCAGCTAGCCCAGTATCCTGTCTTCCGAGAGTGACCAATGCCAGGTGCCCCAGAGGGAATGAACAGAACAGAGAATCATCAAGTGATTCACCTCCTGTCGCCCATTCCCAGCTTATGGCAAAGAGAGGTTAGGGACGCCATTCCTGGCCAATAGCCATTGGTGGACCTATCCTCCATGAGTTTATCATGTTCTTTTTTTGAACCCTGTTATGGTCTTGGACATCACAACATCCTCTGGCAAGGAGTTCCACAGGTTGACTGTGTGTTGTTTGAAGAAATACTTCCTTTTGTTTGTTTTAAATCTGCTGCCTATTAATTTCATTTGGTGATTCCTAGGCCTTGTGTTATGAGGAGTAAACAACACTTCCTTATTTACTTTCTCCACACCAGTCATGATTTTATAGACCTCTCTCATATCCCCCCTTCGTTTCTTTTCCAAGCTGAAAAGTCCCTGTCTTTTTAATCTCTCCTCATACAGAAGCTGTTCCAGACCCTAATCATTTTTTGACCTTTTCTGAACCCCCCTCTTCCAATTCCAATGTATCTTTTTTGAAATGGGGCAACCAGATCTGCATGCAATATTCGAGATGTGGGCATACCATGGATTAATATAGAGGCAATATTGTATTTTCTATCTTATCTATCCCTTTCTGTTTACTTTTTGACTGCCGTGGCACATTGCATGGATATTTTCAGAGAACTATCCACAATAACTCCAAGATCCTCTCTTGAGTGGAAACAACTCATTTAGACCCCATCATTTTATATGTATAGTTGGGATTATGTTTTCCAATGGGCTGCAGTATGTGCTATCCTGACATCTAGCACTGCTGAGATCCTGCATTCAGTGATATCTCTGCCCTTCCTGTTCCCTTTCTCCACTGAACCCCACAAAAAAAAACCAAGATTGTTAACTACTGGCAAAAAAACATATTAATTGACTATGTGTAATGAGGTATAAAAGTCAGAATTGTTTACAAAAGAAATGCAAGATAAAACACACACTAATGTCTAAGTTAACAAGCTAAAACGGATACAAAACAAATTGTTTCTCTTGCCATATGCTGAGACAGGCTGGCTTTCCTTTCAGCCAGGGCTCCCTCTAACCAACCCCTGCTGCCAAGTTCAGTTCTTCGGGAGTTCTCATGGGAAGAGAGAGAGTCTCAGGCATTTTCCTCCCCTCTTTTTATAATTCAGTCCTTTGTACTAGAAGCAACTACAGTTCTCAGCTGAGTCATAATGACAGGCTGTCTGTTGTAGATATGAGCTTCAAGTGGTCCCTGTGGTGGAATGTAAATGTCTTCTTCACACCTTCCCCCTGCCGGAGAATGGCAATTTGACCAGCTGTTTGCCTTGCTGTCTCTGAGGAGCTGGTCTGTGGATGTTCCCCAGAATTGTAACTTTTTCAGTAATATCATGCAGTAAAATCTTAGAACTTTACATACGGTGTTGTTACACATATTTTAACAGGACAATATTCAATAGATTATATGATTTCAAATGATACCTCACAAGCCATACTGTGTAAAAAACTGATCATAATTTTGTAGAAGAGTGAAAATAGGGGTACAGACTGACACAGTGTGTGTGTCTGTGTGTGTTCCCAGCAGATATGTGGGTATTTCAATCCCTCATAAGCAGAGTGTTGGGCATCTTCAAGGACCTGGGGAGCTGGTCCTGGGAATTCACTGGTTTAGTAAGTGTGACACTGTATGGAATTGTGAGACACTTTATATTATTATTTTTATTATTAATACCAATTTTGATAAAATTGCAATGAATCATGCTAGATATGCGATGTAAGGTGTCAGTGAAAATATTATGGTTTTCCAAGTATGATCATTTTGTTTCTGTTTCTATAACCTTTGTATGGTGAGTTATAGATTTGTGGGAAAATCTGTGTTTCCAGACTTGTGCAGTGTTTCTGTGTGCCACACTAAGACATATTGGCATCAGCACTGCATCGTCTGTTCGATGGCCCATCCAGGGTCATCAGCTGTACAATGAGCCCATGAAAAGAACCAAGGGGATACACCTATTGAGTCAGCAAGACATGCAGGGGTGCGCCTGTGTACGGAGACCTCCAAGGCTTTTCCATGCCATGTGCTATGAAGCTTGTGTTTGGGACACAGGAAGTACAAGCCACAAGGCAAAGGGAATAGAAAGGGCAGCTGCATCATCTCCATTTTCTCTTCAATCCCTCTTCCTACCTCTGGAGGAACTTTGCTACAAACTGAAGCCTTGAACAAAGGACTGAATGACCCATCCAAGCTGTGGATGTGTTCCAGACGAGAATCGATATACAGGTTCCGAAATCTGTATTTGACTGCATTCCCATTTAACATCTGTCTGTCTGTTTTTGTTAGATGCTAAAGGATAGGCTGGCAGTGTGGTATTTTGTGTAAGATCCAAAGCTATAGTGACCTGGTAAAGTAGCTGACCCTTTCGTGTCAGAAGAACATTTTGTTTGTGAGCAGCGTTTTTAAATAACCTCTCACTGTACTGGACCTAGGTGGCGATTGGGAGTCAGAACTGGAATGCAATAAAGGGGGCTGTGTGATTTCTTTTTTCAGCTTCTCGATAACCAGTGTGGGTGATCAGTAGGACAGTTTGTGACTGGTCCGTGATTTTAACTTCAGTGTTAACCACCAGTTTTGGGAGCATCTGCTCTCCCTTTTTCAGCCTGCCCTTACCTTGGCATTTTCAGTGAGGACTGCCCCAGGCACACCAGCTCAGACTAAGCACTGAAGTTAAATTAATAGAATGTCTCTGACCAAGTCTTATCAAATCAACTGAACTCCTTTTTTTCTTTCATCTGAGCAGGGTTTCCAGTTCCCCAGCTTGCTGTGGAACAAGGGGAAGAGCCATGGGTCCCAGACCTCAAGCGTTCAGAGGAAAGAGAGATCCTGAGAGCTCCTCCTTGCACAGGTGAGTAAACATTAAACCAACTCAGAATCTGTAAGTGCCTGAAGGAAACATTTGGGATGCCCTACAAAGCCCTTGGGAGCTCTCTTGGTTCATTATTGTCCCTAGCAGAGGTCATATCCTCAGGGTACATACAGCTCATGGCTTCCTATAGATCCTAGCAGACACGGGGCAGTAGCTTCCTCCCTTCCCTCTGAATTTGGATGGGATGTGAAGGTTGAATTGATCCCCCTCCTCTCTCCTATTTGGGGGAAGAGTTTGGGGGAGTTCAGTTCCTGTTTTTATTTGACCTCTCTATTAGACCAAACCAAAACAAGTGGTCACCCCCTTTCCATCTCTGTTTGTGGTTTCTGTCTCTATCACAGCAGGTGATGCAATGGTATTTGAGAAAGAGGAGCAGAATTCTCAGCAGGAAAATGTTGAGCAAGTGGATAAACACAGAGAATTATCACAAAGATGGAAAAGCAATGTGTCCAGGAGTCATGAACGGGGAAAATCCTGTGAGATTCAGCACAGACCAGAAAGTGAGCAGGGAAACCAGCCAGGGGAGAAAGTGGGAAAATTTATTTCCTGTTGGGGAACTCAGAAGGGCCTGAAGGAAACCACAACACAGCAGGAAATCCTCAGGAGAAAGAGAAGAAATACATGCGCTGAGTGTGGAAAAAACTTCACTCACAACTCAGACCTTTCTGTTCATCAGAGAATCCACACAGGAGAGAGGCCCTATGAATGCAGGGAGTGTGGGAAAAGCTTCACGAGCAGCTCAGCCCGTTCTAAACATCGGAGAATCCACACAGGGGAGAGGCCCTACGAATGCAGTGAGTGTGGGAAAACCTTCACTCAAAGCTCAGCCCTTTCTGTTCATCAGAGAATCCACACAGGGGAGAGGCCCTATGAATGCCGTGAGTGTGGGAAGAGCTTCACTAGCAGCTCAGACCTTTATAGACATCAGAGAATCCACACAGGGGAGAGGCCCTATGGATGCCGTGAGTGTGGGGAAAATTTCACTCACAGATCAGGCCTTTCTCAACATCAGAGAATCCACACCGGGGAGAGGGCCTACGAATGCCGTGAGTGTGGGAAAAATTTAAATAGCCTCTCGCACCTTATTAGTCATCAGAGAATCCACAAAGGGGAGAGGCCCTATGAATGCAGCGAGTGTGGGAAAAACTTCATTCACAGATCAGCCCTTTCTGAACATCAGAGAATCCACACCGGGGAGAGGCCCTATGAATGCCCTGAGTGTGGGAAACGCTTCAGTCGCAGCTCACACCTTGTTAGTCATCAGAGAATCCACACGGGCGAGAGGCCCTATGAATGCCGGGAGTGTGGAAAAAATTTCACTCACAGATCAGCCCTTTCTGATCATCAGAGAATCCACACAGGGGAGAGGCCCTATGAATGCACTGAGTGTGGGAAAAGCTTCACTCAAAGATCAGGCCTTTTTCACCATCAGCGAATTCACACAGGAGAGAGGCCTTATGAATGCCGTGAGTGTGGGAAATGCTTCACTCAAAGATCAGGCCTTTCTCAACATCAGAGAATCCACACAGGGGAGAGGCCCTATGAATGCCGTGAGTGTGGGAATACCTTCTCTTGGCACTCAGCCCATGTTAGCCATCAGAGAATCTGCAAGGGAGATCAACACCATAAAAACCTCTAGGGCTATCAATACATTTTTTTTCTTTAATACTTTTCCTGATTCCCACATAGTAACTTTTAAAGCTGTTAGAACCGTTTGCAGCAGCGTTATCCCTCAGCTTGTCCAGAGAAGTGGCCCATTTGTAACCCAGGCCCTACAGAAGATCTCTTCTAGCTAATCCTATGGTATGGGGAATGCTCCCCTTCATGATGCAGATATTGAGGAATAGAAGTGGGGGTTTTGTTGAATGTATCCCTAGTAGGTGCTAAAACTGTGTATAAAATGAAATCAGTGTTTGGAAATCTAATAGCTGCAGAAAAATAGCTATTTTTGAATAGAAACTACTGTTCTGGTAACTAACGGAGATTCTGATCCAGGCCTGTATCAGTCCCTTGCCTGGAAGGGTGCCACCAAATTAAAGAAAAGCTGGGTATGGTTTGGGAAGCCATTCCTCATGAACACTGCTGAGATTTTGAATGGTTTTGTAAAGGATTCTACTTCAGAGATGTGCAAATTTTACCCTAACCAAGGCCAAGGATTTGGAAAGAACTGGGGGTGAAAGAGTACACACTCAATTCTTGGTTTCCACCCCAGTAAAGGAAGCTATGGTGACCAATGACCCAAGGAAAATTGTTTGTACAACTCCACTTACTAGTTCAATGTCACTGATTACAGTTCCAAAGCATGCCAGGGTTAGCTTGAGAGCAATCGTCTTTCACCGTTTGGATCCAAAGAGAGAGTGTTTCATAGGACTTTCCTTCCCCTTGGATCCCAAACTGGCTGCCTGATTGGGTAACAAGGACTTTCAGGCTGTGGAAATGATGCTAACCAATGAGGCAATGAATGTGTCAGGCTCCAGTTTCAGACTTCAGGATGCACACGATGGCTACACAATAAAGCTGAGGTTGGCGCAGCCTCACCAATGCAGCTGCACTGGTGTAGCCCGGCTAGTACAGCAGCAAAGAGTCCTGTGGCACCTTATAGACTAAGAGACATATTGGAGCATTTTCTTTAATGGGTGAATACTCACTTCGTCAGATGCACGTAGTGGAAATATCCAGAGGCAGGTATAAATTTGCAAGCAAGAATCAGGCTTGGGAGTCAATCACTGAACTAACCTCGTTATCCCTAGCCTGATTCTTGCTTGCATGTTTATACCTGCCTCTGGAAATTCCCACTACATGCATCTGACGAAGTGGGTATTCACCCACGAAAGCTTATGCTCCAAGACGTGTGTTAGTCTATAAGGTGCCACAGGACTCTTTGCCACTTTTACAGATTCAGACTAACATGGCTACCTCTCCGATATTGACACTGGTATTACAGATGCTCTGAGCCAATGGGAGAGATCTCTCCCGTCGGACTTTATTAGTCCAGCTTCCGCAAGCAGCGGTGGCTTTGTTGGAAGGAGAAGCTCTCCCCACTTCCCTAAGTGGGGGTTAGGGTGTGGATTTTTCACACCGAGCAATATAGTTATACGGATAAATGTCTTTAGTGTAGACTATACAGTTTTCTCTTCTGTTTTATGAATTTATATCACTTCTCCTCTACCTTCTTCTACTTTGAAAGATTAAAAAGTGTGAAAAGAGGTATTTTTCCTCCTGATGCAAACATTCCCACATAGGAGACCCCTTCCACCAACACACATGACAGAAGATCCTGAGATATATGAACTCACAGAAGTGGTTGGGACAAACCAGAACTTGAGCCAAGGTTCAGTTGTTGGCAATGGGGATAAAAGAAAACTAATATATATGACAAGAATTTGTGATCTTTGAATATGTTGTTGTTACCAATGAAAATGAAATGATAGGTGAAGTTATTGGTGAAAGAGTAAGAGACTAATTGTGTGATAATCTGAATTATTTTGGAAAATTGAAAGTTGACTTGTTTTTTGTTTTGTTAGTTTTTACAGGAAATTATGGCAAATCTTAAAAAGTTCATTTGATTTAATTTACCCGCTGTAGCGTAAGGAGTTCTGGTAGAAAACCTCACTCCAAAGCTTAGGGTTGGGAGAATATGTGTGAGAAAAAGTGTATGAGAGACTATTGGTCCAATATAGATTTTAATTTTCTGTATTTCAAATGACACTTATTTAGCTTAATTTCAAAATCAATTTCTGTTAAAAGGAAAACTACTCATGGAGACAAGTTGTATAACTTCTTACCCACTTAGACTATAAGGGTCACTGACTTCCCCACTTCTCTAATTTGCAAACAAAAGGCATGACATCTGTCATAGGATGTGTCCAGCAGGTAGGAAAGCTGCAATCGTCAACCATCAATATAAAGGAAAAGGCTAAAGTCCATTGCCTTTCATATCAAAAAGCTTTTCAGGGTAGACCAGCCTTTAGATGGCTATGTTGACATAGTGTAGACAATGTTAGGTTGTCAGAAGACTACTTCCAGTGTTTGAATTGTAGACATAGCCTTAGACAGATTGATCCCCTATGGGAAGCAAGTCATCACATCAATTCCAATTTTGATCCATCTCCATGTATGTGAGAAAAGCTACTCATATGGAGGGCTGAACCAGCAGTCCGATCGCCTGGTTCCTCAACTGAGAGAAATGGAGAGTTCCAACCACTGTCATTTCAGTATCTTATTGTTCCTTTCCCCCTTTTTTTGTGCTGGCCTTTCTGTTATATCAGGGTGTGACTGCATAGTTCAGTGCATGTGTGACAAAAGCTTATTGGTGCCAGTTGGCAAAGGGGTCACCGTTATTCACAAGCAACTCCTGTCTCGGACCTGACAAACTCCCCACACCTAATACACTGATTTTATGATATTTATCCAGGAAGCGTAGCAGTGAAACCTCTGCTGAAAGCTTGTAAATTATCCTTACTCCTAGTCACTGCAAGAGGTGTGTATGAAGTCATATTGAAGGAGTAATGTTTGTACATGGAAAATTATGCCCATATGGTATTGTCATGAAAGGGAGTCACCCAAATCATAGGTCTTGGTGGGGAAGGCCCATTCAAGTGGGAGGGAATTGTCACCCGTCCCTAGCTAGCCAGTTATGTGATGTATTGCTCAATTGTCAACCTTTGCACCAACCCAGAAGAGCCAATGGAAAACTATCAAAGACAAACTCTAGACATCAAAACCCTGTGGAATGAAAAGGACAATATGACTATAAAGAGATTGTCCTTTCTGTGAATAAAGACAAAAGATTGAGTCAGTTTATAACGGGAGGAGAAAAACACTCAGGGTCCATTCACCAAGGAGATCCCTAGCAACCAGTGTTGCATCATCAAAGGCAGGGCCCTGGCTCCTAGGGACTAGCAATCACTGCAATAGACTAAAGTATGAGGTGAGAATCTACTTAGATAGGAAAGGTAACTTAGAAAGTGTAGGTTGCATTTTGTGATTTGGTTTTGTTGGTAACAGTTGGTTTCCATCACTCACGTTTGTTTCTGTTTAAATCTCCCTTGAGTAAATTTCCACGTGTTCAATAACTGAACGTGAGTGCTGTGCGGGATACAGGAGCAGTGGTCTACAGTAAAACTGGTGACCTGGGATATACCATGGCTTTGAGAACAGAGGATCTGGGATTTCTCTGAGTATCTGGTGGTTGGGGCTGGAACCCAGAGAGGGACACAGTTAAGGAACTCAGGGTTTAAGGTGCCTCTAATGTCAACTGAGAGGGCTGCTATAGCTCAGACAAGGATCCTTGAGTGGCCAACAGGCTGGGTGAGTTGGGTCACTAACATCCAGCTGCCAAATGCAAAACTCCTTCTTCCTAGTGACAGGTGCCAACAAGGAGGGTCACAGCCCTCAGCACCCTGAGAAGGGTCACAATGGACATCTATGTTGATCCACACAGGGAAGGCACCCTATAGCATAGTTGTCTGAATCACCATAGCCATAAAACCCCTCCCTGTGAAATCATGGAACATGTGCTCTTCGCTCTGTGAAAGCACAGAAAGAATCCAAGCCCTGAAGGGTAGGGATTGGGTCCAGAGTGACCTAGAGAAATTGGAGGATTGGTCCAAAAGAAATCTTAACAAGGAGAAGTGCAGAGTCCTGCACTTAGGACAGAAAAATCCCATGCACTGCTACACGCGGAGGACCGACGGCTAAGCGGCACTTCTGCAGAAAAGGACCAGGGGATAACGATGCACGAGAAGCTGGATACAAGTCAACAGTGTGTCCTTGTTGCCAAGAAGGCTAATGGCCTATTGGGCTGCATTAATATGAGCGTTGCCAGCCGCTCGAGGGAAGTGATTATTCCAGGGGTGGCCAACCTGTGGTTCTGGAGACACATGCGGCTCCTTGACTCCGGGGCTGGACCTACGGGCACCAACTTAGAATCATAGAATATCAGGGTTGGAAGGGACCTCAGGAGGTCATCTAGTCCAACCCCCTGCTCAAAGCAGGACCAATCCCCAATCAAATCATCCCAGCCAGGGCTTTGTCAAGCCTGACCTTAAAAACTTCCAAGGAAGGAGATTCTACCACCTCCCTAGGTAACGCATTCCAGTGTTTCACCACCCTCCTAGTGAAAAAGTTTTTTCTAATATCCAACCTAAACCTCCCCCACTGCAACTTGAGACCATTACTCCTTGTCCTGTCCTCTTCTACCACTGAGAATAGTCTAGAACCATCCTCTCTGGAACCACCTCTCAGGTAGTTGAAAGCAGCTATCAAATCCCCCCTCACTCTTCTCTTCTGCAGACTAAACAATCCCAGTTCCCTCAGCCTCTCCTCATAGGTCATGTGTTCCAGACCCCTAATCATTTTTGTTGCCCTTCGCTGGACTCTCTCCAATTTATCCACGTCCTTCTTGTAGTGTGGGGCCCAAAACTGGACACAGTACTCCAGATGAGGCCTCACCAATGTCGACTAGAGGGGAACGATCACGTCCCTCGATCTGCTCACTGTGCCCCTACGTATACATCCCAAAATGCCATTGTCCTTCTTGGCAACAAGGGTACACTGCTGACTCATATCCAGCTTCTCGTCCACTGTAACCCCTAGGTCCTTCTCTGCAGAACTGCTGCCGAGCCATTCGGTCCCTAGTCTGTAGCTGTGCATTGGGTTCTTCTGTCCTAAGTGCAGGACCCTGCACTTATCCTTATTGAACTTCATCAGGTTTCTTTTGGCCCAATCCTCCAATTTGTCTAGGTCCCTCTGTATCCTATCCCTGCCCTCCAGCATATCTACCTCTCCTCCCAGTTTAGTATCATCTGCAAATTTGCTGAGAGTGCAATCCACACCTTCCTCCAGATCATTAATGAAGATATTGAACAAAACTGGCCCCAGGACCGACCCTTGGGGCACTCCACTTGACACCGGCTGCCAACTAGACATGGAGCCATTGATCACTACCCCTCTGCAATCACATCCGCCAATTCCTTTAGCACTCTCGGATGCAACTTCCCAATGTGCCGGGGGGTGCTCGCTGCTGAACCCCTCGCTCTGCCACAGAGCCTGCCCTGACTCCGCCCCTTCCCATCCCCTCCCCTGATCATTCCCCTCTTTGGCACTGGTGAGGCCATATCTGGAGTACTACATCCAGTTTTGCCCCCCACCCCCACTACAGAAAGGATGTGGACAAATTGGGGAGAGTGCAGCAGAGGGCAACGGAAATCATGAGGGGGCTGGAACACATGACTTATGAGGAGAGGCTGAGGGAACTTGTTCAGTCTGCGGAAGAGAAGAGTGAGGGGGGATTTGATAGCTGCTTTCAACTACCTGAAGGGGGTTCCAAAGAGGAGGGAGCTCGGCTGTTCTCAGTGGTGGCAGATGACAGAACAAGGAGTAAGGGTCTCAAGTTGCAGTGGGGAAGGTCTAGGTTGGATATTAGGAAACACTATTTCACTAGGAGGGTGGTGAAGCGCTGCAATGGGTTACCTAGTTAGGTGGTGAAATCTCCATCCTTAGTGGTTTTTAAGGCCTGGCTTAACAAAGCCCTGGCTGGGATGATTTCATTGGGGTTGGTCCTGCTTTGAGCAGGGGATTGGACTAGATGACCTCCTGAGGTCTCTTCCAGCCCTAATCTTCTATGATTCTACTATTTAGCAAACGTGGGGCTTTTCATTCCGTAATCTCTGGCACCATCGTGTGCCCATTTCATTTTACTCCTTTCAATTAAAAGCTTTATTTTGCAACAAAATATTCTGTTCCTGGGGAGGACCCAGGAGCGGAGGCTGCTGTGATGAGTTGGATCACAGAAACCCCCTTGGGAACTGCCAACTGATGTGCCAGGATTACTTCTGCCCCTGCTTTCCTGCCCTGGCAGCTTGGGACTTCAGTACCCTGCCCAGTTTGAGCCAGACCCGCTAGCCTGCTGCAAACCCAGACCCAGGTGTGAACCACGTCCCCTAACAGCTGTAGGCTCTATTGAAAACAGGTTAAGAAGTGTTCCTGTCTTTGACACTCTCATGCTCAACTCCCAATGGGGTCCAAACCCTAAATAAATCCGTTTTACCCTGTATAAAGCTTTTACAGGTCAAACTTAAAGATTGTTCGCACTCGATAACAGTGATAGAGAGAGATGCACAGCTATTTGCCCCCCTAGGTACTAATACATACTCTGGGTTAATTAATAAGTAAAAAGTGATTTTATTAAATACAGAAAGCAGGATTTAAGTGGTTCCAACAGACAGAACCAAGTGAATTACCAAGTAAAATAAAATAAAACACACAAATCTATCTCTGATACAGTAATAAAACTAAATACAGGTAAAACCTCACCCTCAGAGATGTTTCAGTCATAGACGCCAATTTTCCCCGGTGCCGGTGGGTGCTTGCGCCCCCTGGCCCCGCCCCAACTCCACCCCTTCCCCAAAGTCCCTGCCCCTATTGGAACCCTTCCCCAAATCCCCGCCACAGCCCCTCCTCCCCCCTCCCTCCCAGCCGCACGAAACAGCTGTTTCACAGCACAAGCGCTGGGACCTAGGGAGAAAAAGCGGGCACGCAGTGCACTCAGGGGAGGAGGAGGTGAGCTGGGCGGGGGTGTGGGGAGCTGCCGGTGGGATTTTTCCCCTTGCCCCGGAGCACCCACGGAGTCAGTGCCTATGGTTTCAATAAGCTTCCTTTTACAGACAAGTCTCCTAGTCTGGGCAGATGGGACCTTTCCCCCAGGGCTCAAAGATTCACCCCTTCTCCTTTATCATTGACGATTATCCGCAGAAGCAGAGGGGTTGGGATTCTCAATTGTACCAAGGTGATTGAGGAGCGCTATCCCCTACTGGTCTTGATGGGACTGGTGCTTGCCTCTGACTGTGAGCAGGATTCAAAGCTGTGCAGGGAAATCTCCATGGATTTTCAGGCCAACAGTTTAACCACTTGTCCGTGACAGCAAGAGATAAGCAAAGCCTCGGGGTAAAAGAAACACCCCAGCCCCTGTTTTAAGTGACCACGACAAGACTGGGGGTTGGACCCCTCAGGAATCCTGGGCCCAGCCTTGTCAGGGTTATGAGGACTCTGCCACAAATGAGAGTAGAAAGAGAGTCCTTGAGGTCAGGCAGGCATCTGGGTAAGGGGGTGGGAATGAGGACTCAGATCCTTTTCCTAGCCAATTCCACTGGGGTAGTGTATAAGCCAGGAAAGTTCGCCACAATAGCGGGATCATACCCCCCTTGAGACTTGCACTCTGTACTCATTACTTCACCGCAGCTGCTCCCTCTCTCCCGTTGGCTTTCTCAGCACCTGGCCCCACAGCGCTTCCTGCCACTCGGAGACTGCACTGTCTGGGCCTGCTTCTGGGGATGTGAGCCCGCCTCCAGATTTCTAAGGACTCAGTAGGAGAAAGGGGCCTTTCCAGGAAACTGCTTCTGGGAATCCGTGTGTGGCACTGGACACCACCAGCAATCATTTGGCTCCTGGCACACAAGGCAACTTAAAAGCTCACTGCATGCATCCGATGAAGTGAGCTGTAGCTCATGAAAGCTTATGCTCAAATAAATTGGTTAGTCTCTAAGGTGCCACAAGTCCTCCTTTTCTTACTGCCCGGACAGGGGATTGAACTCTTGACCTTCAGAGCTTGATGTTCCTGCCACGACAAGAGCAAGCAGGCAGGCAAAAGAGAGGCAAAAAAAGTCCCAGGAACCCCTCCTCTTTTTCTCCACGGCCTCTGCCTATCAGCAGGATTCCTCCTCCTCCCTCCTGGGCCTCAGGGCAAATAAATCTACTCACCTACACAGCCGGTCCATCCACTGCACCTTAATTCCCCATGTTGATGCCTCCCTGCCAAAGTCCTGCCCCTGGGTCCATAGAATTAAGTCTCAGATCTCACTGGGAACTCTACTTCTTGTGCCTGGAGACTCTCGGCCCCCTCAGTAGATGACCTGAGAAACACAGTGTCCATCTTTTCTAAAGAAGTGCTTGAAAAGATTTTTCTCCTGTGACCGCCTGGCCTAAAGGATAAGGCGTCTGACTTCAGATCGGATGATTGAAAGGTTGAGTCCCTTTGCATCTCTGCTTGTGTAGTTTTCCCTTTTTGCTGGAAGTCCTGCTTTCTTCAGGGCTGGAACCTCTTCTTGGCCAATGCTCTGGCTGCAGCTAGAGCCCTGGGAAGGAGTTGTGCCCTGGAAAGGAGCTGTGGGTAGGGCATCACAAAGGCTAGGGTGTGAGCCCTATGTGCTTCCAGGCTAGCCTGTGTCACTTCTGATTTGCCAAAGAAATTGGGTGGATGCCCGGGCTAGTGTGTGGAGTGTAGTTTCCCTTTTCCAAACGTGCGCCTGTCCCCATGCTTGAGGGAGCTTGCTCAATAGCACCTTTGGAGCCTGTTTCTCCGCAGCTCACCAGCTGCAGAAAAGCCTCTTGGGGAAAAAATCTCTTGCCCCACTGCAAACATGGGCACCTTGCATGGGAACTGTAAGAGGCCCCACCAGGGGGGCTGGCCCTGCTTTCGTGCCGCCTTCTGATTTGGGCCACGGAGCATCAGCAGCTGCCCCACATGATGGTCTGCCGGTGGCCTTCAGCGGGTGTTTGGCAGGGCAGGGAGCAGGCTGGCCGGGAGTCTTTGTGGCCATCAGCTGGCCATGCATAGGCACAGTCCTCCCCGCCTCTTGCCCCGCCCTCAGTTGCTCTGTGGCTTTTAAGACTTCTTTTGGAGCGGTCAGCAGCAGCTGCCTCTGCTCCAGGTGCCCAGCAGAGGAAAGGTGTGCTGGGCTCCAGCCTGGGACTCTCCCTCCCACCTGCCTCGCCCTGACTATTAACCCTGGCCCTGGCACTCCTTTCTTTAAATGTTCTGCACTTAGGATGGAAGAATCCCATGCACCGCTACAGACTAGGGACCGAATGGTTCGGCAGCAATTCTGCAGAAAAGGACCTAGGGGTTACAGTGGACGAGAAGCTGGATATGAGTCAACAGTGCGCCCTTGTTGCCAAGAAGGCCAATGGCATTTTGGGCTGTATAAGTAGGGGCATAGCCAGCAGATCGAGGGACGTGATCGTTCCCCTCTATTCGACACTGGTGAGGCCTCATCTGGAGTACTGTGTCCAGTTTTGGGCCCCACACTACAAGAAGGATGTGGAAAAATTGGAAAGAGTCCAGCGGAGGGCAACAAAAATTATTACAGGGCTGGAGCATATGACTTATGAGGAGAGGCTGAGGGAACTGGGATTGTTTAGTCTGCGGAAGAGAAGAATGAGGGGGGATTTGATAGCTGCTTTTAACTCCTGAAAGGGGGTTCCAAGGAGGATGGCTCTAGACTGTTCTCAGTGGTACCAGATGACAGAATAAGGAGTGATGGTCTCAAGTTGCAGTGGGAGAGATTTAGGTTGGATATTAGGAAAAACTTTTTCACAGGAGGGTGGTGAAGCACTGGAATACGTTACCTAGGGAGGTGGTGGAATCTCCTTCCCTAGAAGTTTTTAAGGTCAGGCTTGACAAAGCCCTGGCTGGGATGATTTAGTCGGGCATCGGTCCTGCTTTCAGCAGGGGGTTGGACTAGATGACCTCCTGAGGTTCCTTCCAACCCTGATCTTCTATGATAAGCCTGCGACTTTTCCAGTTGGAAAAAAGTCAGATAAGGGGGGATATGAGAGAGGTCTATAAAATCATGACTGGTGTGGAGAAAGTAAATAAGGAAGTGTTATTTATTCTATCACACAAGAACTAGGGGTCACCAAATATAATGAATAGGCAGCACATTTAAAACAAACAAAAGGAAATATTTTTTCACACAACGCACAGTCAATCTATGGAACTCCTTGCTGGAGCATGGTGTGAAGGCCGAGTCTATAACAGGGTTCAAAAAAAGAACTAGAGAAATTCATGGCGGATAGTCCAATCAATGGCTATGAGCCAGGTTGGACAGGGATGGTGTCCCTAGCATCTGTTTGCCAGGAGCTGGGAATGGGTGACAGGGGATGGACCACTTGTTGATGACCTGTTCTGTTCATTCCTTCTGAAGCACCTGGCTTTGGTCACTATGGGAAGACAGGATACTGGGCTAGAAGGAATTTTGGTCTGACCCAGTAAGGCCGTTCTTACGTCCTTATGTCCTTATGCTCCTTTCATGTAGATGCCTGGGATTCTGCCTCACAATGTGTCCCTGAGCTCTCAGCCAAAATGCCCCACACGGGCAAGCAAGCTGGGCTCCTGAAGCCTCTGCCACCCACCTAGTGCCCTATGGCTCATCCCTAACCCTCGATGCTGCTCCTTTCTCGAGAATGTGAAAGGAGCGGAGGCAGTGCAGGAGCCTTCTGGGGACGCAGATCTGAGGCTTTGGGAGGGACAGATGGTCTCAGACATCAGAGCGCTGTAAACCACGCAGCCACCCCCTAACTCAGGGGCCTGCTCCAGGCCTGAGTCTGGGCTCCTGGGATCCCTCCCACAGAGCAGGGTGCCCGCAGATTACAGCCTGAAAATAGACATGGGAAACTAACGCCTGCTCTCCCTGACAGGGGCTCCTCTAGACCAAATGGCACCCCAGGAAGAAGTATCTTTGGTGCCCCGCTCCCCATATGTTAAATCTTTGAATACCTTATTTTTTATTGCATTTGTAGCTCATTTCATGATTTTGATGCGCAATTTGGATGCATGATTTTCTCTGTCATATAAGACGATACATTTGCAGGCTAGGATCTGTAAACCTGTGTTTATTCGTGCCATATATGAGCAAATAAAACAAACTCATTTCCTCTAAGCCCATAGAAACTTTTTAATTTTCACAGTAACTGAAACGTACTAACATCTAGAAATCGAACGGTCACCCACATGGGGTGGACTGAATAGTGTTAAAGTAAGAGACAGCGTTCGAATGTTAACCCGAGTGCTTTAGTTCAAAGGTCGCTTTTCTCGCCTTTGGCCTCGTGAACTGAAACGCAGCATTAGAGAAATCCAAAAGACGGGCCAATGGCATTTTCAAGTGCGAAAACAGCAAGCGATGTCGGTCTCTCAGGGGCCACCGGCGATTGAAGAGATGGTTCAATGAGCCGGAGCTTCAAGGTGAGGGTGGCTCTGTCCGCTGCCTTTCGTTGCACTGCTGGGCACCAAGTCCCTGGCGGCCAATAGGTGAAGCTGGGAGAAGAGAGCGGGGTGGCAAGCGGAGGCAGGAGTCTCACCACCAGGGTCTAGCTGCCCAACTCGCTCATCGTACCGCTGGGCCCCAGTCGCCTTCAGGTAACCCAGGAACTCAGGCAGGAAGAGGGCGAGGAAGCAAGTCAAGCTGAGCAAGGTCGGCAAAAGTTCATCTTGCCTTCGTGGGCCCCTCGCAGTGACGTCCTTTTTCTGTGCCACAGCTGACAAAATCATCCCAGGCCAAAGCAGAAGCCGTCATCCCAGGAAAGCAGCAGGCCAAAAAGAAGCCAAGCCACTGCTGAAGTAGTTCAGTTGGGGGAGTGCCAGACTGAAGATCTACAGGTCCCTGGTTCAACCCTGGCCTTCAGCATGCTCTTCCCTCCCTCTTTGTGCAGGGGTGGGCTGTTTTCTGAAAGTGCAGCAGTGTCCTTA
Organism: Chelonia mydas; assembly: GCF_015237465.2. Classification (NCBI taxonomy): domain Eukaryota; kingdom Metazoa; phylum Chordata; order Testudines; family Cheloniidae; genus Chelonia; species Chelonia mydas. The sequence continues at coordinate 5,824,420 of NC_051268.2, read as the reverse complement.
CCTCCCATGAGGCCCTCATTTCGGGCTATGCAGCAGGAAAAGACATCGTGGGCTCCTGCACTGAGTTGCCCCACCAGACCTTCCGTTCTTCTCTTGCTCTTTCTCAGCCAGGGGAAGAAAAAGAAGCCCTCCTTCAAGCTGGAGTCACAAGGGCGACGTAAGGACGACTTCCTGAGCACCCGCTCCAGTCCTTTGCTCCATCGGCTGACCTATGGAAGGGCTGCCACCACTTTCTCCACGTTCACCCATCGATGTGTGCCAGGGCGAGGGCAAAGTGGATGGAATTTGAAGGGAGGGGCAGAGCCCTGGGACTGAGTTTCTGTAGTGTAGTGGTTATCACATTTGCCTAACCCACAAAAGGTCCCTGGTTTGAAACCTCCTGGCTTCATTCTCCTGGATCCCCTTACTGTCCAGGAAGGCACTTCTCCTTCTGCTATTGGCCTCTCCCTGGGATAACTCCAACCCTTGCACGACAGAGGGTGGTGACATCAGCGGAGAAAGCGCCTTGGTGTCAGTCTGGAGAGCCTAGAAGAATTAGGCCAGTCACCTTTCGGAGGTTTGTGGCTTGGCCTCCTCTCTCCTTGGAGGTTGGCCAGTGGAGGCCGGCTCTTCCTGCTGGCCTCCTTTGCGTGACTTGCCAAAGGAGGAAGTAGACAGGAATGGGGCAAAAGAGGAAAGTCACGCTGAGGAAGGCAGGGCAGAAGCTAAGCGGCGAAGTGGGGTTAGTAGAGCTCCACCGTTCGTTCTGCCAAAGCCTGGGGAGGTGGAGTTGGCTGCTGGGAGGTAGAATCCTGTGCCTGCCGCTTGGCAGCCCAGGGATGGCTACTTGCAGCCCAGGAGAAGAAGAGGGGTTCTGGGTGGAAGGAAAACAAGCAAAGTTGAGTCCGAGTGGGCATGGGCCAGCTCTCCTTTCAGGCCAAGCTGGCTGTGTGGCAATCGTCTTGAGAGACTCCCTGCCACCTGTGAGGCAGCGAGAATGGCTGCTCCTTTGTGCTCGACCCAGGGACATGACTGATGGTTTGGGCTGCCTGTGAGCTACTGGGGTCCAGGAAGCCCCAGTCTGCCCCTCTGGGGGCTGAGACGTCCTCTTCTCTCCTGCCTTGGGGAGCTGCAGCTCAAGGATTAACCTTCCTGTGTGGCCTGTACTGGAGAGGACCCTGAACCCATGTAGGGCACCTTTGGTGGGAAATCCAGGCCGGAAATAATTCTAGCCACCAAGTCAACCCATTAAGTCGAATGTGGCGAGCTGGACGCCGGGTGACTTACTCCGTGGGGCCAGCAGGTCAAGCCGTTTTCCTACATGTGGCGGGAGGTGGCCGCCGAGGTTTGCCTTTCCCACTCCCTGCGCTCCTGCACCCCAAAATCCCTGTCGGCCAGCAAGATGAGCTGGGAGCCCAGAGAGAGGAGACAAAGGGGTGGCTGGAGCCCCCCTGGCACTGCCTCCACCCCAGGCAGCCCACGGAGACCCGCTGTCCCCCCCAAGCAACGCACGGAGAGATGCCAGCAGGGCTAAGGTGGCTCCACGCCCCCTCTGGCCTCCTCCCTCCATGACGCACCACTCCTGGAAGTGGCTGGCATGTCCCTGCAGCCTTTTGGGGGAAGAGTGTCTGCCCCCACCCCTGGTGCAAACCCCACACCTAGGAGCCACTGCCGGAGGGGAGTGTGTGCCGGTCACTTTGTGAACCGCACCGCCCCAAGTAAGCATGACCCCCCCTGGCCCCCTCCCATACCCCGGCCCCCCCCGCCCCAGTGCAGAGGCTCGCTGTGTCTTGAACAAGCACTTTCAAGGATTGTCCAAGGACTTCTTTTCTGTTTACGAGAAAGATATACAAAAAAGGGAGCCCAAACGGTCAAGTTTCGTTCAGCAAGGAAAAACTGCCAGGCGAAGCCAGGATCTCTCAGTTACTAGGTAGGCTCTTCAGCCGGCTCTTCCCAAAGGCCCTGGTCTCATGTCAGGTCCAAGGACACCATGGGGGCTGAGCAACAGGTATGGTGCTCACCCCTGGGTCAGTGCTCCCCCCATAAGCGTGTTTCCTTAGCTGTCTGAATAAGACCCCTGACTGTAGCTCCCCATCCTCTGGGGGCCCACCACTATCCCTCCCCAAAGAGAGCTCTGTGCCCCCAAGGTGGGGTGAGCGGCTCCTGGCGCTCCACTCCCCAGCTCCACCAATTCTGCTCCCTCCTCTCCCCGGTCTCCAGACAACTCAGGCCTGGACCCAAGTTTCCCAGGCACTGCAGACACGTACTCCCCCTCCAACCCCACGCCTCTTGCAGACCTCTCACGCGCCTCCAGATCCCAGCCAGCAGCCCCAACGCCTGCCCGCCTCTCCAACTCACAGACCGTAATAACGTTGAAGCACCCACCGGGGATAGGTGGCAAGCAAAGTATCCCAAGGTCCCCCCATGACCTGAACTGAAATTGCAAGATTCAAAGCCCTAAACGCTGGCCCTTACACCACGGAACCAGCAGGAAACCCCTCGGGCGCTGCCGACTTCCGACAGGGAGGACATTGTAGGGGTAATTTTTTGCATTCCTCGTTCAAGGCCTCTATTGTCAGCCCTGCTTTTGGCCAAAGAGTCAGCAAGCAGCGCTTTGCTCCAGGCCCAGAGGCCTTTCTTCCTCCAGACTTCAAGGCCAGTGGACATGTGAGGAGGATGCCCCTTCAGTCCCAGGCATTAAAGGACCCTTCTTAGGAAAGGCCAAGTCCTGAAAAGAAAGGAGTAACGTGAAGCAGGACATGCCTTCTGAAGACCTTGGAAGATGCCACGTGGGGAGAAGTTCTGCCTGGTGGACCCAGGACTTGAACCCTGAACCCTCAGATTAAAAGTATGGTCTTCTACCAGCTGAGCTAGCCAGGCTTGGATGAGGAAAGGGCAAGTTTGGTGTAGTCAAGAAAAAGTGAGGGGGAAGACTACAGAAAAACTGTAACTCTCGCTCTCTTAACAGACCGAGCCCCAGCTGCTCTTCCATTCAGCACCCTGATGCCTTCTTCTTTGGGTAGGAAAACATCGGCTGGAGAACACCATTATATAAAGCAAAAGAAATCACACCCAGAAATGCCAGTGGAAATACAAAAAAAAGAAAAAAAGAGGAAAATTCAATCCCTATCAACATATGGTATCCGGGACAATCCTGCATCGAGAGCACACGCTCAGCTCCCTGCGTGCATACCAAAAACCTGCAGGACGCAATACCAAAGCCTGAAAATGAAACTCAACTGCTCCCGGTAGCCACAGAAAAACCCTTCACTGCCATCAGTCAGATACCAGCAAGACAGAATCAAGGCCAGTCCCGGTCCCAGAGCCTTGCCCAGCCCAGGCCCGCCTCCACTCTGCTGGTGACTCGTGGCGTTTTTGCACCACGGCCAGATGGGTAGCGTCCACGGAAACCCGGTGAGCCACTGTGGCGGGGAACTGCCTTCATTGCTGAAGACGCCCCTGAAAATGGCCATACGATGCTATGGCATTGTTTGGGCACGGTGTGTCCCAGGAATCTGTGTCCCGTGACACGGAGCAAGGGTGCGCTCAAACTGCTCCCGCTTTTGCTGGTGCCCTGCGGCTTGCCCTCGTTCGTCCAGGAACAAGCCTAAGGCTAGCTGTAAATAATCCTGTCCGTCCAACTCTGGCAACTGCCACGGTGGGGCCAGGCGCCCCCACTCCTGCCGAGTAAGTAAACAAGCTACCAGAGTGTGGTCTGTCATCTCAAGCGGGGCCAGAGCCTGACACAGCGCCCCTGGGCAGCCTTTACACTGCACACGTCGGCCACGCACATTTCCGTGGAACGACAAGTTCCCCCACGAAAGAGGCGCCATCACACATCTCGGTACTTACAGGGCACCCGTGCCATCTGCAAAGCCTTTAAAACGCCTGTCGTTAAGTTCTGGGGACAGTTGGTCACCTTCAGAGGAAGCTCCCTGAAATTGGCCTTGATCACCCGGTGGTATATTGACCTCCATATAGACCGAGCTGAAGTGGGGCAGGCCTCGCTGCCGATGCCGAGATTGGCTGCCGCTGCTGTGAGGGCGGCCACGCTTGTGGCTGAAACCATCCTGCAAGCACCTTCCACCTAGACCCCCGCTGAAAAGCCTGTAAGGCGGGAGTGGATGAACACTAGAGAGAGCAAGCGAGGGGCGGCCCCCCTAATCTCCTCCTCCTTCCGTCACCATCGGACACCCTTCATAATTGGACGGTTTTAGATAAAATAATTATGTCTACAAAAAACTCCTGACAAGAAGTTTATTTGAACTTGGAAAAAAATGCGGCCAGATCCAAAGACTCGTTTGCATTCTCTGTGGTGGCCCCCGACGTTCCCCTTGGGCCTGACCTGCCCCCCCGGCTCAGCCACCCGCTGACAATGGGAAACCGAAAAAGGAGAGCCGTACAAGGCTTCAAAGCCCGCCAGGCTCGACCCCCGCTTATAAAACGGCAGAAAAGCCGCACTTCTCCTGACTAGGCAGGGGCATCCTCTTGCCCCACAGGAAGTGGAAGGCCACCGTGTTCGGTCTCAGCCGCGCTCGGAATTTTGGTGATTCCCAGAATGCCCAGAGCCCACCCCCCACCCCTGAAACTCTGCCCCACACCTGCCTAAGGTTCTGGGATGGCGTTCGTGTGGGGGGAGGTGGTCTGGGGTACAGGCCCTGGTCTGGGGCAGGGAATTGGGGTGCAGGGTGCAGGCTCCGGGAGGGAGTTTGGGTGCAGAAGGGGTGAGAGTTTGGGCTCTGGGAGGGAGTTTGGGTGGGGGAGGGGGTCTGGGTTGCTGGCTCTGGGGTGGAGTTTGGGTGCAGGCTCTGGGAGGGAGTTTGGGGGCCGGAGAGGGGGTGTGGGAAGGGGGTGGGGGTGCAGGCTCTGGGAGGGAATTTGGAGGTGGGAAGGGGTGCGGAGAGAGTGGGTGAGGGCTCTGGGAGGGAGATTGGGGGCGGGGGGGGTGCGAGAAAGGGGTGGGGGTGCAGGAGGGGGGTGTGAGAAAGAGGTGGGGGGTGCGGAGAGAGTGGGTGAGGGCTCTGGGAGGGAGATTGGGGACGGGGGGGGTGCGAGAAAGGGGTGGGGGTGCAGGAGGGGGGTGTGAGAAAGAGGTGGGAGGGGGTCCGGAGAGAGTGGGTGAGGGCTCTGGGAGGGAGATTGGGGGCAGGAGGGGGGGGTGCAGGAGGGGGGTGTGAGAAAGAGGTGGGAGGGGGTGCGGAGAGAGTGGGTGAGGGCTCTGGGAGGGAGATTGGGGGCAGGGGGGGGTGAGAAAGGGGTGGGAGGGGGTGGGGGGGGTGCAGCGCTTACCTGGGGCTCCTAGGCAGGGAGGGCTGGGGGGCCTCCCTGCGCTGCGATCCCCGGGCAGTGCCCCCACAGCTTCCCATTGGCCACCGGGGCACCATGGCCCTTTAAACCCCCCAGTTCTGGACACAGCCCCACCCCACAGGGGCAGCAGGGCGGGGCCGGCAGCCATGTGGAGCGAGCAGGCAGGAGACCGCTCGGCCGGCGGTGACTGCGGGCCCCAGGTCATTTTAAATGGCCTGGAGCCACGCGCGGGGCGGGGACACCCCGGGGCAGAAGGCAGGGCCGAGGGAGAGACCCGACCTCGAACATTGCTGGACCCGGGCCCCGGGCCAGGACGATTCCTGGTGCCCAGGGAGCAGGGGCCCATAGAGCTCGCCACCCATGCGAGTGGGTCAACCAATTGGGCGGCCTCCTGGGCCAGGCTGCGGCCCCGCTTCAGGGCTCAGAGGAAAGGCAGCTGGCATCCTGCAGGCGCGGCCAGCCTTCTGGATCAAACGTCCCCTCTTGCGCTCAAGTCACAAGAGCTAGCGGGCAAAAGACAGGCTCCCACGTCATTTGAGAGAGAGCAAGACGAAGCCGGTAGGGTTAGGTGGCAAAAGAGCTCTGGCAAGGTCCTACCCGAGGCTTGAACTGGGATTGCAGGGTTCAAAGCCTTGAGGGCTGGCCCTGACACCATGGGACCAGACCTTGGCGTGTTCTGACTTCCGGCGTGGAAGAGCCTGGGTGGACAATTTTTTGCCTCCCTTGCTCAAGGCCTCTCCAGCCTCCCTGGCCAGCTCTGCATTTGCTCAACAAGTCGGCACCCAGTGGTTTGCTGTCGACCCAGAGGCCTTTCTTCCTCCAGGCTGCGGGCGTGTGAGGAAGTTGCCCCTTCAGTCCCTGGCAGTAAAGGGCCCTTCCTAGGAAAGCCCAAGTCCTGAAAAGTTAAAAAAAGTGTAACCCTTCTGCCAGTCAGAGTTGGCAGCAACAAGGGCCGGGTTCAATATCTAGGGGATCCATTCCAATAACACAATGCAAACCGGCTCGAGCCCCCACCCAGTGACCTGGGACAAATATATACCACCCCCGCTGGGCGCCTCCAAGAGGCAATACTTCCCCTCTCGCAAGCACATAGTCTGAGTGTAGCAAAAAGCCTTTTAATAACAGAGAGAAACAATGTGGCATTATGTTGGGGAAACACCACCAACAGGATTCATAACACAACCCATGAGCAAAAAAAAAAACCCACCCCAAGCAAATTGGGGCATGCCCCCTTCCCTTTGGTTCTTGAGTCCAGCAACCCGAAATCACCCAACGTCCCAAAAGTCCAATGACCCAAAAGTCTCTGTCCCTGGTCAGGGCAGCCCCAGAGTTCGAAAGTTTATCTGCAGAGCTTTACCTCCCAACCTGGGTGGAGATCGGGGGGGAGAGGGAGGAGAGAGGTAAGGGGCACCTTACATGATCTGAAGCTGACCGCCCCACAGCTCCATAGGCCTTCGCTCCACTCCGCCAGCTGCCCCACGAACTCCTTCACTCAGCTCCGCTCAGCGGCCCACAAGCAGCTCCCGCCGTCCCACGAACTGCTCCACCAGCCTGTCCACAAGGCACTCCAGCCATCCCAGAACCTGCTCCACAATATATCTTCAGGCTCCCCCACTACTTAACACAACGCTCAGTGATTTCAGCTCTTAGTCAGTTCAGCTCTTTGGTGAAGTCAGCTCGTAGTAGGGGAGCCTCAGTGCTAGGGCACCATTAGCCCAAAGTGAGCTCAGCAGCCTGTAACTAGACTCCTAATAGAATCAAAATTAGCTCTGATATGTCACAGTGGAGAGAGGAGGAAGTGCAATTAGCATGTAAGGCCCTCACCCAGGAGCCCCATACTTGTCCCCAGCCTCTCTCAATTCACAGAGTTTTGGAACCCATGACCCTTGCCTAGCAAGTGCTGTTTAGTTGATGGTGAGTCCCTCCATCATAACAAAAGGCCCAGTACAGTTCCAGGCACAGTTCCCATAATCAGTGTAATAACAATTTATTCTTCCTGCCCCAATAACAGAGACACTGGGGATCCCACAGCAGCCAAAGTGACCTTTTGGGCAGCTATGGCCTCATTCTAGGCGGGGTGGGTGTGCCTATGCAAATGAGATTGGCCCCTGAAGTTTTTTTCCACAACTTGCCACACCTCACCTCCAGATGTCAGGGTGGGGCTCATCCTGACACTGCTTACATCAGTAACCTCAAAAAGCTGCTTCTTGATATTCTTGGGGGACACCATAAGGGGAAAATGATCCCTCCTACACCTGACCAGGGACTTGAACCCTGGACCCTCAGATTAAAAGTCTGATGCTCTACCAACTGAGCTAGCCAGGCTCCCATAAGGAGAGAGCAAGTTTGGTGCAGAAGAGAAACTAGTCAAGAAAAAGAGGGCCAGTAACAATACAGAAAACTTAGAATATCAGGATTGGAAGGGACCTCAGGAGATCATCTTGTCCAACCCCCTGCCCAAAGCAGGACCAATCCTCAATTTTTGCCCCAGATCCCTAATGGCCCCCTCAAGGATTAAACTCACAACCCTGGGTTTAAGCAGGCCAACGCTCAAACCACTGAGCTATCCCTCCCCCCACTTGCCACTCTTGCTATCTTACCAGCCCTAGCCCCAGCCTGCTCCTCCATCCGGTGCCATGAGCGCTTCTTCTTCTTCTTTCAGTTAAATATTGGCCCCGGAAGAAAACATGGTTCTACAAAGCCAATCGAAATCACAGACAGAAATGCCATGGAAAATGCAAAAAAAAAAAAAAAAAACGGAAAACGCCATCCCCATCACATTACGCTATCCGGGGCCGGATTAGCTTTTTGTGGTCCCTGCACCAAACATATTTCTGGGCCCCCCTGTGGCATGAAGGGGCCAGGGGAAAGAGCTCGGTGGGGCCTGGTGGGGAAGGATTGGTCCCCAGCTGGAGTGAGCCAGGGGCGAGGGGCAAGATGAGCACAGTGGGGTATCGGGGGAGGATTAGTCCCTGCTGACTGGAGCAAGGCAGGGGCCGGGGGCAAAAGCACAGTGGGGTGGGAGCTAGGGTTGGTCCCTGGAGCAAGGGAGGGGCCGGGGGTAAACTGCAAGCACAGCAGGGCTGGGGAGGGCGTAAACAGGATCCCCCCCCCCCGCCCACATAGAGGGGGTACCTACCTTCTCCGTGGTTCTAGCCCATCTCTTCATCTCTCTCTGCACTGGCCTGAGGGTGGGGGTGCGCTGAACACAGGGCGGGGGGTGCAGGGTCTGGGAGGGAGTTAGGGCACAGGAGAAGGCTGGGGGTTGGGGTGCAGGGTCTCTCCAGAAGCTAGGGCGAGGGAGGGGGCTCAGGGTTGGGGCAGGAGCTTGGGGTGTGGAGCGCTTACCTGGGGCAGCTCCCATTTGGTGCGAGGGGTGCAGGTGGGAATGTGTGTGGGGGTGTGTGTGTGTGCAGGAGCTCCCGTTGGGTGCTCAGGGCAGGGCTGGGGATGTGGGGGGCTGCAGGAGTCAGGGCCTGGGGCGTGGGGGGGGGCTGGGTGTGTGTGGTGGGTGCAGGAGTCAGGATGGGGGGAGTGGGGGAGTGACGGGGTGCAGGTGTCAGGGCAGGGGGATGAGGGTTTGTGAGGGGGTGCAGGGGTCAGGGCGGAGGGCTGGGGATGTGGGCTGGGGTTGTGGGGGTGCTCCCAGCCCCCTGCCCTGAGCGGCTCTCTAGGGGAAGAGACAAGGGAGGAGCTTGGCTGCCGGCGGAGCCTGCCCGGCTGCAGCAGGAGCCCCAGGAGCTTCTGCCCCCGCAGGAGAGAGCTGGGGCCGGAGAAGAGTGGCGGGGCCAGGCCCCTTTGGAGCATGGGCCCGGCGCCATGGCGCCACTCTCACCATGGTAAATCCGGTACGGATGGCATCTGGGCCAATCCTGCATTGAGAGCACCCGCTAATGTCCCTCTGTGCTTACGAGAAACCTGGAGGAACGGATACCAACTGCTCCCGCTTGTCGCAGTAAAACCCTTTCCCTGCCCTCAATCAGAGACCAGCTGGACAGAATCAAGGCCCATCCAGGTCCCAGAGCCCAGCCCACGCCCGCCTCCGCTCTGCTGCTGACTCAGGGTGTTTTTCCCACCATGGCCAGCCGTTCAATGGCCACAGAAACCCGGTTAGCCACTGCTGCGGAGAACTGCCTTCGTCGCTGAAGATGCTCCTCACGGCCGCTGTGCCAAAGGGGGTACAATGCTATGGCATCAATGAGCCGCAGTGGGTCCAGTCCTCCAAAAAAAGAAAAGGAGGACTTGTGGCACCTTCGAGACGAACAAATTTATTTGAGCATAAGCTTTCGTGAGCTACAGCTCACTTCATCGGATGCATGCAGTGGAAAATACACAGTGGGGAGATTTATATACACAGAGAACATGAAACAATGGGGGTTACCATACACACTGTAACCAGAGTGATCAGGTGAGGTGAGCTATTACCAGCAGGAGAGTGGGGGGAAAAAACCTTTTGTAGTGATAATCAAGGTGGGCCATTTCCAGCAGTTGACAAGAACGTCTGAGGAACAGCGGGGATGGGAGAGGGGGGAAGGGGTGGAATAAACATGGGGAAATAGTTACTTTGTGTAATGACCCATCCACTTCTAGTCTTTATTCAAGCCTAAGTTAATCGTATCCAGTTTGCAAATTAATTCCAATTCAGCAGGCTCTCGTTGGAGTCTGTTTTTGAAGTTTTTTTGTTGAAGAATTGCCACTTTTAGGTCTGTAATCGAGTGACCAGAGAGATTGAAGTGTTCTCTGACTGGTTTTTGAATGTTATAATTCTTGACGTCTGATTTGTGTCCATTTATTCTTTTACGTGGAGACTGTCCAGTTTGATCAATGTACATGGCAGAGGGGCATTGCTGGCACATGATGGCATATATCACATTGGTGGATGTGCAGGTGAACGAGCCTCTGATAGTGTGGCTGATGTGATTAGGCCCTATGATGGTGTGCCCTGAATAGATATTGGGACACAGTTGGCAACGGGCTTTGTTGCAAGGATAGGTTCCTGGGTTAGTGGTTCTGTTGTGTGGTGTGTGGTTGCTGGTGAGTATTTGCTTCAGGTTGGCTTCAGGCTGTCTGTAGGCAAGGACTGGC